>NW_027421909.1:0-600000 GCF_037893015.1 Macrotis lagotis
ATCAAAGTCGCCATTGTGATAAGTGATTAGGTTTCATTTCTACATTAGTTATAGGAAACTGAAGAAAGTAGTTTATATCTTAGAGAGAAACAACTATGGATACTAAGGAAAGTAGCTTTTGTGTTAGAATCTGAGGAATGTTGGTTTACAGATGTAAATCAAGCTAATTTACATCTTACTGGCAACTTGTGGAATTTCTCTTTGTAGAGAGGAAGGGGGTGGACTGGAACAGGAAAACAAGGGACCATACAATTAGCAGATTGGGTGAATTAGTGAATGGACTGGTGTCAGTAGTCAGATTCACAAATCTGTATTATCCTTTTCAAAGTCCTGACTCCCAGACTGGGGGGAAGGAAAATTTTCAAAGGAATTTGAACCCACATGAGGAGAGAATTGTCTACTTTGGATAAGCCTTTGACCTTTGCAATACCCTGCCAAATGGGGATAAGAGAGGGACTTGTGTTTCTAGATAGGAGATAAAAGGCTCTGATTTCATGTGACATATGTACCCATTTCTGTTATGGACACCTTCTCTTGAGGACTTTTTTAAAAAAGGTTCCCCTTTGGTCCACTAATGGTGGTTCTGAGTTCCTGGCAAACTGCTTGTTTCTTACACCTTGATTCTAGACCATCTTCTCACCCTGTACTGACCTTTCTTCATTTCTCTTTTGAAAAAGGAGCTTAGAACATTAGAAAAAGATCTTGTGTCCTGAGACTTTAGGAAAAAATGAATAGTGTTTTTAGAATAAAGAAAAAAAGTTTTGAAGAAGAGATTGAAAAAAGGAGGAGAAATATTTTGAGGAGGATATTGAGAAGAGGAATATCAAGGGATAGAGATTGATATTGAGAGAGAGAGGGAGAGAGAAATAAATTGATGGAATGAGATAGACAGAATAAGATAATTATAGACATAACATACACTATATATATGGTTTATGTAACATAGAGAGAGTATAATATATAGAGAGTATGTAATATATAAACATATGTAACATATATATATAGAGAGAGAAGAAGAAAATAATATATAGAGTATTATATGTATACACACACACACACACACACACACACACACACACACACATATATATATATATATATATATGTGTGTGTGTGTATATATGGAGAGAGAGACAGACAGACAGACAGACAGACAGACAGACAGACAGACAGACAGAAATACACCCGGCAAATGAAGGAAAGGCCAACTAGGAGTCATTAGAGTATTATACCTGGATTTTCAATCACACATCGACTGCTGAAGAAATTACTTTCAGCGTCAGTTTTGTGTTTAGTAAAATCGTGGGACTTGACTTGGTTATGTCTAAGGATGCCAGAGTTCTATGATCTTATGGGTGATGCAAAAAGCATATAGAGTGCTTATATACCTGTGGTGGGAGAAGACAATAACATTTAAAGGGAATAGAGCACAAAAAGAGAATAGAGAGACAGAGAAGGGACATCTGGGAAAGATGCATGTGTCCCTGTGTGTCACAGACTGATGTCCCTTGGTGGTCTGATCTTTGAAGCCTTGTTGACTTGAGGTCAAATCCTCCTTCACATTCTGAATTATTATTTGAAATTGGACAATTCACTTAGAATACCTAAACCTTGGTTTCGTCTGTTATATTTAAACGGAATTGGACTTAGTGACCCTTAAGTTTCTTCTGACTACCAATATATTATCAGATTGTATATACAGAGAAAAAGAAAAGCCAACTTGTTATAAGATTGGAATGAAAATAAAGAAAAAATAGCATTTGATGAGGAAAGAGTGATAGGGAGACAGAAATATAAGACAAAAACAGAGAAAACTATTAGACTGAACAGATAATGAGGCAAGAGACTATTGTGGGAGATTTTGAGTATGAGACCACAGATAAAGAAGGAAGTCACACTTGGTGCAGTGGGGAGAAAAATCCAGGGGTTATAGTAGATGGAGGACTATAGTTTTAATGAAGGATATTTGAATTTGAACTCTATAACAAACTAATGTGTGTTAGTGGAACCAATTCACATAATTTCTTTCAAACTAAGTTTCTTTTTCTCTTAATTGATGGTACAAAAATTCAGAGCTTCCAATTTCGCACCTTCTCTATTATCTTTTGGGTACCATTAAGAGAATAGAAAGCACTTGTGGATTTAGGTTAGAAGGAGAAAGATATGATTAGAGTTAACAGGGTATTGGCAAGGAGGGAGACAGAAAGAAAGGGTCATTCCAAAGGCAGGGGCATAGAATGTGGATTTCACAAAGCTAGATCTCTGAGTAGATTCTTCCTGGAAGGATGAATTAGATGGGTTCAAATACTGACAAAGTCACATTCTTTTTTATCTTTACAAGGTGATGGGGTTAAGTGACTTGCCCAAGGTCACACCTCTATGTAATCATTAAGTGTCTGAGGGCAGATTTGAACTCAGGTCCTCCTGACTCCAGAGCCAGTGTTCTATCCACTGTGCCACCTAGTAACCCCATCAGTGAATCAAATAAAAATATATTTTGAATGGGTCGGAAAATTATATCAGGATTTGTTTATGAGATGGATTGAAGACTTATCTGCATTAACTATTTTCTGTCCTACCCTTTTTCATCTGCTGCAATATATCCTTGTACCAGCAGAAGGTAGGAAAAGCCTGCTCTATTTTTTAAATGCGTACGAAGTGATCAGGTTAAGCATTTGTTGGTCACCTACTTTTTCTAAAACCAAAGACTAGTTCTGAGAGTTCAATGGCAATATTTAACTGGCCTCTGCTTTCCAGGCCAGGAATTATAGAATATAGAAATCAGTGGTTACTCAATCCTGCCAGTGGCACCTCTTTCAACATGAGGCAAGATTCTGGACAAATGGTTCTGTTCAGTATTCCAGATTCCAGATATCTTCAAAATCACATTCAAATGAAAGGCACCAATTATATCAAAAGTGAATTAGCACCTGACTGAGTCTCCCATCTCCAAAACACAACTTACATTCTATTCTATTTTGTGTATGTGTACATATATACATATATATATATATATATATATATATATATCTATTTATTTTAGATTTTTGCAAGGCAATGGGGTTAAGTGGCTTGCACAACACCACACATGTAGGCAGTTATTAAGTGTCTGAGGCCGTATTTGAACTCATGTCCTCCTGACTACAGGCTGGGTGGTCTATCCACTGCACCACGTAGCTGCACTGCACATATATTTAAATATGTAGATATGCACATACGGACATGCTGTTTCTGTCAAGAGTATTTATACAACTGAAATGCTAGGACGTTTTGGGTTTTGTGTTTGCATCCCCAACACTCAGCCAAAGGTGCCACTTATAGTAGGTGCTTAATCAATGCTTGTTGACTACTTCATTGCTAAAGAGATAAAAAGGAGAATACTTAGCCAAACTGACTTAAATGTAGCAATTATAAAACTGAGGACCTGATTGGATATGGGAGCTGAAGAAGAGTTAGGATCATCGGACAGACAGATAAAATACAGATTATAGAAGAGGTAAATATTTTTAGCTAACCCGTTCATGATAATTTTCCTTTCAGAATCTAGCGGTCAATGAACAACTGAAAGTTTTCTCAGTGACAAAGAAATTGTCAGGGTATTAGACACAAATACACGTGTTAAAATTCTGCCTTTTTCTGGTCCCCTGAGCAGCACCCCACTTCTACTCGGTATATTAAGTAGATCTTTTCAGGAAATAAGATTGAAAAGGTGATCCTAGAAGTCACTTACAAATCATCCAGAAGATCACAGAAACAAAACATTGAAACCGAAAAACATTAAATATAAAGTAAAATTAAAAGATTCGCAATATATTTTGCATCAGAGGAAACAAGCAAGAACTTCATTGTCATGACTTCTGGTTCTGTGACATCAAGCTCCTGGGGAAAAAGAGACCTCAGTAGTTTCAGATGAACAGGACAGAAAAATGATGTTATTACATGGAAGAAATGTAAACACTAACAGAATGCCTTCTGTGTGTGTGTGGGAGGGGGGATTAAGAATGGGGGAAAATTGTAAAATTCAATATAAATAAAATTTTTCTTTAAAAAATGATGCTATTAACTTTGAGGTGATGATTTTTAGCTTTTTTACTGATAACGTATATTTGATAAGGGTGATCTAATAATACCGAGGTGACACAGTAGTTTGACGATTTCCCTGAAAAGCCTTATAAAGATGGGTCTCTAACTCCTTTCCCCTCACCCCCACCCCAACTATGCCAAGGTTTATGATGCTAAAAGTTCTCAACTCCAAACTCATGGCTCATATTCGATGTTTCTCTTCCTCCCTATCCTCTTCCCATGCTTACTGCTTTCCTTTACCATCCTATTCCCTTTCCCCAAGACACCATCTGCCTCTTGTACACTTTTTCTTCTTGTCTCTGTGCCACATTGAAGTGTGATTGCCACACTGTTTCCCACTGCCATTCATAATTTCTCCTATCAAGTAATCAAAGATCCAGAAATTCTGTGCCAATGCCATTATTTAAATAGCAGTTCTGGAAAATAAATAAAAATTTAGTTTTATGAAATACATTGAGTGTGTAGGTTTAAGTACAAACATAGAGTTGATTTTAAAAATACAAAAAAGAGTAACCAATATGGTAGAGTAAAGGCAAGAAATTATGTGAGTTATCCCCCCACCAAACTCCTCCAAATACTTTTGTTTTATGTTTTTGGCAATTACATGTAAAGATAGTTGTCAACATTCACTTTTGTAAGATTTTGAGTTTCACATTTTTCTGTCTCTCTGTCTCTCTCTCTCTCTCTCCCCCTACTGATAATAGCAAGTAATCTGATATAGTTTTTTATCTATATGGAAAAAATGTTTAACTTATTTTCCTATCAATCTTGTAAAAGAATTATGAGAGTAAAAGGGAAAAAATAAACATGAGAAAGAAAGAAAACAATCCACTGAGTTTTAAAATATGAAAATAGTATGCTTTGATCTGTAGACTCCATAGCTTTTTTTTTCCCCTGGAAGTGGATGGCATGTTCTATCAGAAGTCTTGTAGAATTGTATTTGCTTATTGCACTTCTGAATGGAGCTAAGTCCATCGTAGTTTACCATCACAGAATATTGGGGTAAATGAGTACAATGTTCTCCTGATTATTCTCTCTTCACTCAGCATCAGTTGATGTAAGTCTTTACAGGTGTCTCATAAATTGAGCTACTCATATTTTCTTACAGATCAGTAGTATTCCATCACATTTATATACAACAATTTGTTCAGTCATTCCCAAATTGAGCGATATTCTCTCTAATTTCAAATCTTTCCACTACAAAAAAGAGTTGCTATAAATATTTTCATGCATGTGTCTTTGACTGTTTTTTGTGATCTCTTTCAGATACAGACCTGGCAGTGGTATTGTTGGATCAAAGGGTGTGCACAATTCTGTTCTTTTTTTTGGGCATAGTTCCAAATTGCTCTGCAGAATGGTTGAATTAGTTCAAAACTGTACCAACAGTGGATTAAGCTCCCACTTTTCCCACATCAATCATTCACCACATTGATCAATTTTGTCATATTTCTCAATCTGCTACCTCAGAGTCACCTAAGAGTTGTTTTAATTTGTATTTCTCTAATCAATAGTGTTTTGAAGCATTTCTTCATATTAATAAAGACAATTTTAATTTCTCCATCTGGAAAGTGCCTGTTTTTATCATGACTACTCATAAAGTTTACTCAATTATTTATATATTTAAGGAATGAATCTATTATCAGTTTCAGTTTTCTGCATTGCTGCTAACTTAGTTTGCATTGGTTTTATATGTGTAAAAGTTTTTTTCTTACTTTAATGTAAAAAAAGGAAACAGTTTTGCATTTTACACTGTTTTCTCTCTCTTGTTTGGTCATATAATCCTCCTTTTTGCATAGATCTGAAAGATAAACTATTCTTTGCTCTCCTAATTGGCTTGTTTTAAGACCCTTTATGTTTTAATCTTGTATCCATTTCAACTTCATTTTGGTAGAGGGTGTGAGATGTGGACTTATGCCTAGTTTCTGTCATGCTACTTTGCAGCATTCCCTGGAGTTTTTTTTTTTTTTATTAAATAGCAAGTTTTTATCCCAAACGCTGGAGTCTTTGGGTTTATCAAACAATAAAATATGATATTCATCATTATTTCTTTTTTACTTATTCTGTTCCACTCATCCAGCACTCTATTTATTAGCCAATTCCAAATAGTTTTAATAACTGCTGCATTGGAATATAATTCTAAATCTTGTATGGCTAGGCTACCTTCCTTTTATTTTTTCATTAATTTCTTTGATGTTCTTGTTCTTTGGTTCCTCCAGATCTATTTTGCCACCATTTTTTCAAATTCTATAAAATAATTTTTGAGTAATCTGATTGGTGTAAGACTTTCTACATCTCTAACATAGGGCTATGTTTATTTTATTTTTACTAATGGCACGATTTAATATATTTACCATATGTCGTAATTTGGTTGCGCCCTGCATTATTGTTGCCATTGCTGGCTTGCATAGCAACCTTTTTGACTAAATGTTGAATCTTTGTTCATTCAGAATATTGGTCTGTGGTTTTCTTTCTATACATTGTCTTTCCTTTTGTAAGGCATGAAGACCATATTTCTATTACAGATAGAGTCTTGCATAAATGGCTACTTTTCTTTTAATTGCAGATAGTATATCTATTATCAAAAGGTTGTAATGCCCTAATTAATTTGACATTGTAATTTTTCTGGAGTCCTATTAGTCTCAGATAAAATTCTGCCTCCTCCATGTCCCAATTCTTCCCATCTGGCATATTCCAAGATTAGGCTTCTTCTATTCTCTATGTGTCAGATAAATCCCTATTTAATTGCTGTTTCCACCATGATAGTTTAAGTTCCTTGAATGTAGTGACAATTTTTCTTATTTGCCTTTTTTACAGAGAAATAAAGAGAAAAAGAGAGAGTGGTTATATAATGGATTATAAGCTACAATAATTGGAGCAATGATTAATGACTATATTTAATCCCTAAATTTTGAATATAGATAGAATACCTTTTAAATGAAACATAACCAAAGCATTAATGACAAAATATTTGAAAGATTTTACACTATTACAATTCTGAGATTATATTGAGAAGGCATGACTCAAAAAGAGACTAGAGGGGAAAAACAAACTGAAGCAGAAGCAGAAGGGGTTTTTTGACAAAACGGGGTTGGGTTAAAGGAGACAAACCTTTTTTATGAGACTTAAGTGAAGAAATTTCAGCTTTTTTTTGTCTTTGTAGTATCTCATTAAACCAGTGGCGGAAACATTCCCATTCCTTTTCAAGAGTCTTATTAATTTTTAAAATTAATTTTGATTTAAGTTAATTCAGTTTAACTTACAAAAGAACCCCTTCTGGACCAATGTAATTTAAAGTTATCATTTGTTATTTTATGCCAGTACTAAAAAAATGCATGGTCATTAGAGTCATAATGCTTAGTCATATAAAAAACAGGTGTCCTTTCTCCCTCATCTGTAATCCTAGGTTTAGATTGTTCCATGACCAGATACAAAAATCAATAATCAAAATTCCAAAAACAACATGCACGTTAAGCATGAAACAAACAAAAGGAAGATCATATAATAGACACTGGACATAAGACACAGGTGCCAGAAAATTTCCTTGCACTTTACCAAAAAGTGCTAGAAGATTAACCACTAGGCCTGTTCATCAAAGAAATGCCTCACTTAGATCTAGGAATATGTCCTCATCATCCACTGATTATTAAAAAAAAAAACCAGGCAGTTCTTACCAATCTATGGTAATTCCCCAAACCAAAGGTAAAAAAACCTTCCAATGTAACATCAATATCAAAGAAATCAATAGAAAACTGGTGCAATTTGAATTGAAAAGTAACAAACTTCAGACAAGCTTTTTCACTGTGGCAGGTTCAAAATCTGTCCAAGTTTTGTAGGGATCCCTTTTTTGTGGTGTTGTCCATGGGAAAAGGTTATTCCATTTTCTAGTCAAAATTGTCTACATCCACATATGTTAACTTAAAGTCTTGGTTTAATGGGGGTGATGATCAACCTTTATGGACTTGCTCATTCTATCAGTGCAACAAGCAGGGACAATTTTCAGTTATCTGCAATGGAGAATACCATTGTATCCAGAGAAATAAGTTTGGACTTTGAACAAAGACCATCCCATTATCTTAATATGTAATTTTACTATCTCATACTTTATTTTTCTTCCTTAAGGATTTGATTTCTCTCTCATCACCTTCTACTGACATGAATGTATAACATCGAGCTAATGTAAAGCCTAACAGAATGCCTTCTGTGGGATGTGTGGGGAAGGAAGCAAGAATCGGGGAAAAATTTAAAAGAAAATAAATAAAATCTTTCAAAAATAAAGTGTTGATTCAGAATAAAACTGAGAATTTGAAAGTTACAGACCTCTTTTCTTCCAGGAAGCATATCTGAGTCCAGCCACAGTCCCTGTGCCCCCTCAAAATTCCATTCCGAGTTCACAATGTTACCATTATTGTTAACTATAATTTTCTTAGGCTACAAATGAAATAACAAAATGTTAATTTTATACATGAAGTTTTATTCTCTAGTATCTTACTGAACCCATGGGTGGATGGTATTAAAATATCAATAAATAGCACAATGAGCAAACAATTTTTTTTAGAAATTTCACAAAAGATTGTATTATATTGGCTCCCAACCAGTCAGGTTAGATGGTACATTAAAGTTGCACTAATTTGACTAATATTTTCTTTATCTTGTTTAAAACGTTTGTTCTATTATAAGAAAAACTGGTTAAGGATATGGATTTATTGTCTCCTATTCTGGGATAATGAGTTCAGTTCCTCCTTCCTCAGCATGGTACAGCTGTGAAAACTAAACTTGCAAGCTTGAATATGCAATCAGGGGAAACAGGTTATGCGAAATATACAGAATCTGTCTTCAGGTATAAATTGATAGAGGGAAGAGTAATCTTATAAACCTCAATTAGAGGATGATAAAGCAATTTTGGATAAGCAATATAAAATAAGACTTAGTAATATATATTGGAATAACCAGCAGTTAGATAGAAACACAAGTTAGATAAACAGAATGTACTATACTGGATACTAAATTTTAAATAAAATTATGATCTTTTAAAAAATATCAGTAATTAGAACAAGTAGAACATTACCATATTCAGTCAGAGGGGAAAGATATATTCATAAGGTATTTTGCATGTTTCAGTACATTATTTTTCCTGCAATTCGCACAATTCAAAAAATTCATAATTTAGCCAGCATCTCTTCAAGGTATGGATTGTCAGTTTCAGAGTTAAATTAAAAACTATAGCCCTAAGGGAATGTAATAAATGATTACCTTTCATGTCTACATCAGTAATGAGAATCTGAGGAAAGGAGACTATGTCTTACTTAATAAGGAGAATGAAAGAAAGACTATAAAGTGGATTGATGTATAACCACAGGTCATGAAATGAGGGATCTGGGTTTGAAAGATATAGAACATGTAAATTTACAACAAACAGAAACCAACATAGAGTCAGAGCAAGAGGTAATCAATTCATCATAAAGACTTTTGAGGATTGATGCTGGAAACCATGAATTACATAAAGATTTAAGACATAGAACATTAAAGATAAATCATTAAATAAAATAATAAATTCAATGCTCTTACTAGAAATATGTTGATAGGAAATTATATTCCACAGATGAATTTATCTGTTTTCTCAAATCGAAGGAATGATGAAACCTTTTTTAACTATTTTGATCTATTAGAATTATCTAATTGGTCTCATGAAGAACAGTCTTGATTATAGATAGGTGAAAGAAAATGAAATCATTTGAATTATTTTCTCTATTTTTGTTGAATAAGAAAATATTAAACAATGTTCCAATGACAGCAAGTATAAAATAGGATAACAAATTGAACACTATGACGTTCTGTTAGCCAAAGCCTTAAGAACTTTGTTTTCATGAATAATTTCTAATCGGAGGAGAAATAGTTTAATCATTGTTCACATAGCTGATATAAAAATACTTAATTTACTAGATTAAGATTCAAACATTAGAAATTCAACATTAATTATAAATTTATAAGTGAATTTCAACTATAGCTTGTTTATAGACACAAGAAAAGCAACATTTCAGTAAAGCTTTCTGAGGAAATTAACTGAGTCACAGTAAAATTTAATGTCTATATAGTTGTTATTAATATTATTAGTATTTTTAAATTGTGGACTAGAATCCTTTACCTCAGTAAAAGTCTTAATAAACTCATGTGTTTGTATATATGTGCATGCACAATATTTTAAGAATGAAATATGTTTGCCAAATATTTTAACCAGCATACCATCGAACTGAGAATCTATCAGTTAATGTTTATTTTAAAAAACAACAATGCTTAATCATGCAATAGACAATTCAAAAATGTGATTGAACCTTATGCTATAAATATTGTTTAAAATAATAGAACTGGTATTTAGATAGAAGTCCTCTACCTCCAGGAAATCAGTATGCATTTATTAATCCTTTACTATGTGGAAAACACTATAGTAATCCCTGGTGAAATAAAGAAAGGAAAAATATAATCCCTGTCTTTCTGGAGTTCATTTCTTCCAATCTTGAATGCCTTGGTTTTGTTTTTTTTTTTTTTTTTACTTAATGTAGTTTAGTTTTTTTTTTATTTTTAATTTATTTTAATGCAGTTAGCTTCACCCATTCTTCAGTTTATAAAGTTCACTGTCTCTTGTTTGGTCAAATCATTTCCCCTCTCCACAGATACATCAGATAGACTTTTTCTTCTTCTCCTAATTGACTATTTCTAAAGCTTGTACCTATTTAGACTTTACCTTGTTATAGGGTGTGAGATGTTGGTCTGTGCCTAATTTGTGTCACAATATTTCATACTTCCCCCAGAAGTTTTTGTCACATAGTAAGTTCTTATCCCAGAAACCAGAGTCTTTGACTTTATCAAATAATAAGTTACTATAGCCATTTACTACTTTTTTTTTACCTTATCTATTCCACTGAACCATCACTGTGTTTCTTAGCTAGTACCAGACAGTTTTGATGAATGCCATTTTACAATACAGTATTAGATTTGGTACAGCTAGACCACCATTCTTTGCCTTTTTTATTAATCCCATCGAAATTCCAGAACTTTTGTTGCTCCAGTTGATTTGTGTTATTATTTTCCTAGCCCTGTAAAATAGTTTTTTGACATTTTGTTTGATATGGCAAAGAATAAGAGTCTTTTATGTAGAATTGTCATTTTTATTATATTATTGCAGTCTAACCAAGTCTAACTGACATTTTTTAAATTGCTTAGATCTAATTACTTGTGTAAAAAGTGTTTTGTAATTTTGTTCATATGGTTTCTCAGTTTGTCATGGTAAGTAGATTCCCAGGTTTTTATATTGCCCATGAAATTTTAATGAAAATTCTCTGTCATTTGAGTTTTATTGACTTTATATAGAAATGTTGATTATTTATTGGGTTTATTTTTTATACTGCTACTTTGCTAAAGTTATTATTTGTTTCAAGTAGTTTTAACTTCATTTTATAGGGTTCTCGAAGTATACCATCATATCATCTTCACAGAGAAAGAATTTGGTTTCATTTCCTATTCTAATTCCTTCAATTGATTTTTCTTCTCTTAGTACTAAAGCTAACATTTCTAGTACAATATTTAAATAATAGTGATGATAACATATACCCTTGTTTCACCCATGATCTTGCAGCTAATTTCACCACTTTTGATGGTTTTAGATAGACACTGCTAATTTTAAAGACAACTCTGTTTAATCCTCTGTTCTTTAATCTTTTTAATACTAATGAGTGCTGCATTACCCAAAGTTTTTTATGATTTATTGATATAATCAACTGGTTTCTATTAATTTTGATATTGATATGTTCAATTATACAGATTGTTTTCCTAATATTGATCCATCCCTGCATTCCTCGTATAAATCCTACTTGATCATGGTTTATTATCCTATTATTAATTAGTAATCTCTTTGCTAAAATTTTATTTAATATTGTTTCATCAACATTCATTAGGAAGATGGAGCTATAATATTCTTCGTCTGCTTTAGTTACTCCGACTTTAGCTATCAGCTGCATAGGGCAACTAGTTAGCACAGTCAAGAACCTTGGTGTCAAGAGGACCGGAGTTCAAACCCAGACTCAGAAATTTGCCAATTATTAGCTGTGGGAGCTTGGGCAAGTCACTTAACACTGACTGCTTGACATTACAGGTCCATCTCCAGTCATCCTGATTCATTTCTGGCCTCTGGACCCAGGTGACTCTGGATGAGAAAGTGAGCCTGGTGATTTAGTCCAGCACTCCTCTCTCAAATCCAGTTTGTGAACTTGTCATGACATCACCTCCACGATGATAAGATCTTTGAAAATGAAGAACAAGGATCAGCAGCAACAGCAGCAACCCCATATTGGTATCATAACAGAAATTTAGCAGAATTCTTTCTAAAACATTTCTCCAAGTAATTTGTAAAAAATTGAAGGAAGTGTTCTTTAAATGTATCCTAGATTTCACTTGCAAATTAATCTCACCCTTGAGATTTTTTCTTAGGGAACATATTTATGACTACTTCAATTTCTTTTTTCTAAAATGAGGTTATTTAAGCAGGTCATTTCCTCTTCAGTTAAACTGGGCAGTTTATATTTTTCTTAACATTCATCCATTTAAGTTATGTCATCAGATTTGTTGTCTTATAGTTAGGAAAACTGATCTAAATTATTACTTTAATTTTTTCCACATTTGTGGTGAGTTCATCCTTCTAATTTTGGAGACTGGTAATTTGATTTTCTGATTCCTTTTTTAAAAAATCAGATTAAACAAAGGTTTATCAATTGTTTTGACTTTTTCATAAAACCAACTAAGTTTTATTTATGAGCTCAATAGTATTCTTACTTTCACTTTTATTAATTTCTCCTTTGATTTTCAGAATTGCTAATCTGATATTTAATTGGAGATTTTTAGTTTGTTCTTTTTCTATCTTTTTTAGTGAAACACCCAGTTCATTGATCTCCTCTTTCTCTAATTATTTTTTCCATGTAGGCACTTAAGTGGCACAGTGGCTAGTGCACTGATCTTGGAGTCAGAAGGGGAGGAGTTTGAATCTGACCTCAGACACTAGCTATGTCTTACTGTGTTATCTTGAGCAAGTCACTTCACCCTTTTGTATTGGGAGGTATCATCCATTGTAATGATTCATATCTGGCCACTGAAATCAGATGACTCCCAGGAGAAAATGACTCAAATTCAAATTGAGTGACTCAAATTGAGACAGGTGACTGAAATTCAATTCATATTAATATCATATCCCTGATATCAAGGCCTTCTTTGAAAAATGAAGAACAAACATCATCATTTATTAACCACATACTAGGTATCATACTCTAAAATGAACCCTGAAGATGAAAAACAAAGCAAAAGGCCACCACTGACTGCAAAATTCATAATCTAGTGGGGGCGGTTATGTTTAATGAGGTTCATAAAAGTGGATGTAATCACTAGTGGGAAGGCACTAGAATTAAGGAGGAATGGGAAATGTTTCCTATATACTATAGTATTTTACTTGCCCTTTTATGGAATACAAGGCAGTTTGGAGTCAGAGGTAAAGAGGGCAGAGAGTTCCAGGCATGAAGGGTAACCAGAGAAAATGGGCAGAGGTGAGAGAAGAAGTTTCTTATTTTTGAATAACAAGGAGTCCAATGATACTGAAAAAATTAGTCCTGGGAGTTGGACGGGAGGACAAAGGCTTTAAGTTTTAAGAAGAATGAAAAGAGTCAGATTACTGAGATTTTTGAACATTAAAAGGTTTTAATTTTTCTTCATTGGGTTTATTGAGACTGTGTATGATGAGAGAAAATGAACAGAGATGGCATCTTCAGTCATGTACTTGAGGAAAATAACATTGTGAGATGAGTGGAGAATGCTTTGGATTAAATAAAGATTTTTGTATATTTTTAATGTCTTCAACTTTAATACTTTTATTTTAATCCATTTTGAACTTAAATACAAAATGAAGAAAGAAAATAAAGAACTTTTCTATGTTCAAAGTATAAGACAGGATTAAATATAAAATGATAAATTTAGATTTTGGGGATTTCAAAAAAAACCTTTGAAATAAGACCTCCATATGCTTTCAAAGTAATCCAGGTTTTTGTATGTTTCCTTCTAGGTTTTCTTTTATTCTCTTCTGGGAACTTTTAATTCTGTGTTATTTTCCTTTCTTTTCCCCACCCTAGAGAAGTCTATAATGAAATGCATGTAGCTATAAAAAACATATATGTATATATATATATATATATATATATATATATATATATATATATATATATATATATATATCTATATACTATATAGTTATAAACAAAAGTTCCAAGGCCAAAATTACTTGGTCATTGCTTGATCCCACACTGACTCAGAGTGAATTTACGTAATCATTGTTCCTGTCTTTGCCAGAAATATAAAGGATCTGACTTCCAAAGTGATTTTTTGACTATATAAAAGAGACTATTATGAGAAGCATTTCTTTCTCTTTACCTACTTTAATCACAGAATAGGCTTTGTGTGACTCAAAAATGAGACCCCCTAAAGATCTTTTTTTTTTCTTTTTAGGTTTTTGGAAGTCAAATGGGGTTAAGTGGCTTGCCCAAGGCCCCACAGCAAGGTAATTATAAACTGTCTGAGGTCAGATTTGAACTCTGGTACTCCTGACTCCAGGGCTGGCACTCTATCCATTGTGCGATGTAGTCACCCTAAAAATATTATCTTAAAAAGACCAAGGTCTCCCACTGCATCCAGGACCATCTCCAGTCAAATCCATATCTGGCTGCTGGAGTAGATGACTCTGGAGGAAAAAGTAAGGCCTCAACAGTGCTATCTATATAATCTGCACATTATTTTCCTATCTACAGTTCTGAGAGATATGTTCCACGTTCTTTTCTTGTGATATCTCCCCTTTTGTAACCATTTTGATGATATCATGGTTTAATATATTGATTTATACCCAATATCTATGACATCGTTTTCCAGTTTTCTCAATTTTTTCAAGTAATAAATTCTTATTCTCCAAACTTAAATCTTTACATTTATCAAACACAAATTTATTAATGTCTTTTGTTACTGTTTAGGGCATGTTTAGGCTGTTGCACTAACACACCTCCATTTTTTAGTTAGTGCCAGATAGTTCTGTTATCTCTTTCTAAATTTTTGATATTACATACCATTCTCATTGTATATCACAATTTCTTCTTGTGTATTTCTTTCCATTTTATTTTCCCCCATTACCCTTCTAGCCCTAATTACCCTATCCATCCTCACTCTAATTTAATTCTAAGGGCAGATAGGAGGCACAATGGATAGGGTACTAGGCTTGGAGTCAAGAGGACTGGAGTTTGAGTCTTTCCTCAGACACTTCACTGTTACTAGTTATGTGACCTTGGGCAAGTCACTTGATCCTGAGCATTCTGATTCATATCTGGTCACTGGACCCAGATGGCTCTGAAGGAGAAAATTAAACCAATGACTAAACACAAATTAAGCCTCTCAAATTAAATTCATGTGTGTGTCATGGCATCATCTCCCTGATGTTGTTGTCTTCTTCAAAAATGATGGATAAACATGTAATTTACTTCTACCCTCTACCTTTCCCTCCTTTTCCTTATCCACCCCAGAGAGTACCTCCCTTATCCTCTTATGCTCTAACTATTGCACCACCTTAGCTGCCCCTATAAATGAGTTTTATCAGGAAGTACATATACCTTGAATCCATGCATTAGAGACAATATGTACTGTTACTCTTTCATCATGTTACTTGGAACATTGCTATCTATTCCTGCGGTCAGTTGTGGTAAGCTAACTCAGATGTCGATACTAGATATGTAACATACAGCAGCTAATAAAAATGTTTCAGAGTGTATATTTTTCCATAATCTTTGTGTCTGACCTGGTGGTTTTTAGAAGCCTTGGATTTTATAACTTAAACTTTTATGAAAATTCTTGCAAACATAACATTTCATCAAAATGCAAAACTGGGTTCCAGGGATTTACTTATTATATTATTTACTTACATACAGAGTTTATGTAGATAAGAAGTCAAAGAATTAAATTCAGGTCAATGAGTATCAATTGAATGTATTGAATATTTATTAAAAGAAACTTGACATTTGGGGAAAATTCAGTTTTTCTCTTAAGAGACCACTCATCCCTTTCATTTCACTTTTAGAATATATAGAGAAATGAGAGCATAGGAAGCAGCGATGGGTCCGTTGCTGAATGGCAGAGACCAAATTACTGAGCTGTAATCCAGCCTAAGGCCCCAACTACCTGGGTAATCTCAGGCAAGACTCATCATCTGTCTTGTCATCAGTCTTATACTCAATGCACTGAATGGGTTTGACCATATTACCTGGAACTTACCTTCCAGCTGGGATCTTTAGATGGAAATGGACAAGTTACTTCCATGCCCTGGACCTCAGTTTCTTGCTTTTTAAATTAAGGCTTTAGGGGCGATTAGATGGCACAGTGAATAGATCACTGGCCCTGGAGTGAGGAGTACATGATTTCAAATCCAGCTTCAGATCCTTAATCATTTTCTAGTTGTGTGGTCTTTTGGCAAGCCACTTAACCCCATTGTGTGGCAAAATAAAAACAAAAACAAAACCTATATTAAGGCCTTAGACAAAATCACACTTAGACCCCTACGAGATATAGATTGATGATCTTTAGAATTATTTAGGATAAATCATTTTACTGTCTTGAGTCTCAGATTCCTCTTCTAGAAAATGATAGGGATGAGATTCATGATTTCTGAGATCTGCTTGTTCCCTCCATTTAAGACTTTGTTTCTATGACTATTTAGGGGTTTTCATCAATGGCTGAAAGGCAGGGAATCAAGACAGCAGTTGGAGACCACACATTTGAGAAGATGGTCAATGACTCAAAGAAGAGAGGGATAGTTCTTATGAGAATGGAGTGCCACAGTGAGAGACAAATGGAAAACCTGCTTCAAAGATAGGAATTGGTGACAGAGAAACCAGATTCCCACCCCAATTCTACCTCTTTATACAATGCGTAGAGCTGACATTTCTTTCATTGGCTGATTCTGTTTATTACAATGTTAAGGATGTTTGCTATTTCTCTCAACACAAAGAGGAAAACACTCTGAGGATAGCTAGGTGGCATAGTGGGTGGAGCACCATCCCTGGAGTCAGGAGAAATTGTGTCCAAATCTAGCCTCAGACACTTAATCATTTCCTAGCTGTGTGACCTTGTCACTTAAACCCATTGCCTTGCAACTCCCTCCCCCAAAATAAAAAAGACAGAAGCATTCACCTACTGTTTGATTTACCCCTAATAACATTGTATCAAAAGATATTTTTTCAAAAACTTCATGCAAACCTGAGGTTTTTTGTGAAATCCATCTGCTCATCATTTCATAAAGAAAAATAGTGTTCTGTTACTTTCATATATCACAACTTCTTAAGCCATTCCACAATTGATGGGGATTCCCTCTATTTCCAATTCTTTGCTACCACAAAAAAGGTGATACGAATAATTTTGTACACGTGAGTCTGTGGTGTGTGTGTGTGTGTGTGTGTTGTTCTTTTTTTTTTTTTTTTTGGTTTAATTTAATTTTTAAAAAGATTTTATTTGAGTTTTGAATTTTACAATTTTTCTCCCAATCTTGCTTCCCTCCCCACCCCACCCCCACAGAAAGCAATCTGTCAGTCTTTATTTTGTTTCCATGTTGTACATAGATCCAAATTGAGTGTGACGAGAGAGAAATCACATCCTTAAGGAAGCAATAAAAAGTATAAGAGATTACAAGAACAGATAAAAAGATACGTCTTTTTTCTCTAAATTAAAGGGAATAGTCCTTGAAATTTTTTCAAACTCCATGGCTCTTTATCTGGATACTGATGGTATTTTACATTGCAAGACAGCCCAAAATTGTCCCTGGTTGTTGCACTTTTGGAATGAGCAAGTCCATCAAGGTTGATCATCACCCCCATGTTGATGTTAGGGTGTACAGTGTTTTTCTGGTTCTGCTTATCTCGCTCAGCAATAGTTCATGAAAATCCCTCCAGGCTTCCCTGAATTCCTATCCCTCCTGGATTCTAATAGAACAATAGTGTTCCATGATATACATATACCACAGTTTGCTAAGTCAGTCTCCAATTGAAAGACATTTACTTGATTTCCAATTCTTTGCCACCACAAGCAGGGCTTCCTTTAATATTTTGGTACAAGTGATGTTTTTACCCCTTTTCATCATCTCTTTGGGATATAGACCCATTAGTGGTATTTCTGGGTCAAAGGGTATGTTCATTGTTGCTGCCCTTTGGGTGTGGTTCCAAATTTCTCTGCAGAAAGGTTGGATGAGTTGACATCTAAATGAACAGTGTAATAGTGTCCCAGATTTCCCACAACCTTTCCAACAATGATCATTATCCTTTCTTGTCATATTGGCCAGTCTGAGAGGTGTGAGGTGGTACCTCAGAGAAGCTTTGATTTGCATTTCTCTAATAATTAATCATTTCGAGCAATTTATCATATGGTTATGTATAGCTTTGGTCTCCTCATCTGTAAATTGCCTTTCCATATCCTTTTACCATTTCTCCTATTGGGGAATGGAGTTTTTTAAAGTATATGACTCAGTTCCCTGTATATTTTAGAAATGAGTCCTTTGTCAGAATCATTAGATGTAAAGATTGTTTCCCAATTTACTACATTTCTTTGGATCTTGGCTACATTGGTTTTCTCTGTGCAAAAGCTTTTTAATTTAATGTAATCAAAATCATCTAGATTGTTTTTGGTGATGTTCTCCATCTCTTCCTTAGTCATAAAGTGCTCCCCTTTCCATAGATCTGACAGGTAAACTAGTCCTTGTTCTTCTAATTTGCTGATAGTATTTTTTGTTTATGTCTAAATCCTGTTTCCATGTGGATCTTACCTTGGTAAAGGGTGTGAGGTGTTGATCTAATCTAAGTTTCTTCCATACTAGCTTCCAATTTTCTCAGCAGTTTTTATCAAAGAGAGAGTTTTTATCCTAATAGCTGGACTCTGGGTTTAACAAAGAGCAGATTACTATAATTGTCTCCTGCTTTTGCACCTAGTCTATTCCACTGGTCCACCACTCTATTTCTTTGCCAATACCAATGTGTGTTCTTTTTGTGATTCTGATCTAGTAGTGGTATTTTTGGATCAAAGTTTTATTGTCTTTTGGGCATAGTTTCAAATTGTTTGCCAAAAAGGTTAAATCAGTTCACAATTCCACGAAAAGGCAATTAGTAATCCAGATTTCCCATATTCCCTCCAAAACTGATTGCTTCTGTATTCTGTCATATTTGTCAGTCTGCTAGGTTTGAGGTGGTAACAGAGAGTAGCTTTAATTTGCATTACTACAATCAGTTGTTATTTAGAACACTTTTTGATTTGGCTATAAATAGCTCTAATTAGTTTCTCTGAAAACTGCCTATTCATATTCTTTAACCATTCATCAATAATGAAATATCTTTATTTTTATAAATTTCTTTCAGTTCTCTGTATAGTTTAGAAGCTAGAACTTTATCAGAAACAAATACTGGCTGTTATGATTGTTTTCCAGATTTTTGCTTTCTTTCTTTTTTCAATTTTTGCTTATTTTTTCAATATCATATAAAGGTAGTTTTCAAATTCATTTTTCTAAAATTTTCTCCCTTCCACCATTCCTTCCAACCTCCCTAAGACAACAAAGGATTTGATAAAGGTTGTACATTCATGGTCATGATACACATATTTCCACATTAGTCATTCTGTGAGAGAAGGATCAGAACAAAAGGGAAAACCATGAGATGGAAAAGAAATAAGCAAAAAACTCACCAAATTTAAAAGGTGTGAATACTATGCTTTGATTTGCATTCAGAAATTATTGTTCTTTCCCTGGATGGGGATGGCATTTTCCATCACAAGGTTTTTATATCTATCTTTAATTACTGTATTCCTAAGATCAAATTTAGTGTTAAACTTGGTCGTGTTAGGTTTGCTTTTCAATTTATTGTAATCAGAATTATCCATTTTACCTTTCATAATGGTTTCTTTCTCTTGTTTGGTAAAAAATTGTATTCCTCTCCATAGATCTGACAGGTAAGCTATTTCTGGCTCTTCTAATTGGCTTACAGTATCCCGAACTATGTTTAAGTCATGTACTCATTTCAAACTTATCTTGGTATAGGGCAGGGGTTGGGAACGTCCAGGTTATGGGCTGTATCGGTTTAGCATTGCCCAAGAAACTGTAGATGGGACTCGAAATTTAATAAATCTATTTTTTTTAGTAATTAATTAATTAGACATTTAGTTCAATATAGCCCATGAATGATGTTATAAATATCCAAGTTGCCTTTAGCAGAGAAAAATGTTCTTCACCCCTGTTGTAGGATGTGAGATGCTGACCTATGGCTATCTTCTGCCATACTATTGCCCAGTATTTCCATCTGTTTTTGTGAGATAGTGTTCTTATCCCAGAAGTTAGCCTTTATCAAACATTAGATCATTATGGTAATTTACTACTGTATCTTGCGTACCTAACCTATTCCAGTGATTCTCCATTCTATTTTTTAGCCAGTACCAAATGACTTTGATGATTCTTGCTTATTATACAGTTTTTGATCTGGTCTAGCTGAGTCACCATCTTTTATATTTTTTTATTAAACCCCTTGATATTCTGGACCTTTTGTTCTTCCAGAAGATATTATTAAAATTTTATGGAACATTAAATTAATGTTTATTCATTTGATTTTTATCATAATGAATAAGTAGAGTAATGTAGGTACAATTGTAGGTAGTATTAGCTCAGTTTGTCCCTTAGCATTTGACATTTTTTTCCAGTTCTTATAATATGATTTTATTTCTCTTAAAATTGTTTGTATTATTGTTGATATAGCTTTTTGTCTTTCTTGCCTGTTAAACTCCGGAATATTTTCTATTATCTAAAGTTATTTCAAATGGAATTTCTATTTCTATCTCTGTTACTGGTCCTTGTTGGCAATATAAGCAAATACTGTTGATAAATTTGGGTTCATTTTGTAACCGGAAAAGTTATTAAAGATTGTTAATTGCTTTGAGTCATTTTCAGTAGATTTTCTAGGATTCTTTCAGTATACCATCATATCACCTGCAAAGAGTGAGGGTTTTCTTTCCTTGTTGCTTCTTCTATTTCAATTTTTGTTTTCTTCTCTTAGTCCTATAGCTTACATTTATAATACTGTATGGTATAATAGCAGTGATAATGGACAAACTTATTTCACCTCTGATCTTTTTGTGATTCCTTCTGCTTGTCATCATTTCATATAATGCCTGGGTTTTTGTAGCTGTTTTCAGGGACCGCCTCCAACAAGGTAACTGTGAGTTCTCAATAATTTCAAGGTTCCATGAGAGGCTATGTCTCCTCTTCTGGCCTGTGCTCTGCTCTTGCAATGACCACAAGCACTCCTTTCTGCCCTGGAACTGTGAGGAGAGTTCCTGCTTCACTATAGACAGTAAGCTCTACTGTAATTTTGCTCCTCTAACTGAGAATGAGATCTCAGACCAAGACTTATATATGTGTATGGGTGAAGCCAATAGAGTCCTGATTCAGGAATAGCAAAGAGACCTCTGCAGTCTCCCACAACCCCATTCCTGTTCCTAGATTGAGTGCTCTGGAAGCAACTACTGAGTGTCTCCCTAAGATTGTTCCTGGGACCGAGCCTGCACTGAGGCCTGCACTGACCTTCCTACTGACCTACCCAATTGTACTTAGCAATCTCTGGACTGAGAGATCTGGAAACTGTCACCACCTGGAACCAGGTGCTCCACAGTCTGTTACTGGAGGGCTGGAGACCATTGACTCTAGCGTAAACCAGGCTGTGCTGATTGCCTTGTCTAACTCAGATGTAACACACAATTCCCAACTGTTTTGGGATGAAAAATTATTTCACTAAGTCTTTTTGTGGATTCTTCCAATCCAGAATTTGGTTAGAGTCATTACTGAAAGGTATTTGGAATGGTTTGGAGGAAAGTCCAAGAAGTCCCTGACTTTAGTCTGCTACCTTGTCTCTGTCCTCTGTAAAGATACTAATTGAGACAATTATTGGTCAACAAATGCCTAGGCAACAAAATAAATTCGCCCAAATCAACAGTAATTCAATTTTATTATAAGAACAATACAAACAAAAGGAGAAGTGGGGTGCTGCTCAGGGGACCAGAAAAAGGCAGAATTTTAACACAAGTACTTTTTGTCTCTATCCCTGACAATTTCTTTGTCACTGAGAAAACTTTCAGTTGTTCATTGACCTCTAGATTCTGAAAAGAAAATAGCATGAATTGGTTAGCTAAAATTAGTTTCCTCTTCTATAATCTGTATTTTATCTCTCTGTCCGATGATCCTAACTCTTCTTGAGCTCCCGTATCCAATCAGATGCTCAGTTTTTTTTAAATTTTTAATAAAGATCTTATTTGAGTTTTACAGTTTTCCCCAATCTTGCTTCCCTCCCCACCCCACCCCACAGATAGCACTCTGTCAGTCTTTACTTTGTTTCCATGTTGTACTGCGATTCAAATTGGGTGTGATGAGAGAGAAATCATATCCTTAAAGAGAACAGAATTCTCAGAGGTAACGAGACCAAAACATAAGACATCTGGGTATTTTTCCAAATTAAAGGGAATAGTCCTTGAACTTTGTTCAAACTCCACAGCTCCTTATCTTTATACAGATGGTACTCTCCTTTGCAGACAGCCAAAAATTGTTCCCAGTTGTTGCGCTGATGGAATGAGCAAGTCCTTCAAGGTTGAACATCACTCCCATGTTGCTGTTAGGGTGTACAGTGTTTTTCTGGTTCTGCTCATCTCACTCAGCATCAGTTCATGCAAATCCCTCCAGGTTTCCCTGAAATCCCGTCCCTCCTGTTTTCTAATAGAACAATAGTGTTCCATGACATACATATGCCACAGTTTGCTAAACCATTCGCCAATTGAAAGACATTTACTGGATTTCCAATTCTTTGCTACCACAAACATGGCTGCTATAAATATTTTTGTACAAGTAATGTTTTTACCCTTTTTCCTCATCTCTTCAGGGTATAGACCCAGTAGTGGTATTGCTGGGTCAAAGGGTATGCACATTTTTGTTGCCCTTTGGGAATAGTTCCAAATAGCTCTCCAGAAGTGTTGGAAGAGTTTACAGCTCCACCAAGAGTGTAATAGTGTCCCAGATTTCCCACATTCCTTCCAACAATGATCATTATCCTTCCTGGTCATACTGGCCAATCCGAGAGGTGTGAGGTGGTACCTCAGCGAAGCTTTAATTTGCATTTCTCTAATAATTAATGATTTAGAGCATTTTTTATATGGCTATGGATTGTTTTGATCTCCTAATCTGTAAATTGCCTTTGCATATCGTTTGACCATTTGTCAATTGGGGAATGGCTTTTTGTTTTAAAAATATGACTCAGTTCTCTGTATATTTTAGAAATGAGTCCTTTGTCAGAATCATTAGTTGTAAAGATTGTTTCCCAAATTAATACTTTTCTTTTGATCTTGATTGCATTGGTTTTATCTGTGCAAAAAGTTTTTAATTTAATGTAATTGAAATCATCTAATTGGTTTTTAGTGGTGTTCTCCAACTCTTCCTTAGTCATAAACTGTTCCAATTTCCATAGATCTGACAGGTAGACTAGTCTTTGATCTTCTAATTTGCTTGTAGTATTGTTTTTTATGTCTATGTCCTGTAAACATTTGGATCTTATCTTGGTAAAGGGTGTGAGGGGTTGGTCTAATCTAAGTTTCTATCATACTATCTTCCAATTATCCCAGCAGTTTTTATCAGAGGGAGTTTTTATCCTGGTGGCCTGACTCTTTGGGTTTATCAAACAGCAGATTACTAAAATCCTCTCCTGCTTTTACACCTAGTCTATTCCACTGGTCCACCACTCTATTTCTTAGCCAATACTAAACAGTTTTGATGACTGATGCTTTACAATTTAATTTTAAATCGAGTAGTGCTAAGCTGCCTTCGTTTGCATTTTTTTTTCATTAGGGTCCTGGCAATTCTTGACTTTTTATTTCTCCATATGAATTTACTCACAGTTTTTTCTGGCTCATTAAAATAATTTTTTTGGAATTTTGATTGGTAGGGCACTAAACAGATAGTTTAGTTTTGGTAGAATTGTCATTTTTATTATATTAGCTCTACCTATCCATGAGCAGTTCATATTTGCCCAGTTATTTAAATCTGATTTATTTGTGTGAGAAGTGTTTTATAATTGTTTTCAAAAAGATTCATAGTCTGTCTTAGCAAATAGACTCCCAAGTATTTTACACTGTCTGAGGTTACTTTGAATGGAATTTTTCTTTCTAGCTCTTCCTGCTGTTTCTTTCTAGTCATATATATGAAAGTTTAGGATTTATGGAGGTTTATTTTATAACTTGCAACTTTGCTAAAGTGTGACACCCCTACTTGTGCCCCTCTTCTTATGGAAAGAAAGAGGAGAGGCAGGGTGAAGATGTTCTCATTGAGAAAAAAGGAGGAAGATTATTGGGTGGCATGATTGTATCACATGAGTCTGTAATGGACATGCCCAGAAGTTGGGTACAAAAATACTTCAACTTTATAGAAGCATAATTATTTTATTTTCGGTGATTCTCACTTATAGTTGTTCTGTCCTAAACCTTTCCCCTATCCTGTTTGTTATTGATTCTCCTCTTACATTTAATTGGCTCAGAAAGAAAATAAAGTCATTTTTTGTCTGTTTTTGCCAGAAAGGCTGAGGGTCTTACCCTCCCAAATTGTTTTTTCACTAGGTAAAAGAGATAATTCTTTCTTTCATTTCTTTCTTTCTATCTTAGGTTTAATCACTGAATGGGGATTAGCTCAGTGCCAGTGAGACTGATTAAGGACCTAATCTTAAAATGACTCAGGTTTTCCACTTAAACAAAGAATGAATTCTGGTATTTTTAACTTGCTTGATTTAGATGATGATGATGATAGCGATGATGGTGATAATATTTATCCTTCATTTTCGAAGATAACCATGATGCCATGAAAAGCACCTGATTTGGATTTCAGTGAGGGGATTGCTTCACTAAGTCACCAGCCTCATTTTCTCCTCCAGAGCCATCTGAGTCTAGTGGTCAGATATGAATCAGCAAGAGTAGAGACAGCCCTGTATGCAAGACAGTCAGGGTTATCACAGCTGATCACTAGAAATTATATTCAATAACTCCATTATGTAAATTTACACAAGGGGATGTCTCTTTCATGAAGCATTTTGCTCTACTGTATACACAAGCACAGTGAATATCCTTTGATCCATACACTGAAAATAATGAAATTGTTGACAGTCTAACTATTCATATCTTATTTAAGAGAAGTCATAAAGTAACCCACTTCTACAAATAAAATCCCAAAGACCTGGTTTGGTCTTTGAGATCTGTAGGTTTCTTCAGATACCTTCTAAGCATATTTTTAAAGAATAGATTGTCTTTTATAAAAACTAATGTAAAATGTCCCATCCTATCAGAGACCTTTGTTATAATACCTACAAGTAGGTTATCCAACTGGGAAAGAAAAAACAGTTCAAAATACCTTCCTGATGCAAAAATCGCAAATTTTTAAATCTGAATCAAAACCAAATTAATCCAAATTCATTTTACTATCCAGTATAGTTTTTCTTTATACTTGGCCTAAGGCTGGAATTTTTTCATGCCATGATTACTAAAAAAATACTGAAAAGAACATGATAAAAGCAAGAATAAATTCCAGTAAACTTTTAATGGGCACCTATGAATCTGCAATTTGTCAGATCTTTTAATTATCTTAATGATACTGTTTAACAATAAAACATCTATAGTTGGTCGAATGATATACTTCATATTAAAAAAACACAGATGATTGGATCAAAAAAAATGACAGGAAGCAATAGCCTAAAATAATTTCAGTAGTTTCATGGCAGGACTTTCAGCAACAAAGTAAATTTTAACTCCATTTAATCAATATACACTCCACTTCCCCAAATGCCAGTATTAAAGTAAAGCATTCTCTCTTTCTCTCTCTCTCTCTCTCTCTCTCTCTCTCATTACAAATAGATCTTTGTTAATCTATAGCAGATATATGTGACATGATTTCTTAAGACACATTGACTTCAGTTGGTTACTAAAACTGCTTCATGTGCTCTGTAAACCATAATTTTTTTTAGGTTATAGATAAAACAACCAAGTTTGTTATAGAAAAGAAGTTTGATTCTCTAGAATCTTAAAACTCACGGGTGAATGGCATCCCTATGAATGCCAAACCTGATACAAAATTCTGGGGACATTTTATGCCAAAAGGACAAAAAAAAACTGAGTTCAGTTACCAATGAAATTTCACATAGATGACATCATTTTACAATATGATTCTCTCATACCTTAAAATATTTTCTCAAAATTTCTATTGACAAGAATTCCACTTAAGCTGGAGAGTTAATGTTTACAAATAAGAATAGGATTATCCTCTCGTCATCCAGGATCAGGTAAAAGAAATTTACTGGCATTATCACTGAGTTTTCAAGGCAGCATTGACACAGGCCAGTCAACATTTAAGGTGTAGTAGATGGGCTTTATATAGCAAACACACTTTTTTTACACACTGAAATTTATGACTTTTAGTTAAAGCTTAAGAGACTAATTTTTTATCATAAATATGTAGCTCAGAAGTATTAATTCCAAATTAAAGAATATCAGATTATACAGCTAATAACCTGTGAATGTCATGACTTGGAAGGAGCCACAATGAATGTACTTAAGGAATAGGGCGTGATAGAGTCCTCTGTGAATACCTTGCTATCTGTACTCATAGTTCAATGTCTTCGATACTTTGAAACAGCTTTAAAAATCTGGAATGACAGTCCATAATTGCATCTGATGAAAGATTACATCAAGTTCTTATGGACATATGTTCTCCCTTCCTTTTCAGGTGAGCTCTAACCACTTAAGTATGTAAATATAGGTGAGTGCTATCATATCTGCCATGGAGTCAGCCATTATCTGGTATCTATGTCCAGAAATTCCAAGTTTTGTAGTAATTCACTTTTCTGATGTTCAATGGACATATTCTGAATGTGAATTTAGATGGATTCTTTTTTTTGCAAGACAATGGGATAAAGTGAATTGACCAAGTCACATCTAACTAAATATTAAGTGTCTGAGTCCAGATTTGAACTCAGGTCCTTCTGAACCAGTGTTCTCTACACTGTGCCACCTAGTTGTTCCCATATGGAAAGATTCTAATCATTATTACTCCATTTCCTTTACACCAAACAAGATAATCTTCATTTCTTTCTGGGGATAGCACATAATGTAGGAAACACTTTTAAAAGTTTTCAATGGTGATTATGTGCCTATAATAATATCTTCTCTCCATACAAAGGTGAGATTGTTCCTTTCACACAACATCCTGCCATAGATCCTATCACAACAGAAGTCCCTGTGTGCTGACATCATTTGTGGTGAACTGGAGCTCCCTTGTCCTGCTCTTCCAGGCTCAGGGATTTCCAGTGCCACCATCTCTGACATGAGACTGCCTGAGCTGGGGTGGGGAGGTTCAGTTAGAAACCTGGAGCCTTCAGTGTCCAGGTTATGACAGGAGATAACAAGTTCAGGCAGACAATACCCTACAGGTCCGTGCTAGATGGAGTAGTGCTCACACACACATTATAACTTCCTTCACTGTAGAAGCACTCCATGACATTTATGTTCCACACCTTTCTTAGTCATTGCACAGTGGATGAACATTGACTGTTTCCAATTCATAGCTGTCCACAAAGGTGATTTATAAATATGTTGCTATATATGGGATCTTTTTTCTATTGATGGCTTCCTTGAGGTGTAATGGAGTCTTTGTTTTAAATGTTTAAAAAGTATGTTACATTCTTTATGTAATTACAAATTATTTCTCAAAACTGATTTGTCATTTCATAATTCTACTGACAATATATTAGTTTGTATCTATTCCCTCACTCTGCTTATGTATCAGAGCCATTGTTGTGTCATAAAAGCAATCTGATATGACTCTTTTCCAAGCTGTTTTTTGGAATGAAATATTTTCAAATGTTTGTTAGAATTCATTTTCAAACCCCTCATGTTCTAGGGACTTTTTTCCTCTGGAAACCCATTTATGCCTTATTCAGCTTCTTTTGTTAAATATGAATTCATCCATCTTTGCTGATTTCTGCTTGAGCAAGATAACTCCTATTCATTGATTTAATTTCATCTTGATTAGACATATTTATTTATTTACCTGTGTATTTGTCTATTTATTTATTTTTTCAGCCATATGTACACATATATTTTTAAGTTACGAATATTCGTTCCAGCCTCCCTTCCCACCCCCCTCCTCTCATTGTTGAACAGTCAGATTAGCATTGTACATACATGTTTTTGATCAACATATTAACAGATTAATCATTTTCATTATAAGGAATTAGTATTAACAGAAAGAGATATATAAGAAATAATTTTTGTAAAGTGTTCATCAGATTCTGAAGGATTTTTTTGGTTTGGTTTTGCTTTTCTTCCTCTGGATGGGGATAGCATTATCTGTAGCCTGTCTAATATGGTTGTACTAGCTCTCTGAAATGGCTGAAAGGAGCTGCTTCCATCAAGGTTGTTCATCTCACAATGTTGTTGTTGATGTGGACATTGTCCTCTTGGCTCTGCTCCCTTCACTCAACATCAGATCCTGTAACTCATTCCATGCTTCCCTAGAATCCAATCATTTATGGTTTCTTATAGAACAAAAATATTCCATAGTATCCATGTACCTTAACTTGTTTAGCCATTCCTGAAATGATGGGTTTCCCCCTCTATTTCCAATTCTTTTCCACTACTAAAAAGCTGCTATGAACATTTTGGAACATGTGAGACTTTTGCCATTTTTTATGATTTCTTCTGGATATAGACCTAGAATTGGAATTGCTATGTAAAGGGGTATGAACAGTTTTATTGTTCTTTGGCCATAGTTTCATATTGTTCTCCTGAATGGTTTGATCTATTCTCATCTCCACCAGCAATGCATCAATATCCCAATCCTCCCAAAACCTCTCCAGTATTGTTCATTTTCCCTTTTTTTTCTCATCTTGGCCAATCTGATAGACATGAGGTGATACCTAATTGTTGTTTTAATTTGCATTGCTCTAATTAGTAATGATTTGGAACATTTTTTCATATGATGATGTATAGCTCTAATTTCTTTATTTTAAACCTGTCTATTCATATTTTTTGACCATTTATCAGTTGGGGACTTCATTTAATATTTCTTTTCTCTTTCATTTTTAAGACTAGTAATTTTGCTTTCTTCTTTTTTGTTAATCAAATTAACCTATTATTTACTTATTTTATTAATATTTTCATAAAAAACTACATCTACTTTTGTTAGATTTAATTTTTTTCTTAATCTCATCTTTGATTTTAGGATTTTTGATTTGTTCTTTTTTATTTTATAAAATTTTATACTCAACTCATTGATCGGCTCTTTCTGTTTTATTGATGTAAACATTTAAAGACAGAAATTTCCCCTAAGAATTATGTTCAGTGCATCCTACAAATTGTAGAATTTTACTTCATGGTTACAACTCTTTTTAGTGAAATTATTGCTTCATTCTCTGAATATTCTTTGAGCTATTCATTCTTTAGAATCAGATTATTCAATTTCCATATAATTTTCAATCTATATTTCCACAATTTGGTACTTTATATTGCTTTGTGATCTGAGAGAAATCTCTAAAGTCTATGTTTAATATATCTCTTTTTATCCATTAGATTATGAGGATTTTAAGTTCTGATAGATGTTATGGTGTTAGGTGGCTTGCCCAAGGCCACACAGCTAGGTAATTATTAAGTGTTTAAGGTCTGATTTGAACTCAGGCACTCCTGACTCCAGGGCCAGTGCTGTTTATACTTCACCACCTAGCCGTTCCTATTATATCTAACTTTAAAAGTTAGTTTTCATCTCCTTGACTTCTTAGTTATTTTATGCACATTTATCTAATTTTGATAAAGTTGGAGTCACCTATTACTCTGTGACTTCTGTTGGGTTATATCCTTTTGAAACTCTTTTACCTTTTCATTTAAGAAGTGGGATGCTCTGTCAGTTGATGCCTAATTGCTTGATATTACATTATTGTCTATCTTTAGGATGATATAGTTTTCCTACTCGTGTTGTTGAATTAGGTGTGTTGCAGATTTTGCTTTGTTCAACATTGTGATTGCTACATTAGTATTTTATAATTCATTTTACGTCCAAATATGCATGGTTCGGGGCAGTGCAGGGAGGCAAAGAAAAGCATTGTCTGACACTTCATGCCTTTTGACACTGATGTATTCAAAACTACTTCTGGGTGGTTGCAAGGTTTTTGTGATCCCCAAGTGATGTGATTCGCGGAGATGTTTGGTCACTTCTTCTGGTCTATGGTCTCTTCCTTACCATGGAAAAAGCTCTGATTCCTTGAGATGGAAACCAATACTGCTCCCTTGTTTCATTGGCATCATAAGTGATACTATTCTTCAGGATCCTTGAACCCTTGCACAGGAATCCTAGTAGTCTCTTTCCAACCAACTAATAAGACAGACACCTTACTGTTTCTGATTTGAGAGTTCCCAAAGAAGAAATTGGTTCAGTGTGATAAAAGTAATTATCTGAATGAGGAAATTTTCCTCAGATATGGTTTCCAAGTAAATAAATAATGATTTAACAGAATTATTGAAAATTACTCCTAAGGGCAAATAATGATTCAATAATTAGTTACAAAAAAGTAATTAAAACAGAATTTATTTTTATAAGGGAAAAGAGGCATAAACACATATCATTCATCTTAGGAAGCTTGTTTTTCAACATAATTCAGTTAGATGATACAGGTCATATCCCTGGATTTCTTCCCCCAGGTTTTCTTAACCCAAATTTGTACTGTTGTCAGCATTTAGTTATCCAAGTGGGATGGCCTCACAAATTCTTGCCCCAGTGATGAAGCATTTGGTAACCAGAAAGTTTCTTTCCAAGGGGTATCAGCTACACAATAAAATTATGGCTTGTAATTATCATTCACCCTTAATGTTCCATCCTTCATCTGCCGGAAAGGGAAACCCAACTATTGAAGATTATAATAGTCATCTTATTTTTAATCTCTAGCTAAGGAAGTTTATTCATTAAGTCTAAAGAACTTTATTTTTTGTAAACTTTCTTTCCTCCCATTGTCAGAAAGGGGAAGCCAGACTTTATAATATTCTTTTAATCGCAAGATTGTTTTATTTCTAAATTATTCCTATTATGTTCTAAATTATCATCTACTAATTAATAAAGTCTTATCCATCAACCTACTTTCTAAATATGTAAGTGACTTTGTTAATTTGGCTTAGGTATTAGGAAAAGCATTTCCTAAAAAAAGGAATTTAATCCTACAATCAAATTAAAAAAATTAATAAATCTGAGGATTTATGTTGGTTTATTTTATACAACAATATGAAGAAGTTAATTCTAATGTGAAAGTTGAAGTTAATGGTTTCAATGAGTTTTTTAATTGCCATTTTAGTGTTCTCTAAGTCTATCATCACGCATTTATAGCTTTTCTTCCTTATTGATTATTCATATTCCTTTCATTTCTTTTTCTTCTCTTATTCATATCTGTGTTGTATCTTTTTGACTGCCTATTGTACTTTCCATTTGACCTCACAGTTCTGGAATTTGACTATAATATCGCTGGAAGTTTCATTTTGGTATCATTCAGGAGCTACTAAAGGGATTCTTTCAATGCCTCTTTTACTCTCTGGTTCTAAGATTTCAGGGTAGTTTTCCATGATAATTTCTTGAAAGAGACTGTCCAGGTTCTTTTTATTAATCATCGCTTTCAAGTAGTTCAGCAATTCTGAAAATATATCTCATGCTTCTGTTTTGTATATCCAAGTTTGTTTTGAATGGAGTATTTTATTTACATATACTATTTTTAATTCTTTTCATTTTGTTTAATTCTTGAGATCTGAGAGTCACTAAATTAGTTTGCATCTATTCAGTTCTAATTTTTAAGCAATTCTTTTCATCAGTTATTTTTGTATTTCTGTTTTTCATTTGGCCAATTCTACTTCTTAAGGAGATAGTTTCTTCAGGTTATTTTTATACTTCTTTCCTCTTATTTTCTGGTTCTTTACGAATAGAGTTGGTGGCTCCATTTTCATGATTCTCTTATTTGCTTCTCATTTCATCTTCTAGTTTTTCTTCTGCATCTCTTATATGGTTCCTAAAATCTTTTCTATCTCTTCCAGGAGGTTTATTTGGGTCTGAGATCAATTCATCTTTTTCATTCAGTCTTTGCATGTAGATATTTGGCATTGTTGGTTTCTTGTGACTTTGTGTTTCCCATTGCCACAGATGCTTTCTAAGGTCAGTGCTTTTTCTTTCTTTCTTTCTTTCTTTCTTTCTTTCTTTCTTTCTTTTTTTTCTTTTTTTGCTGATTTTCTAGGCTTTGTTGTGACTTTAAAAGTGATTTGGTCTTGGTCTAAAGGGCTACTGCACCAGTTTTCTTTTACAGATTGTCAGGGTTCTGGTAACTGATTTATTCCTTCATGGCCTCAGGAGGCTCATCATTTGTCTGATATGCCCAAACTTCCAAGGATTCAAGATTCTTATCATTAGCTTGATTATTCATGAGACCATACTTGGAAGATGAGACATTTCATGAAACTGTTCCACATCTACAACTATTTCATAGAAACCGAAGATATTAAATGAAGCACACCAGAGTTGCTCAATATTTGTTGGATTAATTAATTTTATACATGTGAATGGAAGTAAAATCTGTTTCAAATGAATATTGAAGATATTCCAGGTGTGTGTGTGTGTTTGTGTGTGTATGTGTGTGTGTTTGTCTGTGTTTATGTGTACATGTATTAGAGTCAGGAAAGGTAGAAGCTAAACTTTCACAGTTCATGAACACTTTTAAAGGTTTGTACTGTTTCATAGGGTGAATTGTAGCTATATGTACTGGGAATAGACTCTGGAAGAGGTGAGTTCAGATTCTGTTGGTATTTTAATTTTTCAAGACCTTAGGAAAGTCCCTTAAACTCCCTTCATCATTTTGGTTCTACACTGTGCTACTTAAGCTCAATGTTGAAAGGGTTTTCCTGAGGCTCTCCTGTCTCCATTTCAGAGGGAACAAGCATGTAAGTATGCAGGTCATCGAAATGATGGCATTGACTATGATATAAAATAAATACATTCAAATTGCAAAAAAAGAAGTAAACCACACCAGGGAAAAAATATACAAAATCCTGAAAATGTCCAGTGATCAAGTGCAAGTTTTTGAATGGAATATGTTAAGCTTTTCTTATTGTTTACTTGAAAGCAAATTTATATTCTCCATTGCATTATAGGCCCTCTCCACCTACCATACATAAAGATATTTGAACAGTATTTAACTCTGGTAGGATAATTAGAGGGTGGGTGTTGAATTTAAAAGAGGTTTAGAGCTAGGAAAAATTCATTGCCCTCAGAATCAGTTTTTTTCCTGCCCTTTCCTGTCTTCAAGGCAGCCTCCTGAAGAGTGACTTGGCGAGTCTTCTGGTATCTCTGAACAGCTCTACCTAGGTCACACAGTGGTTAGAGCATGGGACCAGCAATTAGGAAGATCGGAATTCAAACCTAGCCTCAAGCTCTTACCACCTTGATCAAAGTCAAGTCAGAGTATTCCTAGTCAAGCACTTTCATCTTTCTTCCTCCTCAATGAGACTAACAAGTCATTTGAAAGTTTTTGTCAACTTCCAGAGCTGTCTGAGGCACAAAGAGGCTAGGTGACTTGACTGTGGGTATGCTGCTGGTGTAGTCCAAAGTGGGATTTGAACTCTGAGCCTGCCTAACTCTGAAACTAGCCTTCTGTCTTCAGAGCTGAGATAATCCCTATTTTCCATCCAGATGCAATTCAAACTTCACCTATTCCATGAGCTGTTTTATTATCCCAGCTGCTAGTCACTACCTGGTTGCCTTGTACTTTGCCTGTATTTGCCTTTATTCTTTTTATTTCTTCATGTATTATCTCTCTCATTAGAAATCACTTCTAGTGGTTAGAAACTATGTCATTAATAGTATTTCTATCTCCAGAAATAGCACAAGGCCTGTTATACAGGAGTAACTTAAGAATGTTTGTTGATTGCTGCATTTAGCCACCTGTGCTTCTATGTGCACAGCACCTTGGAGGAAGCTAGTTAATAGCTATTGATGAATGATTTAATGAGTTGTAGACCTATGCTAGAGAGATTATTAATGATTAAACTTAAATCTCTTATTTGTGTCTCATTGACTACTGTCATCATTTATCACCTTATTATTTTATTTATTACATGTAATTCATGTATCTCTTTATAGCTTAATTTGACATGTGCTATGAGATGTTGTTCTCCTGCCACATTTCTGCCAGACTGCTTTCCAAATAATGACATTTTTATGAAGTACCTATTTTGCTTTGTAGAAGTGCACCACTGGACAAACCTCTAAGTAGAGTGATTAAGATCACAATGTGAAATGGTCAATGGACTTGCCTTGAAAGGACAAACCAGATCATATGCCTCTGAAGGAAGTGGGGCAAGGGATATTTCAAAGACACATGGGAATAAAGGACAGAGGAGAGAGCATAAAGAGGTGGGGGGAGGGTGTCAGGGCCAGTCACGTGATGGCTGGCCCAGAAGCAAGAAGCACATTTGAGAGACAGAAATGCATTGGCTGGACAAGGCCAGAGAGAAGATAGGAAAGGCCATACTAGAGCCAAGAAAGGACACGTGGTATCCAATCATGGATGGACAGAATAAAGACATGCAGATGTAAGATACAGCCAGAATAGCCGAAGTTCTCCTCTCCAGGCTCTGGAGGTCGCAAATCAAGCCCTGATCCTGAGACTGCAGATGAAGAAGGAATCACTCTGTACATCCAATACTACATTTTCCCTTCTTCCTGACTCTCCATTAATATCCTTCCAATCGTAGACCAAATTTAAATTATTTTCAGGGATGTTTTCTTTTTCTTACATTGTGATATTCCATTTAACCCTCCCTCTCCCTCTCTCCCTTCCTGAGATTCATGTCATGTGACAAATGGTATTTTTCCTTGTTGTTTTAGAAAGGAGAAAAGGTCAACACAACTATATAGGACACAGAGGCAAAGATGCTTGTGGTAGGAGACACTTTTCCTGGGAACGTTCCATTTGCTACAGGCTTATGCTTTGGGGAAGCACAGCTTATATCAAATATTCAGTGAATGGGACACTTATGGGTGAAAACACGCAATCTGAGAACATTCCAGTTACTACAAGCTTACTTTCTGGGAAAGCACATCTACTATGAGCACTCATAGGAAAAGGCATTTGTGGTAGTACTCACTCTTTGACAACATTCTAGTGTAAGAAATAAGATGGGAAGGCTTCTGGGGAAAGAAACCTACCTTTGAGAGAAACAAAGTGGGGTCTATAGCCTGTCCAATATATTCTGAGACCACATCTTTGATTCTCTTAATACAAGGGAGTTTCTTTGTCCAGAAAGGATTCTCAGTGTCTTTCTTACACCACCTACTACGGAGTTACTTTCTGTGGAAACATATTTAATGTCTGAACACTCAGTAGACAAGATATTTATGGCTGGAGTCACATGATCTAAGAACATTCCAAATACTACAGGTCTATTCTCTGCAGAAGCACATCAAGAAAAGAAATGGGCATTTCATAAAACAGAGGCTTTTGAAGCATTCCCGATGAAAAGGCAAGAATTTAAAACATGACTTTCAAATACAAGATGCAATAGAAACTTTAAAAAGTAAATATGAAAGAGAAATCCTAAGAAAACTCAATATGTATAAATGGTATACATTTCTAGAAGGGAAAATGATACACATATTTACCAAGGATTTTATCATTATTAGAGCAGATAGAAAGATTTTACATAGAAAGGGGGTTTGAGAATGAATGAATAAGGTAGGAAAGATGTAAATTAATGGATAGATGAGAAATATGGATTTCCTTGGAGAAGGTAGAAGGGAGAGAAAGAATGGGAAAATGATTTCACATTTAATAGATGTGCAAGCAAGAACTTCTAAAGTGGAATGAAAAATGGTGGCAAGGTAATATTTGATCCTCACACATTTATATTGCTTCAAAAATGTAAAATATATTTATTCATTCGGTCATAAAATCAATTTTACTCTATAGGTACATAGGAAAAAAGGATAAGAGAAAAAAATTACTGATAAAAGGGTACAACAAGAGAAGGCAGTGATCATGTGCAAAATAGGCATGAGAAGAGTGACAGCATAAAAAGAGACTGAGGAGAAACAGAAGAATATAGGATGGAGGGAAAATCATAGTTAATAATCATCACATTATGAATGTGTTGAACTTACTCTTAAAATGAAGGAAGGTAGGAAAATGAATCAGGAACCGGAGACCATCAATTTGTTTTATTTTGTTTTGTCCTGTGTTTATGAGAAGTACTATTAAAACAGAGAGAAACACAGATAAAATAAGGGACTGGAGCAGAAGCTATTATACTTTGAAGTATAAAATGCAGGGGTAGCAATGATGACCTTAGATAAAACAAAAGTCCAAAGAGCCTCCATTAAAAAGGAGAAGCAGGGAAAGTATATCTTGTTCAAAGTAACCATAGTCAATGAATTAACATTAATAGTAAAAAGATATGTGGGAAATGGAATAGTAATCGAATTTTTAATGGAATTGCTAAATGAATTACAGGAGGAAATAAATAAAAAACAATAGTAGTGGGGGATCTCAACTTTTCCCTCTTAGAACTAGAGAAATGCAAGAAAAACAAATAAAAAGGGATTCAGGAAGATGAAACCTTAGATATGAGAGATCTCTAAAGAAACTGGCAATAGAAAGCAGTATAGACATATTGTGCTATCTGTAAAGTTAAATTATGCAAACTGGGCTTTATGTAAGTTATTCTGAAAGAAATCTGTGGTGCAAAAAGGACGAGCAAACTTGGTCATAAAAAGCTAGGAACGCTTTGTGCTCCTGCTCCTCTGATTGGGACTCTGTGGCCTCCTACCACCACAGATCCACCACACCCCTACAAAAACCTTTTTAAAAATTCTTCCTAGTAAAAGCAGAAAAGCAGACCAGCAGAAAGACAACCACCATCACTACTGGACCAGGGCTTGATTTGAGATCTCCAGTACTGAGAGAAGAGGCCTTGATTTCTGTCTGTCCACCTGCCAGAGAGTTTGGTCCCTGACTTCTGGTCTTGTGTCACTCCTCTTTGTGGCAAAGTGTTTCTGTGCAGGGTCCCCTCTGTGCCACTTGTCCTCTTCTGAATGCTTCTGGCTCTGGTCCCCAACTTTGTGCCTGCTGGAATGTTCTTCCTTTCAGTTCCAGCCAGAGTCTCATGTGGCTTGCCCCAGGCAGCATGTGTTTCTTCTCATGTTCTTGCTTCTCTGTGTCTGGGCAATATGTGTTATTGAACCTTGTGCTGGCCACTCCTCCACAGGGACACAATTCCCTTTCCCCTTCCACTGCCCTTTTCCACTTCCACGGTTAATTCCACATCATGTAAAAATTGCTTTAAATGAGAGTCTGCAGGGTGTTCCACCTATGTAAATGTGACCCACCTTATACCTTTTCTCAACTGTACTTCTCAGTAGTTTCACAAAAACAGACCTTGAAATCTGTGCTTTCCAGAAAGACTTTTTTGAATTCCATATCCCAAAGATACCAAAGAAAAGAGAACAGAATTGTTTTGTACAAAAATTTGAATGGAACCTCTTCTTGTGGTGACAAAGTTTTGTAAATTGAGGGATGTCCATTGCTTGAAGAATGAATGAAGAATTTGGTGTGTGTGACTGGAATGGAACATGAGTGTTTTATAATAAAGGACAAGGATGATGGTTTCCAAAAAGCCTGAAAAGACCTATGAGAACTTATGTAAAGTCAAAGGAGGACAGCAAGAATACCACTGTACACCGCAGCAACAATATTACAAGGTGACCTACTCTGAAAGACTTAGTTATTCTGATGAAGACAGTGATACAAACAGTGTCAAAGGGACCATGATGAAAAACTTTCCTCCTATCTGGAGAGACAGCAGATAAACTCTGAATGAAGATTAAAGGATTAAAACTAAGAAGTAGACAAAAATAAAGTGTCTCACATTCACCTTCAAATTACAAAACTTCCTTGATCATATGTTAGGGCAGGATATATTTGTTGTGTTTGTGATTAACATTGGTTTGTCAAATTCATGTATTCATTAACAAAATTTTTTATCTTGTCAGTAGAATGGTTAGAGGCAAAATTCACCACATCTACACATGCCCTGAACTATACCTAAACAAATATGTGATAGGTTTTAAATCTGTCCTTCCTTGTCCCTCCCCCATCCCCCTAGTCCGCTCAGTAGATAGTAAAAAGGAAGGGGAAGTAAAACTTACCATTTTACCTGGGCTCCAAAATATTACCTGCTCATAGGAGCATTAAATTCTGAAAGCTGTAATCTGCCAAATTAGTGAAAGAGAACAACTACCACAGGAAATTATAGAGTCACAAGCTAATTGAATGTTACATAAGTTGGATAAGCAGCCTAAAGGCTGCATTCTAGAATTTTACATGGATACCAAGAATAATTAGGTTTCACACAGTGAATAGTTGGTTCAAAAACATCTCTTCACTACCTACCCACTCCTAAAAGACAGTAACTTCATGATTATCTAAGGTATTTCAGATGAAACTTTATACATTTCCTACTTTGCTTAGGAGAGGTTCTACTTTAACCTCAGTACTTCAGAGTTTGACAATACATTGTCAGCAGGGCTGGTAAGGTCCTATGTTATAATAGGTCAAGTAGGAAGTCCAAAAGACCCTCGCAGACAAAGATCTGTTAAGGGTATTTTGCCATATTTTCCACCCAAAATGCCATGGTTATTTTTTCTTAATTTATAATTAAAATAACTCTTTGAATATTAATCATTTTCAACCTTAGTTGTTGTATTCTAAAAGAGATGTGTAATGGTCTAAAAGTATTCAAATCAAAGGGAGAAGTAACCTGTCTTATTTTTTTTCAGTTTTTATAATACAAGAAAAATTATTGCATATCCAATATCAGGTATGTAAAAATGAAACATTACTATTCAGATGACAACAATCCAGTGGGAGACATTTTATAATTATGGTACTAGGAAAATCATCTGTCATATCTCATTTGGTGTCTTATTAATCACACATCTTAAACCCAGTATATAGTTGTTCAGTATAAAGTAATTACAGTTGCTTAAAGGGGTGACAGCAAATCATTGATATAATGCTTACCACATGCCAAGTCCTTTTCTAGATGTTGAACATGACTTTAAAGAATTTCAGAGACCTGCTTTCTTTAGTATTAGTTTTGAGTTCTCATTTGTTGCTTGCTAAGTTGCAGCAACAAGACACATAAATAATAAGAGTTACAGCTTTTGCTTTTGGAGACTACTTTAGAGGAAAACATCATTCATGGAATATTTAATAGCACTTTTTAAAAAAGTCTTGTTAAAGTTTAGCAGACTGATCCATAAGATACTTGCTTTAGACAAATGACATCAATTTAAACCATTTCAAAGTAACATCACTAAGTAAGGCAACAAATTTACATCACAACTCTGGCTTAGAAGGAGTCTCAAACCTCTTATTGTATCATAAAAATTGAAGGCAATAAGTATTTCATTATTACAATGCTTTTTTTTTCTCTTTTTTCCAGGAGTTTGTATCACATTCATTTCTATGACTTAATAAGGAACTAGTCTGAAAGCATTTTGCAGTATTTCAGAAAATTTTCATGTAACTATATTTTTAAAAGCATATTTTCATAAATAAAAGAGAATTCATATTTATAATCAAATGTCTCATTCTTCCAAATTCTAGAAATAAAAATTACTAGTTTTAAATGTTATGTTTTCTTACTTTTTACACAAAAATGTGAAATTTCAGTTCTTCTCATGTCAAAATTATTTAATGAAAAGCATAAAATCCTTATTTATTCTTAGAAAATCTTTCATATTCTTTTCTTTGACATGCTTTCTAGTCCAAAACACAATAAAAATAGTTAACATATAATATTGCTTATTATGCTAAGTACTTCAGAATCATGTTCTTATGCCAGCACTGGGATGTAGATTCTGTTATTATTTTAGTATCTTTTATTTAGAAGGATTGACCTAATTCTCTAAATATACAATTATAAAAGTTTTCAATCTTTGTAAACCCAACCAGTATGTCTGTCTCACCTGAAAATTCTCCCACAATCGGATAATCAAATCTTTCCCATAATTAGGTTCCAGTCACATTCTGAAGAATCAAAGTGGGAAACTCACATTGGGGCAGTCTAGGGCAGTGACTTGGCAACCTACTGGAATAACCTCAAACACACTCTCCCCAACCCCCAGTGGTAATTCAAGAAATCAATCAAGGAAAGAGGATTTAGGGAGTGTGTTAGTTTGTCATGGCTATTATTTTGGGGTTTTCTCAACTCAGCACTGGGCCCGGGTTCTAGACACCTGGGGACCCAATCAGGTTTTTTTGATTGGAGACCAGGATTTGCAAGGTTATAGACTGAGCATATTCATAAACAACTTGCTGGACAGATCATGTTCTGGTCAGAATACTTTCTTTTGACTCACATTATTGTTGGTTTATATTATTATTTTGACTATTATGGTTTCCATAGATAGAAACTTTTACTAAGAAATCTACATTATTCATTCCATTTACTGATAAAGACTTTTGTTAGGAATCCCACATCATGACTGTCACTGCTTAAGGGATTCACATTATTATAATTTTTACCAACAGGGCCACAAAGGACTTTAATGCATTTTAAATTAAAAAAATTGAAATCCTTCCTTCAAACACATATTTTTCTTAGAGAGAATAAGACCATTCTTCAAATTTCCTTTTTCAAAATTTCAAGCCCTTTTAAGCTCAGTATTCATAGTCTGTCAATAGAGACTCCAACTTTTCTTAAACTCTCTTCCCATTTTTCTCATTCCTACTTGTTAAAACTGTCTTTTCTTACATTTTACAAAAACCCTTCAAAAGTAGCCCATTCTTTTAGGCTTATCAAACATTTCTTTTACCTTCATCTCTTTGCTTAGTTCACATAACAATTAATAGCAAGATTTCAAATTTTACACCAAGTTTTTTCAATGTGGTTATGCTAGAATTAATGTTTCACACAGAGGCAAAAAAATCCTGAAATAATTTGCAGTTTTGCTCTATCAAAATTCATGTTTTTTAACTAATATTTTAACTATATATTCTGTTTAACATGATTTTTTTTTATCTTTTTGAGTATCCTGCATTAGGAGTTCATGCACTTAATTTATTCCACGCATTTATATTCTTGTAAAATTTTGTCTTTATTAATCCTTACCATTTACTTATCTTGGCATTGCTTATTGTAGTTCTGCCAAAATACCATGATTCCACTGATTTCAAGGTACGTTTTACTAAGCTTGTAATTCACCTAAACAGTTTATTTGAACTACAGAGATATTATTAAATTTCAATTAATTTCAGTTCTCACTAATTTCAAAACAAGTTTTTCTTTTCCTGAGAATGGTTTGGGACTCACCTTCAATCTGTAAGTACCGATGTAGATGCTTATAACAGTGGATGCCTGTTATCTACAGGTGGGTTGTTTAAAACAATAAGCACCAGAAGGATCAAGAAAGTCCAACTCTATTTACTTTTATTCGTTTGGATTCTCAAGATGTTCAGAACTGTACTGCTCACTCCTTTAATAAAACAATTTACATTCCCTTCTTGCAATACATCTGCCTCAACTTTAAGTTCAGGATTTAAGAATTACTTTAATGTACACTAAAGTTAAAACCAGTTTCACAGACTGACACCCAAAACCTTTTGTGTTTTTCTTATAAAGATTCTTAGTTGTGAGGGCAACTAGGCAGCACAGTGAATAGAGCACTAGCCCTAGAGTCAGGAGTGCCTGAGTTCAAATCCGGACTAAGACACTTAATAACTGTCTAGCTGTATGACCTTGGGCAAGTCACTTAATGCCATTGCCTAAAAGAAAAAAAAAGAACAAAAAATTCTTAGTTGTAGAATTATTTAAATTCACAGGAGCTTTATTCTAATTTCTCCTTCACTATTTCCCTAAGTTTTTTTTTAATTTTAATTCTTCTCTGAATTTTACTGAGTCCCAATTTCACCAAATCTCTGTTGAGCAAATCTCTTTTTATTGAGTTACCTATCTATCCAATTTTTTTTCATTAAAATTTGCAAAGTTTGCTGGCATTTCAAAAGCCCATCAAAATACATCATCAAACCCAGTCCCATAAAGCTATTGAAGAGAAATCACAGTTTAACAGTGGCTGCATGACTTCTCCAGAGTAACAGAGTTTGTCAGCTGCTATGACAGGATATAAACTCCATAAGAGAATTCCAAGTACACAGTGTTTTAACAACCATGACACCGACAAGGCTTATTGCGCTTTGTCAGTTACTAGATTTTTCATGTCTCATTGATCCACTCTGCTGTTATCTTTCTATCTTTTCTTATCTGGATCTCAGTACATCCCTCTGTCTCTGTCTCTGTCTCTCTTTCTGTACAATTTTTCTTCCTCCATTCTCAAAAGTTTTTTCCCCTTGCTATCCTTCTCACCCAATAATAAGTGCTTTTTTCATTTTTTGAGAAGATTTTCAGAATCTTCATAAGACAATTCAATGGAAACAATTCACTTTCCTGCCCTACCACTTCTGGACTGCCCAAGACAATTCAATGGAAACAATTCACTTTCCTGCCCTGCCACTTCTGGACTGCCCAGGTATCACACATTTACAACACTGAGATCAACATAACAGTTCTCTGGAGCTATAGTTTGGTAGGCAACCTATTGCTTTTTCTCTCCCACAATCCCCTTTAGTCTAAAAACACTGTGTTATCTCTAATAATGTGTGCCTCATCCGGATCACCTATGTTTGCAACCCTGGAAAATAAAAGTGAGTTTATCAAATTGTTAAATGATGTAAAATGTTGATCTGTGAATGCTTTTTTTTTTCCAAACTGCTTTTAATTATTCCTAAAAGTTCTTTTCCAGTAGTTAGTTCTGGTCCATTAAGCTTGGAATTTTGTCTTTCTCTAACACTTGATTACCATGGCTATTAATTGGTTTATATTTTGTATTTAATCTATTGCACTCACCTTCCACTTTCTAGCAGATTGTTTTGATGATTGCCACTTTTTAACACAGTTTGAAATCTGGTTGCTTTACATCTCTTCATCTCCATTTATATTCCTGTTATTTTTAACCCTTTGTTTTTCCAGATGAATTATTTTTTCTGGCTCTATAAAATAATTCTTTGGTAGATTCATTGGTTTGTCAATGGATCAGCAAATCAATTTAGGAAGATTTGTCATTTATATAATATTAACTTGGCCTATGCATGAACAAGTGATATTTATCTAATTATTAAAATCTATATTTTTTATTTTGTATTTTGTAAATATGTTCCTATAGTTCCTGGGTTTGTCTTGACACGCAGATTCCTAAATATTTTATATCATCTGCAGGTATTTTGAGGGCCATTTTTCTAGCTCTATATTGTATTCTGCATCTCAATCCCATTCTATCTTAAGGGATGTTCTATATTCCAATACCATCTATTATTTTTTCTTATCTAATTTCAAAACATTTCAATTATATATTAAATACTGATGATGTCTATAGACATCCTAAATTCATTGATGATCTTTCTGAAAGAACTCTTATCTAATACCTACTAGAGATAATGCTCTGTCTTGGTTTTAGATAAATACTACTTACTATTTTATGAAAAGATTCATTTATTCTGAAAATTTCTAAGATTTAAATATGAGTTATGTTTTGTCAAAAGTTTTTTTCTGCACTGATTGGTATAATCATACTTTTTTGTTAGATTTATTATTGATATGTACAGTTATTCTTATAATTTGTTTAATATTGAGCTAAACTTATATTCCTGGTAATAATCTGCCCTGTTTCTAGTTCCTGATGGTTTGGAAATATTTCTCTAACCTTCTTTCTAGGATTTTTAATTTTTTTTTGCATCAATATTCCCTAGGAAAAATAATCTGATTTCTTTTACGATGTTGGTTCTCTCTGCTCTCTCTGACTTAGTTATTAAAAACAATCTTTCTTTCCTCCCCCCACCCACAGAAGGTAATCTGTTAGTCTTTTACGTTGTTTCCATGGTATGCAAGGTTTGGCTCCTTTTTAAAAAAAATAATTTTTCTAGTATTCAATTTAATTTCTCTTAAAATGTTTGGTTGATGTCCCTTGTAAATTCATCTGATCTTGTGGAATTTTTCATAGGGAGCTAGAACATTGATGTTTTGATAGAATTGTTTTTCAAAAGGAAAGTTTAAAGCTAAGCTCCATTTGATCCTCTGCTTTCTTGTGTTTTTTAATACGAGTGGGTGAAGTATTTCTTCCAAGGCTTTTGCCTCTATTGAGATAATCATGCTTTCTTTTGGTTTGTTGTTCATATGATAAATTTTGTTAACAGTGCATTTCTTTTTAATTGGAGCTGCTCTGCATCTCTTGTGTAAATTCCACCTTGTCAGAGTGTATGATCCTTCTGATACATTGCTGTAATCTCTCTGCTAGTGTTTTATTTAAAATTCTTGCATCCATATCCATTAGGAAACTTGGTATATACTTTTGTTTCTATTTTACCTCTTTCTGGTTTGTGCATCTTGTACATCATCAGCACAATTTTTGTGTCATAATATTATTTGGAATATATTTTTTAACTTGTTTTTGTAAATAATTTATGTAGCACTGGGGTTAATTATTTTTTTAAATTGTTTCTTAAAATTCATTATGAAACAATTGGTACTGGGGAATTTTAATTAAATGGTAAATTGGTGGCTTATTCTATTTCTTTTTCTAAGATTGAATAATTCATGTATTTCATTATTTTATTTTTTCTCTTAATCATGGCAATTTATATTTTTGTAGATATTGATCCATTTCATTTAGAATGTCAAATTTTTTCATGTAATTGGGCAAAATAGTTTCTTAGAATTATCTTAATTTGCTTTCATTGAACCTGAATTCATTCTTTTCATTTTTAAATTTGAGTTATTAATTGTGTTCTTTACTTTTTTACACATAAATTAGCCAATGATTTACCTATATTAATACATTTTTGCATGAAATTAGCTTCCATTTTTATTTATTGTATTCAGCTCTACTTTGATTTTCAAGATTTCTGGTTTGGATTTTAATTCAAGTTTTAAATTTGCTTTCTTTATTCAAGTTTCTTTAGTTGCCTGCCCAGTCCATCGATCTGTTCATTCTCTTTTCATCATTGTTACATTATGATCTCCTTTATCAAAATATGTCTTTCAAATTGCAGCTCTGACCAGCTAGAAGTGTGAAAATCATCAAGATAGAGACACGAAGTTCAGAAGAAGCATGGTCTTTAGGGGAAGATGAGGCATGTTTTGTGACCATTTTGAGTCTGAGTCATTAATTCAAATGAACAAGCACCCATTTCTTTCTTCTTAAATATCTTCCCATCCATTTGCAAAGAAGTGGAGGGATGGTTCAAATTTTGTAACATTCTTATATTGAGCAATGTTTGTGGCACCATCCTAAAGTGATATGAAATGCTAACCCAGTTCCAGGCAGGAGGATAATCTTACAGGGAGGTGTTTTTTCCTAGGATCACTTTATATAAAAAGGCTTATTTCAGTTAAGGGCAGATTCTTGTAAATAATAATAGTAAGAACAGTAACAAGAGTAGTTGGAGAAACAGTGGTAGTAATATTTGAGAGTTGTACTATTAATATTGGTAGAGGTAGTAGTAATAGTAGCAGCAGCAGAGGAGGACAAGTAAGAGGGATCTAATTTATATCCCTTATGTTCTAAGTTGGATGAATCCTTCATTTTTGTTGATTTTTTTTCAGTCATTTCAGTCATGTCTGACTCTTCATGACTCCATTCTGACATGTCTTAGCAAAGATGTTAGAGGGGTTTGTCATTTCTTTCTCTAGTCTATTTTACAGATGGTGAAACTGAGGTAATCAAGGTTATGGGACATTCTCAGACTTACAAAACTAGTACATTTCTGAGCCCAGATTTTTACTCATGTCTTTCTGACTCAAGATTCGGCAGTATGAACTCATTATTGTCATAATATATAATCTTTCAAATATGTTGTCAGTACTGGTTGCTAAAAATTTCTTTAAAAGTTATTATACTTTAGAGGCATCTCAGTGGTACAGTGAATAAAGCACCAGCCCTGAAATCAGGAGGACCTAAGTTCAAATCTGCCCTCAGACACTTAATAATGACCTAGCTGCGTGACCTTGGACCAGTCACTTAACTTCATTGCCCTGCAAAAAAAAAACATAGAAAAGTTATTATACTTTTGTGATGACATTCTTAACCAAATTCAAAATTTAGGAATCTAATATAATCATTAGTTATTGCTTCCATTGTTTGTGTTGATGTTCCTTCAAATAATCTCTCTTTTTTCCTATTTTTCTCTCTGTCAAAAGGCAAGGAAGAAAAATTGTCTACACTTTCAAGGTGCATAAAAGCCAGTCATGGATACAGCAAGCAAATAAATAGGGATATAACTGATACTTAGAGAACAGAAGGAACATAAAATTGGAGGACAAGGTTCAATTACATGGGAAGGATTGGGACCTGGAGGAGAGAAGGTTTCATCTGAGACTCGTAGGTGTCTAGGAAAATTAGAGTGCCCAAGTCATAAGAACATTCCAGTCATTTTGATAATAGATACACTATTTTCAATTACAAGAAAACAAGCATTTATTCAACACTTATGATAAAAATTTGCTCTCCATATCTAAAGAAGAGAAAGACAATGCATAGAATGAAAACTATAGACCAATATTCTGAATAAACGTAGACATACATAACTATTAGATAAAATGTTGACAAGCAAGGCAGCAATGGTGACAACAATGTAGGACTCATTCAACTGTAGCATTTGGTAAATATATCAAATCTTGTCATTAATAAAAGTAACATAAACATGATACAATGTTGAGATGGTTAAAAGTCTTTCTGATAAAATTCAACTCCCATCTTTCTTAAATATTCTAGAAAACTTAGTAATAAATGGAAATTTCTTTATCCTTGGGGGAAAATTCCTATCCAAATGCAAGCATACTAATTACATAAAGAAGAAAAGTTATTATCTCCAATAAAAGCATGGTTAAAGGAAGGATACTTGCATTGACACTGCTATTTCACATAGTTCTTGAAATGCTTTTTTTAAATAAAGGTGAAAACAGACAGAGAGAATGATGGTAGATAAAGAACTATAACATCACTTTTAGCGTATAATCTGAAGATTTTTTAGGAAACCTCGAGTCAAACAAAGCATTCAAGTAACTGACAAATTCAGCAAAGTTTCAGGATACTAAATTAGTTCTTCTAAATCATCCACATTCATGTATTTTACTAAATAGACCCAACAGGAAGTTCTAAAAAGAGAAACTACTATCAGATTGACTTCAGAAGCTAAATAATATTTGGAAGCTTATTTACACAGATGCAACAAGGAATATGGTGAATCTCAGTATAAAACATGCCTCAAATCAAAATGCATTGACTGCTGAGATGGATGTTAGTTGCTCACCGATCTGTGGAAATTTTATAATTAAAAACAGATGAGGGGCCTGTGCAGGGCGTGAAGGCGGGGAGCAGCGCAGCGGGCCGCCGCTGCCAGGCCATGGAGTGCGCCCACGCGGTTCTTGGTCCACCAGAGGTCCCTGGCCCGGAGGAGGTGCTCGAGCCCCCGGGAGCCGCATGGAGTGGAGACAGCAGGAACGTGTCCCAGAGCCACAGCAGCGCCTCGGGCATCTGGGAGGAGGAGGAGGAAGAGGAGGAGGAGGAGGAGGAGGAGGAGGAGGAGGAGGAGGAGGAGGAGGAGGAGGAGGAAGAGGAGGAGGAGGACGGCGAGCGGGCTGGGCGGCAGTGGCCCAGTCTGGATGGCAAAGCCGCAGGTGACACCGCTGGCTGGGACACGCCTCTGCTGCACCACGCGTCGGCCCGCTACGCCACCTACCTGCTGCCGGTGGCCTGGGAGGGAGGCGGCCCCCAGATAGAAGCTTTAGGTAGGAGTCTTGAAGACCTACTAACTCGAGGTGATGAATTTGTTGGGATGCTAGATATGATTCCAAGTGACTCCTCACAAGTAGTCAATGAAAGTGTACCTCATATACACTCCCAAGCTACCGAAATGAGTGAGATATACAGAAAGACTGACACATTGGAGGCCTTTGTTAAAGTGATTGGAAATTGTGTGACTAGAATGGAAGACCAGGTGACAAAAGCAGAAGCAGAACTTGGGACATTCCCCAACTCGTTAAAGAAACGTTTGCATACCATTACTGTGCCATCCTTTCTTAATAAGTTGCATTCCACAACGCAAGGACAAACGGTTTATGAAGCTCCTATCCTTTCCAGGACAGAAGACTATTTTCCTTGTTGCAAAGAAGGACATCAGGCATGATATTGCACAGGACAACTAATTACGAAAATACTTGTACCGAAGCCGAAGTTCCTATCTTGAAGAGATTAGTATTATTATATATCTCTACAATTTAGTGTATTTAAGGTTCTATGTATATTAAGCAGGCAGTATTGTAAAACAATATTTTTCATTGCGTGCAGAATACATAGCTTCCCATGTCTTCCAAATTAAAGTCTGTTTAAATGGGGGAGTAAATTAAGTAAACATTTACTTATACTTATCAAAATTGCAAATTTTCTATTTATATCAACCCTACATGTCAACAGTATTACCTTTAAGACTTACCTCCAGTCTTAAAGAAAAAACTACTGAGGCATTAAAAATCATTATTTGTTAATATTCTTAATAGTTGACAAGCCTTCCTAGTTTATTTTTTAATGAACCGTAAAGTAACACGAGTTAAACTTGATATGTTTTGAGCTGTAAAACTCTGTAAGACTTGACTTGTAATTAATCTTGAAAAATATATTCAAAAGCTAGAGCTGAAATCTTTAGTTTGTAAATGTGTACAGTTTGACTTATAATTTAAAATCAATTAATATTGAAGACTTAAAAAATAAAAGAAAAGAGTTCAAGAATAATTAATCAATAGATAGCATCCTAGAAAATCAAATGCAAAATTCTGATTTCATAAAATTAATCATTCTAAAAATCTTTTAAAAGTACCTACTATTTTCCACCCTCTGGGTAAAGTTCTGCGTATGCATATATGCAAAAGTAAAAAAAAGGATCCCAGTCTTAAATCAGCAAAAGAGAATCCACAAAAGGAAGTTGAAAAGTAGGGGACAAGATCAGGAAAGGTAGTTCACAGGAAAATGATAGGAAAATCAGAAGGAAGCCCCAAGGCAATATGGCCATGAGAAATGAGATTATTTCAACTGAGCTCTTTCCCTTATTGAAGGTTTTCAAATTCATGATTTTTGCCTTTCAGTCATTGAGACAGAGGGTAGTGATGAAGTGAAATACCAAGGCTGATGTATTCTTGCACATTGATGTGATTTTTACCAAGAATGACAAATTGGGGGGGGGAGTATCTTTTGAACTATGCCTTTTTGAAGGAAGAATTTTATTATTAATTGTTAAATAAGAAGTAGGAGAGAGAAGCTGAGAGAAGTAAATTGTAAATCTTTGTAAAAATAATTGAGTAATTTTTAGAAATCCCCTTTAGACTTTTTAGTAAATTCTTTCAAATTATTGCCCTCCTGAGTTGACTCCTATGATGTCATAGTAGAAGTAAAAGGAGCAATTAAAAGGAGTATATACACACAGAGGACACAGATGTGATTTGAAAAAGATTGGATAATATCTTAAAAACTGAATAAAGGTGTGTGAAAAAAGAGATCTGAACATGGAGAAACAGAAAAGGAGAGGTGAATGGGGATAAATTATCTTTCATAAAAAGGCAAGAAAAAAGTTTTACAATGAATAGGAAGCCAGATTAAATGGCAGAGAATGCCAGAACTTTATTCTCAGAATTTTGTAAATACATACACACTCTGGTAGAGAAATCTATCTTACTCTTCAGGAAATTAGGAGAATGGGGAAAGGGAAGGGGGTTTGATTGAAGGGATGGCAGATTAGGGGAGGTTGTAGTCAAAATAAAAAAATTGAGTAGGGAGAGGGTGAAATGATAGAGAGAAAACAGGATAAACAGGGGGAAACAGGATAACAGGAAATATAGTTAGCAATCATAAGTGTGAAAAATTATAAAGCAAGTTTCTCTGATAAAATGTAATTTCTCAAATATATAGAGAACTGACAGAAATTTATAAAAATAAGAGCTGTCCTTCAGCTGATAATTGTTAAAAATTTATCAGATTTCAGGTGAAGTGACCAAAGGTATCAATAATCATATGGACAAATACTCTTAACAATTTGAAATAATTCTGGAGTGTTACCACATACCTATTTAATTAACTAAAAGCAAAGAAAGGGAAAAATGGCAAAAATTGGAGAAGATGTGGGGAAATTGAGACATTGATACATTGTTGATGGAATTGATTCAAACATTCTGTAGATCACCCTGGAATCCTACACAAAGTTCAATAAAAACAATGCATTTCCTCTGACCCAGCAATACAACTACTTGATCTATATCCCAGAAGATCTCTTAAAAAGGGAAAGGTCCTAGACTTGCACAAAAATGTTTTCTGGTGTAAAGAAGTGGAAATTGAGGGAATACCCATCTAATAGTGAATGATTAAATTAGTTGTAGTATATGATAGTGATGGAATTCTATTGTGCTATAAAAAAAAATATGAGTAGGATGCTCTCAGTAAAGCCCGGAAGCACTTTCATGAATTGAGATAAAGTGAAATGAGGAGAATCAGGAGAGTTTTATAGTAATAGCAATATTATAAGATGATCAACTGTGAATGATTTAGCAGTTCTCAGCAATTCAAAAGGACCCAGAATGAAAAAGGAATATAATCCATTGCCACAGAAAGAACTAAATACAAATTGAAATATTCCTCTTAAATTTTCTTTATTTTTCTTTTTTTATCTGTTTTCTTTTACAAAAAGCTTCTATAGTATGAAACTATGTCTTCAATTACTAGATATTCAAAATTCATATCAAATTGCTTGCCTTCCAAATTAGGAGGGTAAGGAAAATGAGAGTAAGAATTTTGAACATACAATTTGAATAATGAATGTTACAACTATTTTGACATAGAATTGGGGAAAATAAAATATTAAGTAAAAAAAATTGAAAAATATCACGGAAATTGGGAGATGGTCACCGCTTTAAAATACAAATTGTCGTAGCCATTACGTCCTTAGAACATGAGTAGGCAGGCATGGGAGAAATAACCATTGGAAACTGATTCAAAAAAGGAGCCAATATACAAAGAGTCATTTGAAGTAAAATCCGATCCGCAGTCAAACTCCACAATCCTTGTTTCCATCCAAGTGAAAGGTGTAGCTCAAATTCAAGGACATGGTTTCTTCTAGTTCCCTTGAAGGACAGCATTTATTTGGAAAGAGTAATTTAGAAATTTTAGAGCTTTAAACTCATAAGTTATATGCTATCATTGTTTTGGGACTTGCTCCACAGTTAGATGAGACTGAGTGATATACATGTCATTTCTGAAAGTAGGTAACTAATTATCCCCTACTATTCTCACAGAAAACAGGAAAGAATATATTATTAGGAAATTCCAATAGAAACAAATTTTTGGAATTGATTCATTTAATCTAGTAAACATACACCCCTATGGGCAGACTGTGGGAAGAACATGCATGTTTCCCAAACAGGGGAAGTAAAATAAAGAGAAATAAAGCATGAAGGGCAAGGATTAGAAAAGGGAAAAAGGAAGGATGAGAAAAAAGGAAAATAGAAAAACAAGTTCTTACACTCAACCATTATAAGCTATTTTTTAAGCTCATATTTGCAAAGAATTGTTTTTTTAAAGTTATTTTAAATTGATAAGGGTCTTTTTGTGGTCTGGACTAATGACTTTGTTCTAGTAAGTTAAACTAATGTGATAAATGTATATTGCACTTTTACATGACAATAGCAACATTAAATATTTATAATTTACATTTAAAAAGTACTTTAAATACCTCATCTCAGATGATCTCCTCAATCATCCTGTTAGGTAGGAGTTCGTGTTATTCCCATATTAAAGATGAAGATATGGAGGCTGGTATCAAAACTCGTTGATTTGGATGGAACCATGGAAGAACAGATAAAAAGAACGTATTAAAATAATGATTTACTCCTTTTATTTGCTTAGATTTTGAATTAATTTTTAAAATGACTCATTTAGCATTAATAAGGAAATAAGTTATTGACTAATTTAGAATGTTATCATTTTCAAGATTTTATGACTTTGTTCCATGCAAGGGCATTTTATAGAAAAGTATGGTTATTTCGCCTCTTTGAAAAACTGCACAAAAATAATCTATCCCTTTAGAAGTAAGTCAGTAAATCAAATTTAAACAGGAGAAAAAGTTCAAGATAAATATCTGTAGGAAACTTTTTGTAGCCTTCCACACTTTCTTTTAGCAGGAAAGCAATTTCCTCATTCACCATATGCTGTCAAACCAGAGTTGATTTAATTTCAGAAAGAAAAATGATTAGGTCTAAAGGGGAAAAGAATAGGACTAATTAAAGGAAGAAATTTGAAGTTTAGTCTATATGATCTCTTTTAATTAGTTAAGTATTTTTTTTTTGAGCACATTTTCTGGGCAAGGAAATCTAAAATTTTACCATAAAATTAAATTAAAATATTTTTAAGTTTTAAAGTACATATGTGATCATGGTATTTTAAATGTCCTAAATGTTTTAATATTAAGAAACATAGGTTAATAGTTGCAACAATTAGGATTTAGTAAGGATAGACTCTCTAATAAACTAAACATTTGGGAATTTAAAATTGTATTGTTGACAACAAATAACATGAATAAATTAAGAAAAATTAAGTAAACTAAATCTCTTATGGACTACTTATGTATTATCAGCACATTTCCATTGTAATTATAATAATAAATGTATCTGGCTCTAAGCTGTAATTAGTGACATTTTGTGCGTGGGCTTGTAGCTGAATGCATCTAACTATATGTGCTGTAATCAGGTCCCAGTTTTCTTCTTTAATGGAGAAATATAGATCCTTTCCCTCCTAAAAGGAATAATCATTACTACTCTATGACCCATATTTCTATACAAGCCATCTTAAAAACTTTAGCCTTTCTATTTTGACCAAATGAAAGTAATACTTGAAAACTTTGAGATAAAATTTTGTAAAATTGACCTTTCTGTGAAAAATTTTCATTTGTAAATTAATTCATTGAAAAGTTAATCTGATATTGATGATAACAGCTGTGTTCAACTTACTTTGATTAATGAAATCAGGGACAGGGATTCCTTTATATTTTCAATATGTTTTGGTGAAGATTTTGTTTTGAGTCAAAACAACTTTGAATTTCCTTTTGATTAAAAGTGCTATATGGAAGTAAGACTTTGAATGTTTCTCTTGGAGTTCCCTAGGTCTTCTCCATCTGATTAGCTATGATCCTTTTTAAATCTCTTATTCAGAAAAAGTCTCTATTTTTCAAGGTAGAAAAAAATGGAAATTTACTATATGTGACATATTTTATCATAACATAAAAGCATCTAAATTATTGTCATTAGGAAGAGTTTTGCTCTTTTTGATGAAAATTCATTGCCATTTTCATAAAATTGGTAAGAATTATACTAATATGCTGAATTTATCAACAGTATATAATTCAGATTTCAGAAGAATCTCTTTGTTTTTTGTGGATGAGTGTATCTGGTAGAAGTAAATAAACTTAAAAAGCATAAAATATAAAGCCATTATGTTTATAATGTTAAAGTTAAGAAAATCTCTATGTTGTTTGCATTGTTGTTCTATGAAATAAGGTAACTGTATGAAAACATTATATTAGTGAAATGTAATAATTCATGTGTTATGCTGCTTGGAAATCTAATTCTCATTATGACTATTTTGTTACATTAGTAGTTAGTAACACCTGTTGAAACATTTAAAGCCACCCAAGATTTGTATAAAAGGAATCTAAAAGCAATGATTGTTATTTATGCTTTTAAAATATTCAAAAGTAAAACATATTCGATTATGTTTTTATAAATCCTTGTGCGAAAGGTAATCATTATTATTTTAATATTAAATTTATATTTCATTTTTAGGCAAAGTCCTTGTGGGCAACAATAGAAGGAATTGTGAGTTTTCCTGTGATAATATATTATTATTGCTATTGTAAGATTATAGTCACCATGTAGCATGTTTTGATCCTTTACACTATAAAGTTTAGAACTAAATCTGTCTGATTATAGGAAATTGCTATTAAAGACCTCATGACACTTAAAATTGACCTTCTATTTAAATCTGTCTGTGTTTGAACTTAGACTGGAACAATGACTATAAGGACCTACAACCCTATGAGATTTGGTCATGGATGGTGTAGTTTACAGCCTCATTGGGAAAGGTTGGGAAGACATATTGCTCACCTATTTTTTAGGTTTGAAAATCTTAACTTGGTTTCTCAAAAATGACATTCCTCACTTCCCTTGCTTTAGTTACTTTATCTCCATTTGGATAAGCAGATTCCCAAATATTTCATTGAATCTGCAGTTATTTTAAATGCAATTTTTCTACCTTTATATCTTATTCCATATGTCTCTCATTTTTTCTTAAGGAATGTTTTATATTCTAATACTTTCAATTATTTATTCTTATGTTATTTCAATATATATTTGGGTTACATATTAAGTTCTAATGGTGTCTATAGACATTCTAGCTTCATTGATGTACTTCCTGAAAGGAGTCCTAAATAATCTCCACTATAGATAATGCTGTTTCTTGCTTTTAGGTAAATACCACTTACAAGTTTATGAAAAGCTTCATTTATTCTGGAAGCTCTGTGGATTTTTAAAATTTATGGATGTTATAATTGTCAAAAAATAAATGATTCCATAAATGCTTATCTAATTTAGAGGTTATTGTAATGCTTATGTACTTTTCTTAATTTTATGTAATCCAGTTAATTATTCCTTCCAACCTAAATTTTGGGTTTAATCAAATCAAATCTGGACTTAAAGGTTCTTAACTCCTTATCTGAACATTCCTATTTTTTAACAAAACAAATAAAAACAACACATAAAATTTTTCTTGCTGCAGTTTCTAACTGAAAAAGAGTTAATATTAGAATAATATCTTCAACCTCCATTCTTTATTCTGAAACCAACACTTGAATATTTTATGAAAACTTACCGTGCTAGCACTGTTACATGATGCTAAGATGCCATCAAACTCAAACATTTGGAATGAAATCTGCCAGAAAGGTTTCATTAATTTTTCAAAGTCTATTTATAGGGGAGAGAGAGGCAATTTTTAGTGGAACAAAGATTGTGCACTGGCATCCTGTGTTGTGAGATTTTAGGTGCTTTGATCTAGCTCTCCAAAACTCCAAGAAAAGCCCAGTGACCTATTCTCAGTTCCCTGATGCAGTGCAGATTAGAGAGGACATGATGGGGGAAGCAACACACAGAGATCTCTAATTTAAAGTATTATTATTAGTTTTTTAAACATGCTAAAAAGGACAGTCAGAAAATAATTTTGGGGTCAATTTTAATTTTCATTAGGTACCACACATAAACACATATTAAAATTTCAATTAGTCAGTTAGTAAACAAAACCTTTGCAAGTCAATCAGATTAGAACTTGAAAAACTGTTAGGAAGAGAAAAATAGAACCCTTTTCTCCACCAAAAATATCCCCACTATTTTCAGGAGAATTGGTCCTGTGGTGCCAAATTATGAGTTTTTGGAAAAGAAAAATACCTAATTTGGAAAGGGAGATTGAAGAGGAAAACTGGGCTGTAAGAACACAGAGACATGACAGAAACCCTGACCAGGCAGAAACAGCTGAGAGCTCCATTCTACCATTACCACAAAGAACACACAATTTAAACCAAATACTTATAAAATATATTAACTGAGTCAGAGCATCTCGAACCAGAGAGTCCCCTGAACTACAGAGAAAACTCATATTTCCTTCACACTAGAGGGTCCCTAAAACACAACACAGAGAAAGACAACAGAGTATGAGACAGCCTCATACATTCATCACAAATGTCAGAAATATCTAGTTTTTGGCCCTTTCAATAATGAAATGCTACTCTGACTTCTGACTAAGATGGCAGAGAGAAGCCAAGCACTGACCTAAGGTCTCCTGGCATTCCCTCAGAAATAATATGAATCGTCCCTCTTAACAGAATTTCAATCAACAAAACTCAGAAAAAGAAGATAGAAGTACTTCTTTCAACAAACTCTGTCTCAGGGGAGCATGGGTGAGCTAGGGGCAGAGGGCAGAGATACAGTGTGGGGGCTATGGGGTGAGGCCCAGGACTAAACTGAGAACAGCCACAGAAGCTTTGACTATGTCAGCAGCAGGTGGGAGACCCCCAGTTGGGTTGGAGAGGGAGTTCCTTCTCCGCAGGTTGTAGAGTGCAGCGAGACACTGATCTACTCAGCTTGGTTGGTCTGAAATACCAGGGTCCTGAGATCAGAAATTTCAGTCCAGTCCCTATGCTTCCAGTTGAGTCCCCTCCACCTATTCTTTGGGAGAAAGTGACTCTTCTCAGAACATACATATTAACAGGACCCACCCCCACCCCCCAGACACAGGTGTGGGCAGCAGATCTATCTCAGAAGAATAAGGAGATTTACTATATAATCATAGGGCCCAGTCTACATTGTGCTAGGATAATCCAGACCCTGCTCTATTCCACCTCCCCCAGGCAAGGGAGAGGGCCACAAATCTAGGTCACAGACACTGAAGATCAAATTTTTAGCACCCCCTCCTGGCAGGCACACTTGAAGTTACTAATCCCAGTGAGCAAAGCCTCTAAATATTTCAACATTAAGGGTTTGCAAACAGCTCCTCCCCAAACACAGGATCTTAGGAAAATGAAGAAAAAGCAAGTAGAAAGGGGGTTCCATAAAAAGCGACCTTGAAGAAAAAGATCCTAACTGAGAGAGTTCTAGAACTTCTGAGCAGAATATGGATTTTGTCTCCAGCCCAGATGGATTTCTTATATTAGATCTGGAAGGAGTTTAAAAATCAATTGGAAAAACTGGGAAAAGAAACTCAAGAAAAAATTACCACCTTGCAATAAGAAGCAAATCCTTGGAAAATACAATTGGACAAGTGAAAAAGAAAAGTGCAATTGGGCACATGGAAAAGTCCTTCAAAATTAGAATGGACCTATTGGAAAAGGAGCTGCAAAAGACAAATGAACAACATTCTCCTCCAAAAAAATGAAAGGAATCGGTGGATAGAGAGATACATATACAGTAAAGGTAAAAGGTTGGAGAAAAATATATTTTGCTTCAACCAAAGTGAGAAAAGCAGAGACAGCAATCCTCATGTCAGAGAAAGCAACTGTTAAAATATATCTCATTAAAAGGGATAAGGAAGGAAACTGTATTCTCCTAAAAGTTACCATATAAAATGGAGCAATTTCCATGCCAAATAATGTATGCACCAAGTGGTATAGCATCCATATTTTAAAGGAGAAACTGAATGAATTACTTGAAGACATAGACAGCAAAACTTTTCTGATGAGAGACCTCAACATCCCTCTCTTTGATTTCGATAATCCCAACCATAAAATAAACAAGAAAGAAGTTAAGGAATTAGATAGAATATTATACAACCTAAACATGATAAAACTATTTAGAAAACTGAATGACAATAAGAAAGAATACACCAATTTTTTTTTCTACAATACATGGCACCTACACAAAATTGATGGTGTCCTGCAGCATAAAAACTTCATAATCAAAAGCAGAAAGGCAGTAATAGTGATTACTTCCTTCTCAGATCATTAAGCAATACAAATACATGCAATAATGGGCCATGGAGAGATAAACTTAAAACTAATTGGAAAATAAATAACCTCATTTTAAAGAATGAGTAGATCAAATAACAAAATGTGGAAAGAATTTTTGATTTCATCCTAAATAATGACAATAGCTACACAATAAATCAATCTTCTGGGATACAGGCAAGGCAGTTTTTTCTGGACATATTATATCTTTAAATGCTTACAGGAACAAAATAGAGATAGAGGAAAAACCAATCTACTAATGCAATGAAAAAAATAAGAGAAAGAGCAAATTAAAAACCCCCCAGTTAAATACCAAATTAGAAATTCTAAAAAGTAAAGGAGAGAGTAATAAAATTAAAAGCAAGAAATCTATTGAACTAATAAATAAGGCCAATAATTGGTTTAATGAAAAGAACAATAAAATTGATAAGCCTTTGGTTAATTTTACTTAATAAAAGAAAGAAGAAAATCAAATTGCTAATATCATAAATGAAAAAGGTGAATTCACCACCAGTGATGAAGAAATTAAAGTAACAATGCAGAATTATTTTGCCCTACTGCATGCCAGTAAATTGGATAATCTAAGTGAAAGGGATGAATATTCACAAAAGTATAAGTTCCCCAAGTTAAATGGAGAGGAAATTACTTACCTAAATAACACTAACTCACTAAACGAAATTCAACAGGGCATTATTGAACTTCCTAAGGAAAAAATCTCCAGGACCAGATGGATTCAAAAGCGAATTCTATGAAACATTTAAGGAACAATTGGTTCCAAATATATATACACCCTTTGAAAAATAGATGAAGCCAGTACTCTGTCTAACTCCTTCTAGGACACAAATATGGTGCTGACACTTCAACCTGGAAGAGTCAAAATGGAGAAATAAATTTATAGACTAATTTTCCTAATGAATATGGATGCCAAAATCTTCAATAAAATCTTAGCAAAGTGATTACGGCAAGTTATCAGTAGGATAATGACCAAGTAGCATGTTTCCCAGGACTTTAGGTTGGGTTCAATATTGGGAAAGCAGTTAGTATAATTGACTACATCAAAAACAAACCTAACAGATACGATATGATTATCTCAATAGATGCTGAAAAAGCCTTTGACAAAATACATCGGTTCCTACTAAAAACATTAAAGAATGCAGAAATAAATGTAATGTTCCTTAGAATGATTAGCAGTATCTGTCTGAAACTATCAATAAGCATCACATGCAATAGGTATTAGCTAGAGGGCTTCTCCAAAAGATCAAGGATGTCCACTATCACCACTACTATCTTATATTTTGTTAGCGAGGTTAGCTTCAGCAATAAGAGAAAAAAATGAAATTGAAGGAATTAGAATTGGAAAGGGAGAAGCAAAACTTTCACTCTTAGCAGATGACATGTTGGCATAACCTAGAGAATCCTAAAAAATCATCTTAAATCCTACTAGAAACAGTAAGCAACTTTAGCAAAGTCAAAGGGTATGAAATAAAACTCACACAAATCCTCAGCATTTGTATATAGTACTAGCAAGATGCTGCAGCAAGTGCTCCAAAGAGAAATCTCATTTTCAGTAAGTTTCGGAAAATGTAAGATATTGAGGAGTCCATCTGCCAAGGCAGACTCAGAAGCTCCTTGAAAACAGCTATGTAACACTTCTCACACAAATTAAATCAGATTTAAATAACCCGTCAAATATTTATTGCTCATGGATAGGCCAAACGAATATTAGAAAAATGACAAATCTTTCTAAAGTAGTTATTTAGTGCCTTACCAATCAAATTTACCCCAAAAAAATTTTTAATGAACTAGAAAAAATTGTAACTAAATTCACATGGAGAAACAAAAAAACAAGAATATCCAGAAATTTAATGAAAAAGAAATAGCAAAAGAAGGTGGCCTAGCCTTATCTGTTCTAAAATTGCACTCTAAAGCATGAATCATCAAAATTATCTTTTAGTTGCTAAGAAATAGAGTGGAGGATCAGTGGAACAGACTAGGTTAAAAGAGAGAGGAAATGGTTATAATAATCTGCTGTGTGATATACCCAAAGAGTCCAACTTCTGTGATAAGAACTCTCTTTGATAAAAACTGTTGGGAAAATTGGAAGTTAGTATAGCAGAAACTTGAATTAGACCAACATCTCACAAGCTATATACCAAGAAAAGATCAAAATGGGCATAAGATTTACTCATAAATGACAATATTATTAGCAAACTAGGAGATCAAGTAATAGTTTTCCTGTCAGATCTATGTTAAGGGAAGCAGTGTATGTCCAAGGAAGAGTTGGAGAATCATTAAAAACAAAATAGATAATTTTGATTACATTAAATCAAAAAGCTTTTCCAGAGAGAAACCACAGTAACCAAGATCAAAGCAAATAGATCAAACTGGGAAACAATATTTACAACTAGTATTTCTGACAAAGGACTTATTTCTAAAATATATAGAGGACTGAGTCAAATTTATAGAAACAAACAAAAAAAAAAAAACAAGTCATTCCCCAATTGATGAATGGTTAATTCATCATGTAATTTACAGATGAGAAAATCAAAGCTATTCAGTCATATGAAAAATTGATCTAAATCATTACTGATTAAAGAAATGCAAATTAAATCATCTATTAGGTACTATCTCCCCCTTCTCAGATTGGCCAATATGGCCAGAAAGTACAATAATCAATGTTGGAAGGGACACTAATATTTGGTTAGTGGAGCTTTGAACTGATCCAACATTTCTGAAGAGCAATGTGAAATTATGCCCAAAGGGAAGTAAAAATGTGCCATACCCTTTAATCCAGCAGTAGCACTACTGGATTCATATCATATTTTGTATTTTTTATTTTTAAAGATTTTGAGTTTTGAGTTTTACAAATTTTCTCCCAACCTTACTTCCCTCTCCCCAATCCTGGAAAGCAATCTGTCAGTCTTTATTTTGTTTCCATGTTGTACATTGATCCAAATTGAGTGTGATGAGAAAGAAATCACATCCTTAAGGAAGAAATAAAAAGTATAAGAGTTAAAACATCAGACAATAATAAATCTGTTTTTTTTCTAAATTAAAGGAAATAGTCCTTGAAATTTGTTCAAACTCCACGGCTCTTTATCTGGATACAGATGGTATGTCCATTGCGCACAGACCAAAATTGTCCCTGGTTATTGCACTGATGGAACGAGCAAGTCCATCAAGGTTGAACACTGGATTCTTATCTTGAAGAGATCATGAAAAACAGTAAAAACATTTCTTGTACAAAAACATTCAAAGCAACTCCATTTGTGGTAGTAAAGAATTTAAAATGGTATAAATGTCCATCAGTTGGTGAATGGCTGAACAAATTGTGATACATGTGTGTTATAGAGCACTATTGTCCTATTAGAAAGCAGGAGGGAAGGGAATACAGAGAAGCCTGGAAAGACTTCTATGAAGTGATGCTGAGTAATATGAGCAGAACCAGAACATTGAACACCCTAACAGCAGCATGGGATTGATGATCAGTCTTAGTGGACTTGCTCATTTCATCAGCACAATAATCAAGAATACTTTGAAGATATCGACAATGGAGTATACCATCTTTATCCAAAGAAAGAACTGTGGAGTTTAAACAAAGACCAAACTCTATAACCTTAATTTTTTGAAAAAAAGTTGTCTTATGTACTATGTAATTTTGCTATCTCTTATATTTTATTTTTTCCTCAATGAATTCATTTTTCTCTCAACACATTCAATTTTTATCATTGTATAACATGAATCCAATGTAAAGATTATCAGAGTACCTTCTGTGAGGGCATGGAGGGAGAGAATGGAGTTTGGGGGGAATTATAAAATTCTAAATAGTACAAAAATGATAGGAAGTAACTACTATTGTATATAATTGAAAAACAAATATAATATTTACATTAAACAAGAAAAGCTACACTAAGATCTAGGGAAGAGTCTTCATCAACCACTCTTGCTTGAAAACAAAGGCAATTACCAATGAAGGTACAAACAAGAGGTAAAATCCAGGCATTGTCGATTTTCCAAATAAAACAACTGAGTTGGAAAAGCGGTAGCCTGACCTTATTCCTAGATCACTTTTAAAAATAAGACTGTCCATGTCCATTTAAAAACAAGACATGTCTATTGTTATCCTTCCCATGTTCAAGTGAAAAGGTATTGACTACTGCAATGAGCAGGAATGGAAAAATAGACACTGAACACCACAGTGTATGAGGCAACAAAAGGAGGAATGACAGATAACAGAGTGTGAGGTTTGGGTACCAAAGCAGAGTCAGTCAAGACAACAGATTAAAATGACCTTGTCCAAGAGTAACTGAAACGATGTTTTAAAACCTCAGAAAGAATGTAGGGAAGGACCTTTTCATTTCTTGTCTTTTATTACTCTCTAGATGCTTGACAAGGGCTTTGTACTGTTTCTTCCAGTGGCCTCATTTCTTGCAATAATGACAAACCCTTGTTATTGGTTCTCAGAATGGCTGCTAGTGACAGGTGGATTTTGCATAGGACCTGATAACTCCCTAAGTAGCATGGTACATACTTTATCTTCCTTAGTACTTAATTCTTGTTGTTCCTGGAGATCTTCTTCTAACAGCTGCTGAGGTCTATATTAGCTGAGCAGCTACTTCGACTATGAAATGGGGATGCTTAGTTTGTCATTATGACTGGATAATTTTAATATTTTGTAACAGAAAATGTTGAAGATTCTTAATAAAGTAAGAGAGATCAGAATTTGCATTGAAAGTCTCTACTAGTTGATCAAAAAATAAAAATATTGATTTTTCTTATTTTTAAATAACACTTTTGACTTTTGAATAATTCACTGGTAGGTGAAAAACAAATTGAATAGCCTCTATTGAAGAATCCCATAAAGCTCATACATCATTGTAGTACCTTTGCTAATCACTGTAAGCTACCCAATCTGTCTCCTAAAACTCCTCAAGAGTAGCTTTAATGTTGGCCTTTCTGAACCAGTTCTTTGCTTCTCCTCTTCCAACTAAGGTTCTAGTTAACCTTTTACTGTTTGGCATACCTGGGTGATAGGGTTACAGAACAATTTTAAATTGATCACTAAAGCCTTCTGGATCTTGAGGGGTGTGGGTCCCATGGCTTAAATTCAAACTGTGAAATAGTATAAAGCTTAATATCAGATGTAACCTGTCCTTCTTCATGCAAAGTTAGAAAAATCCGAGAACATAGTCTAGTTCTCACCTTAAAAAGATAGATGTTGACAGGGTCAGTATTTTGACTTATCTGGATCTGGGACAACCTCATTAGAAACAGAATCTCTCTGGGCAAGATAAGGAGGAGAGGGAGCAGAGACATAAGAAGAGATGGAATAGAAAAGCAGAAGCAAGGATCAATGAGATACACTGAAAAATAGGAAGAGGAGATGGAATGACAAGAAGAGTAGATTGAAGAAGGGGAAAGGGAGGAAATGGTGGAATATGGAGAAGATGAAATAGGAGAGTAAGTAGAGTAAATAAGCTTAAATTGAATAGAAAAACAACCAGTTATAGGGACATGAAATAGGATGACAACAAGAAGAAACTGAGCAACAAAGAGTAGAGATAATGGAGGAATTAATATTGTGGGATAAGAAGGAGATGAAACAGAAGAGGAAGGAGAAGAATTTAGAAGACAAAGAAAAGAGGGAATATTACTGGGATAAGGATGATGGGAAAAAAGGAGGAACAAGAGAGTGAGTAGAACAAAGAGGAGGAGAAAGTACATGAGAAAAGAGAAGCAGAAGAACACAGAGGAGCAGAAATTGAATAAGTGTGAGTCCAAGAAGAAAGAGTGAATATGACTAAGGATGGATTTGAGCAGGGGGAGTGGACAGAGAGGCAGAAGGTTCTTTAAGACCAGGGAGAATAAGATAATCGGAAAAGATGGCCTTGAGATTTGACTGGTATGTAGAGTAGGACTCATATTTGCAAATTGGATGGATCTATTCAAACCAGAACACTGAGAAGGATTAGAAGGCATTGAGGATGTTGAATTAAGGGGAGAAACAGAAACTGAAGGAAGTAGAAAAGATGAAGATTTTGAAGAAGGGAAAAGTGTGAGGTCTGGAAGCTCTGGTGGCTCAGTATAGGATGAGGCTCAAAAAGAGGCCAGAGTAGAAAAACAAACTGAAGCAGAAGGAGAAGGCTTTTTGAGAAAACATGGGGGGGGGGGCTGTTGAGGGAGAGGAAACCTTTTTACAAGCCTTAAGTGAAGAAATTTCAGCTTTGTTTTCTCTTTGTAGTATCTCACTAAACCAGTGGTGGAAACATTCCCATTCCTTTTCAGGAGTCTTTTTAATTTTTAAAATTAATTTTGATTTAAGTTTAAGTTATTTCAATTTAACTCTTTCAAAAGATCCCCTTCTGGAACAACGAAATTTAGAGTTATCTTTTCTTAGTTTATGGCAATACTGAAAAAATGCATTAGAGTCATAATGCTTAGTCATATAAAAAATAGCTGTCCTTTCTACTGGATCTCTAATCCTAAATTTAGATTGTTCCATGATCAGATACAAAAATCAAGTAATCAGCAAAAACTACAAAAAACTCCAAAACCCAAAAAACACATTAAACATGAAACAAACAAAAAGAAGGTCATTTAATAGACGCTGGACATAAGATGGGGGTGCCACAAAAATTCCTTACACTTCAACAAAAAATGCCAGACGATTAACCACTAGACCACTTCGCCAAAAAAAAATTCCTCACTTAGATCTAGGAATATGTCTTCATCATCCACTGACCACTTAAAAAACACTAGGCATTTCTTACCAATCTGTGTTAATTCCCTAAACCAGAGGTAAAAAAAACTCCCAGTGAAACTTCAGTATCAAAGAAATCAATAGAACACTAGAGCAATTTGATTTGAAAATTAAAAACTTCAGACAAATCTTTTTTTACTGTGGATGGTTCAAAATCTGCCTAGATTTTCTAACAATCCCTTTGTGTGGTGTTCTCCAGGGAAAAAGGTTATTCCATTTTCAAGTCAAAATTGTCTACACCCACATAAGTTAACTTAAGGTATTAGTTCAATGGAGGTGATGATCAGCCTTGATGCACTTACTCATTCCGTCAGTGCAACAACCAGGGAAAATTTTGGGTTATCTGCAATGGAGAATACTATCTGTATACAGAGAAAGATTTATGGACTTTGAACAAAGACCAAAGGTATTACTTTCACATTAGAAAAAAAATCGTTATCCTATTATGTAATTTTACCATCTCATACCTTATTTTTCTTGCTTAAGAATATGATTTCTTGTTTGGCTAGGTGGTATAATGGACAAAGCACCAGCCTTGGAGTCAGGAGTACCTGGGTTCAAATCCAGTCTCAGACACTTAATAATTACCTAGCTGTGTGGACTTGGGCAAACCACTTCACACCATTTGCCTTGCAAAAAACCTAAAAAAAAGAATATGATTTCTCTGTCATCCACTTCAACTGAGATCAGTGTATAACATGGAACCAATGTAAAGACTAACAGAATGCCTTCTGTGGGGGGTAGGAGGAGGGAAGCAAGAATGGGGGAAAATTTTTAAAACAAAAGAGATAACATCTTTCAATAAAGAATTGATTCAGATTAAAACTTGGAGTTTAAAAGTTACAGAACTCTGTCCTTCCAGGAAACATGTCTGAGTCCAAACAGAGGCCCTGTGCCTCCTCAAAATTCCCATCTGAGTTCACAATGGCACCATTATTGTTAACTATAATTTTCTTAGGCTAAAAATGAAAAAACAAAAAGTTAGTTTTATACATGAAGTTTTATTCTCTAGTATCTTACTGAACCCATGGGTGGACAGTATTAAAAATTTGAATAAACAGCTTAATGAAGAAACAAATTTTATGGAAATTTCACAAAAGATTGTAAAATATTCACTTCCAACCAGTCAGGTTAGATGGTGCATAGAGGTTTCACTAATTTGACTTATATTTTCTTTATCTTGTTTACATGGTTTGTCGTATTGTAAGGAAAACTAATAAGAATATGGATTTATTGTCCCCTCTTCTGGGATAACAAGATTAGTTTTTGTTTCCACACATGATGCAGTTGTGAAAGCTAAACTTGCAAGCTTGCATATGCAATCAAGGGAAACAAGTTATGTAAAACATATAGGTCTCTCTTCAGATACAAATTGATAGAAGGAAGAGGTCAACATTCTTATAAACCTCAATTAGAGGATGATAAAAGAATTTTTGATTAGCGATATAAAATAAGACATAGTAATGACTATTGGAATAAATAGTAGTTAGAAATTCAAATTAGATTAACAGAATATACTATATTGGACATTAAATTTTAAATATATTTATGATATTTTTAAAATATCAAAAATAATTACAACAAGTAGAACATTACCACATTCAATTATAGGGGAAAGATATATTCATAAGGTATTTTGCATGTTTCAGAACATTATTTTTCCTGCAATTCATACAATTCAAATAATTCATAACTTAGCCAGAATTTGTTCAAGGCATGGATTATCAGTTTCAGAGTTAAATTGAAAGCTATAGACTTAAGGGAATGTAATAAATGATTAGTTTTCATGTCTACATCAGTAATGAGAAACTGAGGAGAGTAGACTCTGTCTTACAGATAAATATTTAGGGAGGATGAAGGAAAGACTATAAAGTGGATTGATGTATAAACAGAGGCCATGAAGTGAGGGATCTGGGTTTGAAAGATATAGATCAAGTTAATTTACAACTAATTAGGGGGTATATGGATTTACAGGATGTAGAAGAAACATATTTATAGCTAACTATGAAAAAAGGAATCTGTCTCTATAGAGAAGTTAGATAAACTTACAACAGTAAAGCAAGAAACCATAAAATTAGAATGCGGGTTGAATTAATAAATAAATTGATGGCAGTCTTGGTGTCATATTGACATAACTGTGTTATACATCTTAAGGCCTGGGTCACCAAATTATCCGAGCAGGGGAGGTTAGATTAATAATGGGCTCCCACATGAGGAGACAATTGTGCAATTAGGATAGGCCTTTGATATCTAAAATAACCAAACATTTGGGGACAAAGGTGGGACTCGTTTCTCTATACAGGGCATAAAAGGGTATGATTTTGTGCCCCAGGTTTGCCCATTTTGGGAGTCACCAATTCTTAAGAATGTTACAAGAAAGAATCCTCTTTTTTCACTAATGGCTGTTCAGAGTTTTGGTTAGTTACTTGTTCCTTACAGGGAATAAGGTTTTCTGAATCTAATGCAAACAACTTCATAACAAACATTCATGAGGCAAATAGGGGATAGAACTGACAGGATGGATGACTATCCTATTAGATCACTGTATTGCATTTATGGTCTCATCTTGCAAGTCAACCCTTTTCATTGCCAAGTCAGTTGTCCTCTATGGCACTCTACAGGATACCCTTGTGAGATCCAATGAGGGTAAACCAAACATTCCTTCTTTTCTCTTTGACTTCATCCAACTTAAAATATAGGAGGGAAATAATTTCATAGTTGTCATCAGGGATCATAAAATTGTTCTGGAATCTGAAGCAGCTTGATAGAATTCCTTTCTTAGAATTTCAATCTCCTGTTCTTTTGGTTAGAAATGATGTTAGATTTTCCCCATGAGGTTATCTACAGAAACCAACATTCAGTCAGAGCAAAAACCAATCAATTCATCATATAGACTTTGGAGGATTGATCCTGGAAAACATGAATTTCAAGTAGATTTAAGACATATAAGAATAAAGATATTTAATTTAATAAAATAATAAATTTAATGCTCTTCCTAGAAATATGTTGATAGGAATTACAATTCCACAGATGGATTTATATCTTTTGTCAAAACGAAGAAATGATGGAACCATTTCGAACTATTTTGATCTATTCGAATTCTCTAATTGATCTCATGAAGAATAGTCTTGATTATGGATAGGTGGAAGAAAATGTAATCATTTAAATTAAATTGAATTGTTTTAAATTATTTTCTAGATTTTTGATGAATAAGAAAGTATTAAACCATGTTCCAATGACAGCAAGTATAAAATAGGAAAAAAAATCATCACTCTTGTATTGTTAGCCAAAGCCCTAAGAAGTTTTGGCTTAATGAAGTTTTATTTTTTAGGTTTTTGCAAGGCAAATGGGGTTAAGTGGCTGGCCCAAGGCCACACGGCTAGGTAATTGTTAAGTGTCTGAGATTGGATTTGTACCCAGGTACTCCTGACTCCAAGGCAGGTGCTTTATCCACTACACCACCTATCCGCCCCGGTTTAATGAGTTTTTAATTGGAGGAGAAATTTTTTAACAATGGATCACATGACTGATATAAAGACACTTCGTTAGATTAAGATTCATTCATTTGAAATTCAACATTAATTTTAAAATTGTAAATGAATTTCAACCATAGCTTGGTTAAAGACATGAGACAAGCAACATTTAAGGACAGCATTCTGTGGAAATTAACTGGCTCAACAGAATTTACAATAAAATTTAATGTATATATAGTTATTATTATTATTATTTTCAAATTGTGCGCTGGAATACTTTACCTCAGTAAAAGTCTTAATAAAGTCAAGTGTTTGTATATTTTCATGCATATTATTCTTAAAAAGAAAAATGTTTGTCAAACATTTTAACGAGCATACCATCGGACTGAGAATCTATCAGGTAAGTTTTATTAAAAAAACAGCAGCAATCCATAATCATGTAATAAACAATTCAAAAATGTGATTGAAGCTCCTGCTATAAATATTGTTTAAAATAATAGAACTGGGATTTAGATAGAACTCCTCTACCTCCAGGCAATCAGTACACATTTATTAATTCATTACTATGTGGGAAACACTATAGCAATCCTTGGTGATACAAAGAAAGAAAAAACCTAGTCCCTGTCTTTCTGGAGTTCACATTCTAATGGGGAAGGAATGAGTAAAAGACAATTATGACAATAATAAATACATTTGTATCAACAAGATATATAAAGATTTAATTCAAAATAATAATCAAGGGGAAGGCAGTAGAATTAAATGGGAATGGGAACTGCTTCCTGTATAAGGTGGTAATTTAGGTGATACTTGATGGAATCCAGGAAAGTCTAAAGGTAGAGATTAAGAGGCAGAGAAGACTAGGAATGGAGGATAACTAGAGAAAATGAGTAGAGGTGAAAGATTCTTGTTCTCTGGGTTCTATATTCCTTCCAATCTTGACTGCCTTGGTTTTGTTGATGTATAATCTTTTTTATTTAATGTAGTTAATATCACTCATTTTTCAATTTATATTGTTTTCTGTCTCTTGTTTGGTCAAAACATTTATCCTCTCCATAGAACCAACAGACAGACTATTTCTTCTTCTCCTAATTGACTATGTCTAAAGCTTGTACCTATTTAGACTGTATCTCGGTATAGGGTATGAGATATTCTATGCCTAATATATGCTACACTATTTCCTACTTTCCCCAGAAGATTTTGTCATATAGTGAGATCTTATCCCAGAAACTAGAGTCTTTGGGTTTATCAGATAGTAGATTACTATAGGCATTTGCTCCTGTTTGTTACCTCATCTATTCCACTGATCCATCACTGTGTTTCTTAGCTTGTACCGGAAAGTTTTGGTAATTGCCATTTTATAATACAGTATTAGAGTTGGTACAGCTAGGGCACCTTTCTTTGCCTTTGTTCTTTTTATTTATATTCTAGACCTTTTCTTGCTCCAATTGAATTGTGTTACTCTTTTTTTCTAGACCTGTAAAATAGTTTTCTGAAAGTTTGGTTGATATGGCAAAGAATAAGTAATTCTTTTATGTAGAATTGTTTTTTTTATTATATTACTTTAGTCAAACCAAGTGCAACTGACATTTTTCAAATTACTTAGATCTGACTATTTGTGTGAAAAGTGTTTTGTAATAGTGTTCATATGGTTTCTCAGTTTGTCATGGCAGGTAGATTCCCAGGTTTTTATATTGTCCATGTAATTTTCATGAAAATTCTCTTTCAGTTGAGTTTTATTGACTATTTATGGGTTTTATTTTTTATACTGCTGCTCTGCTAAAGAAATTAATTATTTCATATATTTTTAGGTTTATTTTTATAGGGTTCTCAAAGTATACCATCATATCATCTGCACGGAGTAAGAGTTTGGTTTCATTTCCCATTCTAATTACTTCAATTGATTTTTCTTCTCTTAGTACTAAGCTAACATTTCTAGGACAATATTGAATAATAGTGATGATAATGTGCATCCTTTTTCCACTGATGATCTTATCAGAAAAGCAGCTAATTTAACCACTTGTTGATGGTTTTAGATAGACACTGCTTTTAATTTTAAAGAAAAGTCTATTCCTCTGGTCTCTAATCTTTTTAATAGGAATGAGTGCTGTATTTCACAACGGGTTTTTTTTTAACATTTATTGAAATAATCAAGTGATTTTTATTCATTTTGGTATTGATATATTCAATTATGCTGATTGTTTTCCTAATGTTGAACCATCCCTGCATTCCTAGTATAAACCCTACCTGATCATATTTTATTATCCTATTATTAATTTGTAATATCTTTGCTAAAATTTTATTTAATATTGTTTCATCAATATTCATTAGGGAGATTTAGCTATACTTTTTTTTGTCTGTTTTATTTATTTCTAGTTTAGTTATCAGCAGCATAGGGCAGTTAGTTAGCACATTCAAGAGCCTTGGAGTCAAGAGGATACGAGTTCAAATTCAGGCTCTGAACCTTTCCACTTACTGCCTTGAGCAAGTTACTTAACACTGATTGCTTGGCATCCCAGGTCCATCTTCAGTCATCCTGATTCATTTCTGGCCTCTGGACCCAGGTGGCTCTGGAGGAGAAAGTGAGCCTGGTGATTTAGTCCAGCACCCCTCTCTCAAATCCAATTTGTGAGCTTCTCATGACAGCACCTCCCTGATGATAAGATCTTTGAAAATGAAGGGCAAACATCAGCAGCAATAGCAGCAGCCCCATATTGGTGTCATAAAAGAAATTTAGCAAACTCTTTCTACAACCTTTTCCCCAATGATTTGCAAAAAAATGAAGGAAGTGTTCTTTAAATGTTTCCTAGAATTCATTTGTAAATTATTCTCACCCTGGAGATTTTTTTCTTAGGAAACTTATGGTTGATTTCTTCAATTTCTTTTTTTCTCAAATGAAGTTGTTTAAGTAGTTCATTTTGTCTTCTGTTAATCTGGGTAGTTTATATTTTTCTTAACATTCATCGATTTAACTTATGTCATCAGATTTGTTGTCTTACAGTTAGGAAGACTGATTCAAATTATTACTTTAATTTTCTCCTCATTTGTGGTGGGTTCATCCTTCTCATTTTCGAGACTGGTAATTGATTTTTTTATTCCTTTTTAAAAATCAGATTGACTAAAGGTTTATCAATTTTTTTGACTTTTTCATAAAACCAGCTAAGTTTTATTTATTAGCTCAATAGTATTCTTACTTTCAATTTTATTAGTTTCTCCTTTGATTTTCAGAATTCCTTATTTGATTTTTAATTAGGGATTTTTAATTTGTTCTTTTTCTATCTTTTTAGTTGAACACCAAGTTCCTTGATTTCCTCTTTCTCCAATTGTTTTTCTATGTAGGCTCCTAGGTGGCACAGTGGATAGAGCACTAGAGTAGGATTCAGCAGGACAGGAGTTCGAATCTGGCCTTAGACATTAGCTGTGTCTGCTAGCTGTGTGATCTTGAGTAAGTAACTTCACCCTTATTGCATTGGCAGCTATCTCCAGTTGTCCTGATTCATATCTGGCCACTGAAGTCAGATGACTCCAGAGGAGAAAGGGACTCAAATTAAAATTGAGTGACTCAAATTGATACTGGTGACACAAATTTAATTCATATAAATATCATATCCCTGATATCATGGCCTTCTTTGAAAATGAAGAACAAACATCATCCTTTATCAACCTCTAAAGTGATCCCTGAAGATGCAAAAAAACAAAAGACAACCCCTGTCTTTCCAAAGTTCCTCATCTAATGTGGGTGTTTATGTATAATGAGGTTCATGAAAATGGAAATAATCACTAGAGGGAAGGCACTAAAATAAAGGAGGAATGGGAAATGTTTCCTGTATAATGTGATATTTCCATTGTTGTTTTATGGAATACAAGGAAATTTGGAGACAGAGATGAAGAAGGCAGAGAATCCCAGGCATGTAGGGTAACCAGAGAAAATGAGCAGAGGTAAGAGAAGAAGTTTCTTATTTGTGAAATAATAAGGAGTCCAATGTTATTGAAAAAAATAGTTCTGGGGGTTGGATGAGATGACAAGGACTTTAAGGTTTAAGAAGACTGAAAATAGTCAGATTATTGAGATCTTTGAAAATTAAAGGATTTTATTTTTTGATTCTGGAGTCTACTGAGTTTATGAAGAGTGTGTATGGGGAGAGAGAATGAACAGAGGTGGCATGATCAGTCCTGTACTTAGGGAAAATAACATTATGAGCTGAGTGGAGAATGCTTCGGATTAAATAAAGATTTTTGTATATTTTTTAAGGTCTTCAACTTTAATACTTTTATTATGATCCATTTTGAACTTAAATACAAATGAAGAAAGAAAAAAAGAACACTTCCATGTTCATAGTATAAGAAAGGATTCAATATAAAACCAAAATTTGGATATTTTGGATTTCAAAAAACCTTTGAAATAAAACATCCATGTGTTTTCAAAGCAATCCAGGATTTCTGTGTTTCCTTCTTGGTGTTCTTTTATTCTCTTCTGGGAACTTTTATTTCTATGTTATTTCCCTTTCTTTTCCCCTCCCTACAGAAGTCTATAATGAAATGCATGTAGCTATACAAAAACATATATGCATGCATATCTATAAACTATATAGTTAAAAACAAGAGGTCAACCTTACTTGGTCATTGCTTGGTCCTTCACTGACTCAGAGTGAATGTAAATAGTAATTTTTCCTGTTTTGTCCAGAGACATTGAGGATCTACTCCTTCCAGATAGATTTTTTTGACTATATCAAAGAGCCTATTATGAGAAGCATTTCTTTCTCCTTACCTACTTTAATCACAGAATAGGCTTTGCCTCACTCAAAACTGAGACCCCCTAAATATCTTTTCTTAAAAAGACCAAGGTCTCCCACGGCATCCAGATCCATCTCTAGTCGAATTCAGATCTGACCACTGGACTAGATGGCTCTGGAGGAGAAAGGAAGGCCTCAACAATGCTATCTATTTTGCCTTCACAGTATTTTCCTATCTATGATTTTGAGAGATGTGATAAGTATTCTTTTACTTTTCTTGTGATATCTCCCCTTATGTAACCATTTTGACTGTATCATGTTTTAATAAATTGCTCTATGCCCAATACCTACCAGATTGTTTTCCAGTTTTCTCAATGTTTTCTTTCAAATAATGAATTCTTATTCCCCAAACTTAAATCTTTACATTTATCAAATGCAAACTTATTAATGTCTTTTGCTACTGGGTAGTGTATGTCTAGGATGTTGCACTAATACACCTCTCCATTTTTTAATTAGTGTCAGATAGTTGTGCTATCTGTTTCTAAATATTGGATATTACATGCCATTCTCATTGTATATCATAATTTCTTCTTGTGTATTTCTTTCCATTTTATTTTCCCCCATTACCCTTCTGGCCCTAATTACCCTATCCATCCACACTCTAATTTAATTCTAAGGGCAGATAGGTGGCACAGTGCATTGAGCACTGGCCTTGGAGTCAAGAGGACAGGAATTTGAATCTTACCTCAGACACCCTTCTGTTATTAATTGTGTGAACTTGGGCAAGTCACTTAATCCTGAGCGTTCCGATTCATATCTGGTCACTGGACCTAGAAGGCTCTGAAGGAGAAAATTAAACGAATGACTAAACACAAATTTAGTTGCTAATTCAATTCATGTGGGTGTCATGGCATCATCTCCCTGATGTTGTGTTCTTCTTCAAAACTGAAAGATTAACATGTAATTTACTTCTACCCTCTACCTTGCCCTATTTTTCCTTATCCACCCCAGAGAGTACCTACCTTATCCTCTTTTCAACTTAATCTACCAAACATTTGGCATGCCCTCATCAATGAGGTTGCTGCACTCAACGAGGAAGGCAGAATTGAAGTAGCTAAAAGGAAATTTGACTTCTGTAAGTTTAGAGTACCCACTCCAGCTGTTCACTTGGACTATTTGTGCCCAACCTATGGTAGAACATTCGAGCTCATATTAGTCTGATCAGCCACAGTAGAACACTGTAATTTGTCTAAAACATAGTGATGTCTTTTTTGTCTTCTTTGATAGACAAGAACCAACCACCTAACATTTCTAAGAATTCCATACTTATCCTCTCCTACTCCTAATTCTTAATCTACAGTCCCTTTAAAAAATCCCTCTCTTATTTCTTTCTAGATGTGTAAGACTTTTTTACACTAGGAACTTTCTCAAGAAATTTACTTGTAAAATAAGGAGGCCCAAGTATACCTGTATCATTTGAGTTTTAGAAGTACTAGAAATAGCAATAAAATGAAAGAAAGAAATCAAAAGCATAAATAAAGATAATGAGAAGATAAAATGATCCTTATGTGCTCATTATATAATGCTGTACTTGAAAAATCTTAGGAAATCAACTAAGATTTTAATCAGGACAGGAAAATGGAAAGTTACATAATACAAACTCAAAAATGAATTGTATATAGTTATAATAAGTAAAATTACAAAAAATTTATAACAGAAAGGGAAATCCCATTGAAAAGCTTCTTCATTTCTTTCTTCCTGTCTTCCTCTCTTCATTCCTATCTTTCTCTTTCTCTCTTTCTTCCTTTCTTTCTTTCTTTCTTTCTTTCTTTCTTTCTTTCTTTCTTTCTTCCTTTCTCCCTTTCTCTTTCTTTCTTTCTTTCTTTCTTTCTTTCTTTCTTTCTTTCTTTCTTTCTTTCTTTCTTTCTTTCTTTCTAGGTTTTTGCAAGGCAATGGGGTTAAGTTCCTTGTCCAAATCCACACTGTTAGGCTGGATTTGAACTCAGGTCCTACTGACTCCAGGCCTGGTGATCTATCCACTGCACCACCTAGACACCCCAACTTTGTAAAAGCTTCAAAATGGATAACTATCTGTAGATTGACCTATCAAAGTAAGTGCATCTCTGTATAAATTCAGTTACATGAGACTCCTTAAAGAAATGAATAAAAACTGAAATAGGAAGCAGAATATTAAGTGAACATGACTAGGCAATTTAAACAGTTTTCAGTATAACAATAAGAAACTTTAGTAAACTTGACTACAAACAACAAAAATCATTTATATATTCAAAATGTTTCAACTATCAAATGAAGTGATGAAAAAATAGGGATGAAAGGAAAATACCGCTCAGAGGCCTCTAACTGTATAGTAAGAAAACAATTATCAAAACCACCTGGTATTGATTCATTTTTTAAACAGTGAATTTGATTACTGGAACATCTAGGCAAGAAAAAATCAAAACCCATAAATGAACTCCATATATTAGTGTCTAGTAATTTCTAGAAAACATAAAATATTTAGGAACAAATTGCCAGGGAAACAATACATTCAAAATAGACATTTGAATTATAAAATTAATGATCATGTTACCAAAAAAAAAGATTAGAAGTGAAACAGATTCAATAAGTATCATATCCACTGGTAAAAATAACTTAGACAAAAAGAAATAGAAACAATTATAAAAATGAAATATAAAATATTCTTTACATGAAACTGAAAACATCTGTACAAATAAAATTAATGTATCTCAGATAAGAAAAGAAGTGACTAAATGGAAAGAAATAAATGTATCAAATTTCTGTAATAAAGACTTGGTATTCCAAATATAGAACTAACATATACATACATACATACATATATATATATATATATGTATGTATATATTATAATTATAACTAATAGCTTTTCGACAAGGGAAAAGTAGTGTAAAGATATGAGCAAAATAGGAATGGTCAAAAGATGACTCATTTTGTTGGCATAATCTATCCCTACATATCTTGGCTTTCTTCTGGAATGATCAACAGCACTCATATTAGACATTTGTCTCCAATATTGTTACATCAATTAGTACAATCAAAATGAGACAAGATTTAGAAAAAAAAGCTTTGTAAGTCTTAAAGTATATTATCTGTTTGTTACTATTTTTCCAGTGAATTAACACTACTTGGTAAACATTTCTAGATTTTGTGTTCCACAATGTAAAATGAATGATTTTCCTATTGTACTACAAATTTTCACTTAATATCAGATTAAAAGAAGTATTTAACAGAAACAAAAAATGTCCACTCCCTTATCCCTCATTCCCCCTACTTCTGACTTGCAAATTTCAACTGTTGACTGTGATGTAGAAGGAGAAAGACCTTTGGTTTGGGATATGGATTAAGCACGCATGTCTCACTATCTGAAATCTATTTTTTTTCTATGAGTGTCCTTAATCAGCCTCTACCACATTTTACAGGTATGGAAAGAGTACAGGAGGGAACCTGAGAAAAATTTCTACATATCTGGGTTAACTCACCCAGGGCTGACCCCAGGTAAAGAGCAGCATACCTTCAGGATCACTTTCCTCTCTACCTACCTTCTCACGTAATTGGATACAATCTCTGCCTACAGTTGATTGAAGAGAGGGAAGGGCGAAGGAATGTTCGCAAAGCCTCTGGAGCAGGAGGAGGTTCCAGTATTGGGCTCAGGAAGGAATCTATGGGTCAATTTGTGCATCTCCTGAGAATGTGGAGGCAGGGGCAGAGGTGGACTACTGGGTCTTTCTGGAGGCACTTCATCTGGATGTACTTTGCCTGAATTTCCTCTTGTTATTCAGGAGGAGGATAGTACTGGTAAAGTCTCTAGAGCAGGAAAGGGTTTCAATTCTGACTTTAGGCAGAAGCCCCTCCTTTCAGGCCATGAGTCTCTGCTAAAGAAGTATTCCAGGTCTATGAATGGAGCTGATCTTTATCACCATTTGCCATGGAGACAGGTCTGTTTCCAAGGAAACTGCAAATTCTGATTTTCTGACTCCCAACCTAAATAGAATTTTATCAGGCTCCTGTTTTTACCCCTCAGACAACAGGAGAGTTGGGTATTCACAATGCACAATTTGGGTAGGAGATTTTTCTTTTCTTCTGCTTTGTTTTGCCTTCTATCATTGTATTAAATAAGATTTTCTGAAAATTAATTCAAACAGGTGAATTAAAGAATACTTACTGATCATCATGGGGAAATATACACTGTGGAACCTATATGATGCCCACAGGACTTGTCCAACCCCCTTGCATCCCAGGCCTAAATCCAGAGGAGAGATGTAGCAGATGCCCATTGGGGACTTGACCTGCCAGTGTAAACTGAAATTTGACACCACAAGACAATACTGCACATGGACTATGTCATTTTATTCTTACAAATTCCATGCAGAATTTATCATTCATATTTGACCAGAGAGGAAACTCAGGTACTCATAGCTTAGTGTGTTGATCAAGGTCACAAATCTATTAAACATTAGAGAAGAAATTCCAAATCTGTTTTCCTTCTGAGATCAAGTACACACCATCTCTTGTCTCTGGTTTATCAGGAGCCTGGCTTCATTTTCTCTGTTTTTTTAGCTTTCTAAACTAGTCATTTCCTTCTATTCCTCTACTGGACAGACTCTCTTTGAAATTTGACAAAAGCAGTGAGTAAACCTGTCCCATAGTTTGACGATCTCTGGATGTACATAGATGGATAGATAGCTAGCTAGCTAGCTAGATAGATAGATAGATAGATAGATAGATATAGATAGATAGTTATATAGCTACAGATAAAGACATATAAATCTCTCTCTCATCTATCTATAATATTCAATACTTCTAATCCCCTACTCTATACAAAGAGAAAAGAAGTTTATGCTGTTACTTAAAGAAATGTTAGATATTTTTCCAATGCCAGGATTTATTGTTAATACCACCCATAGCTAGGTTACCCAGTCAAAATCCAGATGCTCAAGGAATTAATGTGTCCAAAGACTGATCTGTCCTCAGTCACTATTGTCAGGCTGCACTTAGATGGGATGCTCAGAAGATCCTGGCATTCCCCACAGACCATCCAATCCGATAAAATAATTCTATGGTTCAGTAAACTGAGGCATAGAGAGGGAAAGTGACCTGCCCAAAGTCACATAGGTGCAAAGCATAAATAAAATTTGAACACAGTTTTCAATCCACCACTATAAACAATGCTCTTTTCACAGATCAGATGGGTCCCTCAGAAGAGTTTATGTTCATTTTCTCATAAGTAGAACTAAACTTGTTTAATGTTTAGGTCAGCACCAAGAAAGTTTAAAGGAACTTTATATCACATACAGAATCTTATTTTATTCTCATACCCTTTCTGGGTGATAATATTGATCCTATTTAAAAAGAAAACGTTGGGCAGAGCCAAGATGACTACATTAAGGTAGCATTCCCTGACTTGTCCCACCCCCCAAACCCCAAAAAAGCAAACAAAGGATGGCTCTAGCCAAAATTTGGAGAGTCAGAACCCACAGAAATACTGAGTGATACATTTTACAAGTTCAAGATTACTTAGATATTCTTTGGGAAAGGTGTGCTTCACCAGGAACAGGGGTTGGAAAAAAGCCTTGTCCCATCCCAGCCCAGCTGAGCCCAGCCCAATGCAGTCCAGATTCCCCTGCAACAGCTTGAAGGGGCAGGAAGAGAACTCTTCTGAACCTGGGTGAACATGGAGCGAGGAGCACTGGCCTTAGAACCTGCAGTGAGAATTGGGAGAAAGCAGCCTGCACCCACAGAAAAAGTAAGGGAAGTCTGCAGATATTTCTCTGCTCTTCCCTGGGGTACAACTCATATGTTTACCTACACTCAAATTTTGCAGTTTGGCCTTCCACATTAAGATAGCCAGATTCCTCCTTACAGGTCCAGGTCAGAGGGCAGGTCTGTGTTCATCTCCATATCAAAGCACGGATTAGAGAGTTTAAGACCTTGGAGGAATTAAGGTCCCAGTGAGATGTCCAAAAAAACCACCCCAAAGCCTTAGAAGTGCTGTAAATTAGCCTTGGGCTGAGGAAATGAGTAAACAACAGAAAAAGAAGAATCTGACCATTGAGAATTACCTCAATCCCATGAAAGATCAAAACACATACTCAGATGATGACAAAAATCAAAGCTCCCATATACAAAAGCTCCCATAGAAATACAAAGTGGGCTCAGACTGTGGATGAGCTCAAAAAAGACTTTGAAAAGCAATTAAGGGAGGTGGAGGAAAAAATGGGAGGAGAAATGAGAGCAATGAAGAAAAATCATGAAAACCAAATCAAAAACTTGGTGAAAAATATATAAAAAATAATGAAGAAAATAACATGTTAGAAACCAGTTGAGGCTTAATCAAAAAAAAAAAAAAAAAAGCAAAGCAAAAGGTAAATGAGGAGAAGAATGCCTTAAAAAACAGAATTGGCCAGCTGGAAAAGGAGATAAAAAAACTCTCTGAAGAAAATAACTCCTTCAAATGCAAAATGGAACTAAAGGAAGCTGATGACTTTGCAAGAAAGGAGGGTGAAATAAAACTCATCCAAAAAGTCAAAAATTTGAAGAAAATGTGAAATATCCCATTGGAAAAACAAACGACCTTGAAAACAGTTCAGGAAGAAATAATTTGAAAATTATCGGGCTACCTGAAAGCCAGGACAAGGAAAAGATTCTAGACTTCATTTTTCAAGAAGTAATATAGCAAAATTGCCCTGAGATCCTAAAAGCAGAGGGTAAAATAGAAATTGAGAGAATTCCCCAGTCACCCTCTGCAAGGGATCCCAAAAGAAAAGCTTCCAGGAATATTATAGCCAAATTCCATGACTCCCAAAGCAAAGAGAAAATTCTAAAAGCTGCCAGAAACAGACAATTCAAATACCAAGGCTCCATAGTCAGGATTACACAGGAACTGGCAGCATCTACATTAAGGACTCGAAGCGATTGGAATATGATATTCAGGGAAGGCAAAAGATCTTGGTTTACAACCGAGAAGTAACTACACAGCAAAACTGAACATCCTCTTTCAGGGGGAAAGATGCCTTTTCAATGAAAACAGGGGCTTTCCAACTTTGCTAATGAGATGACCAGTGCCAAAGAGAAAGACAGATCTCCAAGTACAGGATGCTGGTGAACCATAGTGGGAGTGGAAGAGAGGAAATAACTATGAGAAACTTGATGATATTGAACTGTTTCTTTTCCTGCATGGGAAGAAGAAATTTATAAGTCATATTAACTTTCCCATTTATAAGAGCTTTTAGAAGGAGTATATATAGACAGGGCACAGGAGGGAGCAGAACATAATGGTATAATATAGTAAAAAGATGGAGTCAATCGCCAATGGGGGAAAGTACTGGAAGGAAGGAAAAGGAGATGAAGAAGAAGCTGAGGTTTCACATAAGAGTCAAAACAAGGTTTTTCAATGGAGGGGAGGGGGGAAGTCAAGGGGGGAATGAGTGAGCCTGCATTCTCATCAGAAAGGGCTCAGGGAGGACGTGCACACTTAATATGGTGAGGAAATCTGTCTTGCCCTGGAGAAGAATGGGAGGAAAGGGACCGGATGAGGGGGAATCGGGGGAGGGAAGGGGGAAATAGGTGATATAAGAGGAGGAAAGATCAAGGGAGAGGGTATTCAGATGCAACACACTTTTGGACAGGACCCAGATGAAAGGAGAGAGAAAACAGAATAAATGAGAGCGGGGAGAAATAGAGTGTAGGAACAGCTCTTAATAGCAACCAAGGGAACAATATTGAAGCAACTTCTCTGGTGGACTTATGATAGGGAAAGCAACTCACCCCAGAGAGAGAACCATTGAAATCTGAACAAAGACTAAAGTACATTTTTTTTTCTCTCTCTTCTTGAGGTTTTCCATCTCCTTAGGGGGGGGGGGGTTATGCTTATGCTTATGTTTATTCTTATCACATTCAATTGACATAAATGTATGACATGGAAACAATGTAGAGACTGTCAGACAGCCTTGGGGTGGAGTGAAGGGAGGAGGGGGGAAAAATTGTAGAATTCAGACCTTGCAAAAAATGATGGGTACATATTATTATTGTATATAATTGTAAAACAAAATATTAAAAAAAAGAAAAAGAAAACTTTGGTGTGAAGAATTTTGCTGTCCAAATCTGATGTATTATTATGATGGGTGGCAAATTGGCAGTTCTTAGAAACCTGGAATTGGAGTCAGAAATAGTTGAGTTCAAATATGATCTTCCACATTTCCTTGGTCTGCAATACTAAGGGAATTTCTTAAGTTTGCCTTTCCTTCCTTCTCTCTCCTCTGTGAAAATCACACATACCATAGTGGTTGGTAGTGATGATCACATGGGGTCACTCTGGAGCAGGAGGAGGTTGCAGTATTGGGCTCAGGAAGGAATCCATGAGTCAGTTTGTGCATCTCCTGAGAATGTGGAGGTAGGGGGAAGAGGTGGACTACTGGGCCTTCCTTGTGACACTTCATCCAGAAGTACCTTGCCTGAATTTCCTCTTGTTATTCAGGAGGAGGATAGTACTGATAAAGTCTCTAGAACAGGAAAAGGTTTCAGTTTTGACTCTAGGCAGAAGCCTAAACAATTGCATCCCCTACTGTAAAGCTCTTAATTAATTCTTCCTAGTTTCTATAGTCTGAGGGACTTTCAATGTTCAACATTCCTTGTTATTCCAACTTCTCTTCCTTCTGATATTCATATGTTGTATGGGCTCTCCTCTCACTGATATTTCTTCCTCTAAATGGCCTGCCAGAATTAATGCAATCCTCTATAGCATCTTCCAGACCAGACATTCTATCCTCCAAGCTCTCTAATAGTCTTGTTCATCTATGCTCTTGGGTTTTATACTAATCTGGTTTTCTTGCTTTTGTTTCTTTCAAGATTTTTGAAAGTAATTTTAATTTTAATTGCTATTTCTATTAAACAATTCTGCAATTTAAAAGGACAGAGGTGAGTGTATTCAAATCCTATCACCTTAAAACTTTACTTTTTAAAACTCTATGGCATACATTATCAAGCATAGTAACATTAATACTTGAGCTTCCTGATAATAGTACAATTTGAAATTATGTTTTTGATACAAGTTTTTCTTTTATTCATATAAGTCACCCTGTCTTCATGTTCTCTCTTGGACTGCATGTTGTGGAATCTATGTTTTAATGTAGAACAAGGAAATGATATCAATGTTTTTGAAATAAAGTTTTATCGTAAGTATTTTGGGCCAGTGTTTTCTAAGCTAACCCCATCCTTGCCCTTACCTGGCCCATGAAATAGAGAAGATTTAAATTATTATTGTTGATTTTTTTTAAACTGCTGATGATTTTTTGGTATTCTTAGAACATTCTCATTGGGTCGTTAGGTGCCATATTTGCTAGAGTTTCTTGCTTGAAGTCAGGAAGAATCATCTTCCTACGTTCAAAACTGGTCTCAGAAATTTGACAGCTTTGTGCTCTTGGGCAAGTCACTCAGAGTCAAAACACGACTAAACAACAACTCCCTCAGATTCCATGCTATGTGGTTAGGTGGCAGAGGGTTTAGAGTCCTGGATCCAGAGTCAAAAAGAACTGAGTTCCACTGGGACCTAGGTTGTGTTCCTGGGCAAACCATTTAAGCTCTCTTTGCATCAGTTTTTTTTCCCCCTAAAATGAGGGTGATAATAGAACTTCCTTGATGGCTATATAGCAATGATAAAATTTAGATCATTTTTGTCAAGCACTTTACCAACATTAAACAGCTTTGCACATGCTTCCTGATATTTATCTTACCAAGACCCTTACATCTATGAAATTCTGTGATGTCAAGGCCATTCTTAAATCTCAGCTTCTTCTAGGTTGAAAGGGTTCTTCTTGCAAAATTCCATCAGCTTTGGCATTTCACTTTATCACCACAATCTGTCTCAATGATTGGAAGGAAAAGTCATTAATATGAAAACTTTCAAGTAATAAAATAACTCAGTTGAAATACTCACAGTTTTCAATTGGCTATATTACCTGGGACTTCCCTCTGATTTTCCTCTTTCCCTATGCATTACCTTTTCTGACTCTGCTCCCTACTTTTCAGCTTCCTTTTGTGAATTAGCTTTCTTTTTTCAGGGTTGGGGAATCATTTTTCTTTTTCATGTATGTGTCCCCACATCTTAGTATAGTGCCTGGAAAATAGCAAGTATTTTATAGATGTGTATAGATTGACTAATTTTATATAATCCCAATTTTCCATTTTACCTTCGATGATGCTATGTATTGCTTGATTAATCTTGAGGTCTTTCCTTCTTCACTGATCAGAAAGGTAATTTCTTTCTTGGTGCTGTAATTTATTTATTTTGTGAACATGTATTTCTAATTCATGCATGTATTTTGAGATTGTCTTACTATATGATGGAAGATATTTGTTCAAAACTATTTTTGAGGGATTGTAATCATTTTTTCTAGTATTTTCTTCAATACTGTGTGTTTTTCACAGTAAATGGAGTATTTCAGTTTATCAAAGACTATTTTACTCAGTTTTTGCTGCTGTATATTGTATATCTTGATTGGTTTCACTGATGAACTTCTCAAGTGCTTATTCATTTGAGTCATTTTAAAATTCAAGTATGAAGTCATATTAAAGATAATTAATTTATAATATACTTTCTGTTCTTATATTGAGTTCCATTTCATGTAACTTTCTTTTATTTATTACCACTGAATTATGTGACCTCTTCTTCAATACAACGTTGGCTATTATTTTTGAGTTTTATAAAACATGACTAAGGTATTCTGATTGGTTCAAAATAGAATAAGTAAATTTACATAATATTGTAATTTAAATTTTGATGAATGACTCTACAGATCCATGAGCTACTGCTATCCATCTCAGCATTCAAGACATCTTTATTAAATGAATATTTTAAACTTAGATAAATACACTTAACAGTTATTAAACAACTTTTTGTAGCTTCTTCCTGCTGGATTTATTTCATAAAATACAGGAATGTGGATTATTTAGAAGAATCAATTTAGCATTCTGAAACTTTGCTAAATTTCTTTCTTTCTCGAATGCTTAGTTTTACTCTTTAAGATTTTCTAATTTATCATCAGATCACGTGCAAAAAGAGATGTTATGGTTTATTTTTGATTTTTCTACCAACTTTTCCTCTGTCTTTCTAATCTTAATGCAGAAAAGCATTTCAAGAACTACATCAAATAATAGTTTCAGTACTCAGCATCCTTCCTTGTACCATGATGTTTGGAAATTCTGCTGAATTTGCTTCATTATCTAATAAGTGTGTTTGCATTTAGATAGGGATTATTTCTAAGGGTAAAGAAAGTTCCATTTATCACTAAGTATTCTAGGATATTTAAGACAGAGAAGGATTGAATTTTTTCAAAAGACTTTCAGCATCTCTAAAATAGTCCCATGTTTATTTTACTTTTACTAATGGCACGATTTAATATATTTATCACATGTCATAAGTTGGATGAGCCCTGCATTATTGTTACCATGGCTGGTTTGCTTAGCAATATTTTTTTCTAAATGTTGCATCTATGTTCACTCAAAATATTGGTCTGTAGTTTTCTTTCTATATATTGTCTTTCCCTTTCTTAGGTATGAAGACCATATTTCTATTATAGTCTTGGATAAATGCCTACTTTTCATTTAATTGCAAATAATATATCTATTATCAAAATGTTATAATGTCCTTATTCCTTTGACATTGTAATTTTCCTAGAGTCCTATTAGTCTCAGAGGAAATTCTGCCTTTTCCATGACCCAATTCTTCCCATGTAGAATACTCCAAGATTATGTTTCTTCTATTCTCTATGTGTCAGGTAAATACCTATTTACTTGCTGTTTCGAACATGAGATTTTAAGTTCCTTGAATGTAGTGATAATTTTTCTTATTTGCCATTTTTTTTGCAAGTCAATGAGGTTAAGTGGCTTGCCCAAAGGACACACAGCTAGGTTAATATTCTTAAGTGTCTGAGGCCGGATTAGGGCACAGGTACTCCTGAATCCAGGACCGGTACCCTATCCACTTCACTACCTCCTGCCCCTTATTTGCCTTTTTGACAGAGAAATAAACAGAAAAAGATAGAGAGATATATGTTATATAATGGAGAATTAGCTACAATAATTGCAGCAATGACTACTGACTATATTTAAGCTCTAAATTTTGAATTTGGGAAATAAAGTTATCTCAAAAGTAGAATAACTTTTAAATAAAACATTAACAAAGCATTAATGACAACATATTTGAAAGATTATACACTATTACAATTTTGAGTTTATATTGAGAAGACGTAAGTTCAAATCTGGCCTCAGAAATTTACTAGCTTTGAGTCTGAGCATGTTCCTTAACCCTGTTGCCCTCAGTTTCCCCATATGTAAAATGAGCTAAAGAAAGAAATGACAAATCACTCTAGCATCTTTGACAAGACATCCCAGAATAGAATCATGAAGAGTCAGACATGATCAAAATGACCAAACAATAACATCAACAAAAATGAAAAGCTCATTCAACTTAAGAGGTAAGGTAAATATACTAAATCCCTATTACTCCTCCTCCTCTTCTACTACTGCTACTAAGACTACAACTACTACCTAGACTATGACTACAGCTACGATGACTGTGACTACTACTGCAACTACTACTGCTGCCACTGGCGCTTCTCCAATTGCTACTGTTGTTGTTCTAATTATTATCATTTACATGGCTCTACACATAATTGAAATAAGTGCATCATACAAACAGAAAGTGATCCTAGGAAAGACCATCTACCTAAAAGATGATCCTTCTGCCTGGAACTGGGAGAGCTTTACATATCATATTTATGATAGTCCAACAATTTTTGTTTAACCTATGGATGTCCCTCCACTTCCTCAGAAATGAAAATGAAGATATTTCAAAAGAAAGAAATGGATGCTTGCTAGTTTGAAATTAATGGCTCAGATTCAAAATGTTCACAATTATCCATTGTCTTCATGTCTTTTCTAAACTTCCTGTCACTGTCTTGGACAAGCTCCACCCTTCTAACAAGCCTGAGTTCCAACTTCAAAGACATCTTTTGATGAAGGAGATGATAGTTCAACAATAATAAAAAGAGAATGAACAAATAAGTGGTTTGGGCATGCAACTAAAGAAACGTGAAGGGAAAGCTTGGTGGTATAGTAGATAAAGCACTGCCCCTGGAGTCAGGAGTACATGGGTTCAGATCCTGTCTCAGGCACTTAATAATTACCTAGCTGTGTTGCCTTGGGCAAGCCACTTAACCCGACCACTGCCTACTGCCTAGCAAAAAACAAAACAAAACGTGAAAATAACAACTTAAAAAGCTTGAATTAAAAACCAAATCAGAAATCTTCAAAATCAAGGAAGAGCTTAATAAAACTGAAAGCAAGGAGTAATTGAAATAATGAATAAAAATCGAACCTGATTTTATGGAAAATCAATAAAATCAATAAACTATTGATTAATTAACTCTTTTTAAAAAGTAAAGAAGAAAATCAAATAACTAAACTAAAAAATGAAAGGAGTTAATTCAGGTCCAATGAAAGCAAATTAAGACAACAGTTAGAATCTATTTGGCCGAATTATATGAGAAAACCTTTGACAATCTTAAAGAAACGATTTTTTATCTACAAAAATGTAAATTACCCAGATAAAGAGAAAAAATAAAATAAATAAATTATTTAATTATTCATTCCTAGAAAAAGAAATTTAGCAAGCCATAAATGTACTTTATAATGAAAAAGCACCCAGGATCAAATGAATTCACAGTGAAGTCTAAGAAATGTTTTAAAAACAAGTAATCTCAATACCAGATAAACTATGCAGAAAAATAAGCAAAAAAGTTATTCCAAACCATTATGGTATGCAACGAAGAAGAACCCAAATTGAGAAATAAAAATATATACCAATTTTCCTATTGGATATTGTTGCAAGAACATTAAATAAAATACTAACTAGCAAAGAAATTATAACAATATATCACAAGGATCATATACATTCTAATAAGTCGGGATTTACACAAGTAATGAAGAATTACTTCAATTAAGAAATGAACAAAGAAGCCAGCAACGGAGCTATTAGCAAAATTTACCATACCAATAACACAACCAAAGGAATTAATGATTTTCTCAATTAAAAAAAAAAGAAGGAAACTACGACACAATTGGTAGAGCTGTGAATTGATTCACTTAGTCAAGAAAATATTTTGGAACTATTTCCAATAAACCATAAAATGTTACTTACTTAGTGACCTACAATACAATGACAAGATCTGTACCATAAAGAGATTTCTAAAAAGGACAAAGGACTTATAAGTACAAAAATATTAATAGCAGCTCTTGGTGTACGGTGACAAATAAATGGAATTAAAGGGATGTCCATCAATTGGGGTATGGTTGAATAAGCTGTGTATATGTTTGTGAAGTAATATAATAATTGTGATATAAGAAATAATGAGGGAGATGATTTCAGAAAAACCTGAGAAGCTTTATTTGAATGGATGCAAAGTAAAGTGAACAAAAACAGGAGAGCATTTTACATAGTAACAGCAATATTGTAATGATGATCATCTGTGATCTACTTAACTACTCAAATCATTAGAACGAACTAAGACATTTACAAAGGACTTATAATGAAAAAAAGCTATCCAAGTCCAATGATAGAACAGAAGAATACTGAAGCATACTTTTTTCACACTAATGTAATTATTCTAAGACTTTTCTTTGCAACCTTGCAAGTATAGAAAAATATTTTGCATATCTTTATATGAATAATTTATATTTTTCTTGCCTTCTCCACTGGTTGGCAGAGGGGTTTGCAAAAAGGAGATAATTTGGATATCAGAAAATTCAGAAAAATTTTTTATAGCTCAATAAAATAATTTTTGGTAGTTTGATTTGTATGGTAATGAATAAGTAGATTAATTTTTGTAGAATTGTAAGTAGTATTAGATCAGTTAGTCCCTTAGTAATTGTTATTTTTTCAGTTGTTAAAATCTGATTTTATTTCTATTAAAATTGGTTGTCTTATTGCTGATATAGCTTTTTGCTTTTTCTTGGTAGTTAAACACTGAATTATTTTATATCATCTAAAGTTATTTAAGATCGAATATCCCTTTCTATCTGTGTTACTGGGCCTTGTTGGTAATACTAGGACATGCTGATGACCTTTTGGGTTCAATTTGTATCCTGAAAAGTTACTAAAGATTGTTGATGACTTTAATTCATTTTTAGTAGATTTTCTAGAATTCTTTCCATATACCATAATATCATCTGCAAAAAGTGAGGGTTTTGTTTCCTTGTTGCTCATTCTATTTCAATTTCTTTTTCTTCTCTTAGTCCTAAGGCTAACATTTATAGTACAGTATTGAATAATAGTGGTGATAATGGATATCCTTCTTTACCTCTGATATTATTGTGATTTCTTCTGCTTATCAACATTTCATATAATGCTTTTTAGTGGTTTTAGATATATACTGCTTCTCATTTTAAGGAATGCTTCCTTTATTTCTATGTTCTTTCATATTTTAATAGTATTAGATGCTGTATTTTGTAAAAAAAAAAGCTTTATAAGCATCTATTGAGATAATCAGTAGTTCTACCATTGATATAGTAAATTATGATAATAATTTTCTTAATATTGAACAAACCTTCATTCCTAGTATAATGCCTATCTGATCCTTGCATATTATCCTAGGAATATCTTGCTCTAATTGCTTTCTTATTATTTTATTTAATTTTTTAATATTACATTTAAAATTTTTGTGTTCAAAAGGGAAATCACTCTGTAATATTCTTTCACTGTTTTGATTATTTTTGTTTTAGGTAGCAACAACACATGGATTAGAAAGAATGCTTATATTTCATATGACTAATATAGAATTAGAATTAATTGTGTTTCAATATTTGGTATAGTTCAATTGTAAATTTATCTGGTCATGTCGACTCTTTTTCTTAGGAAGTTCACTGATGGCTTGTTCAATTTCTTTTTTTCTTTAATGAGTTTACATAAGCCTTTAATTTCATAGTTTGTTATTCAGTGCAGTGTGTGTTTTTTGTAAATATCCATCCATTTGACTTAGATTGCCAAATTTATTGGCATACCATTTGGGCAAAATCGTTCTGAATTGTTATTTTAACTTCTCTATTGGTGATTAAGTAAACTTTTTTCATTTTTCAAACTGTTAATTTGGTTTTCTTTTTCCTTTTTCAAACTTGAATTTATTTTATTTTATTTTTCCTTAATTCTAGGCAAAAATAAATTTGAACATTTGCTTTTAAAACTTTATGTTCCAAATTCTCTCATTTCCTTTCTGCCCAATCCCCACAAACTGAGAAAGCAAGTTATTTGAAACAGGTTAAAAATGTGTTTTCATGAAAAATACTACTACAGTAGTTATATTGAAAAAATAAATATGAGTCTTAATGTGAAAGCTGTTAAATTTTGTGTTATCCTCCCTCTGGATCGACAATAATTAAATTGTGTCTTTCTGACTCCCTGCAGTATTCTCTCCTTGAAATGGGTGCTCTGAAATTTGACTATTAATATTGCTGAAAGTTTTGATTTGGAGATGGCTTTAAGGAATGGATTGGTGTATTCGTTCAGTTTTTATTTTGCCTGGAACTTCTAGAATATCAGTACAGTTTTCCTTGATATTTTCTTGAAAAATTACGTCTAAGTTCTTCTGGTCATTATTTTCATGTAGTACAATAACTTTCAAATTATTTCTCCTACGACTGTTTCCTGGGTCATTTTTCAAATGACATGTATATCACATTTTCTTCTAGTTTTTTATTCATATATTTTTGTTTTATTGTTTTGTGATTTCTCATAAAGTCATCATCTTCCCTTAGCTCCACTCTATTTATTAAGAAATTATTTTCTTCTGTGAACTTTTTTTATCTCCCTTTCCTCTTCACTGTTTTTCTATTTTAAGGCATTCTTTACCTCATTGGCTTTTTGGACATCTTTTTCCATTTGGTCATGTCTGGTTTTTAAGATGTTAAGTTTTTCAGTATTTTTTGGTAACTCCTTCACCAAGCTTATGACTGAGTTTTCATGATTTTCCCATATCATTCTCATTTCTCTTCCCACGTTTTCCTCTACTTCCCATACTTGACTTTTAAAATCATTTTTGAGTTGTTCCATACTCTGAGACTAATTCATATTTTTCTTGGAGGATTTGGATCCAGAACTTTTGCCTTTGTTATGTTCAGATAATATAGTTTGAGCCTCCATTGCACCAAATTAAGTGTCTATGGTTGGATTTGTTTTCTTCTGTTGTTTGCTTATTTTCCCCAGCCTATGACTTGATTTTAACTCTTTTTTAAGGTTAGGCTCTGATTCCAGGGTGGAGGATGCACTGTCCCAAGCTTTTGAGGATTTTATTAGCTCTTTTCAGAGCCAGCCTGCACCAAATTAACTGCAAGTTTTCCATTTGTTCAAGGTTTCACGAGAGGCTATGCCTCCTCTTCTGGCCTGTGCAATGGTCTTTGGATGACCACAAGCATTTCTTTCTGCCCTGGAACTGTGAGGAGAGTTTCTGTTTCACTGTAAAAAGTAAGCTCTACTGTACTTTTGCCCCTCTTCCTGAGAATGAGATCTCAGACCAAGACCTGCATATGTGTATGGGTGAAGTCATAGAGTCCTGACTCAGGAATAGCAAAGAGATGTCTGTAGTCTCCCACAACCCCCTTCCTGTTACGGGACTGAGTGCTCTGGAGGCAACTACTGAGTGTCTTGCTAGGATAGCTCCTGGGACCGAGTCTGTACTGAGGCCTGCACTGACTTTCCTACTCACTTTCCCAATTGTATATGGCAATCTCTGGACTGAGAGATCTGGAAACTCTTACCACCTGGACCCAGGTGCTCCACGGTCTGTTACTGCAGGGCTGGAGCCCATTTGCTCTGGATTAAACCAGGCTCACCTGACTGCCTTGTCTACCCCAATTGTAACAGACCCTTCCAAATTGTCTTGGGCTGAAAAATTATTTCATTAAGTCTTTTTGTGGATTCTGCCACTTCAGAATTTGGTTAGTGTCATTGGTTTGGAGGAATGCTTGAGGAGTCCCTTCTTTTACTCTGCCACCTTGTCTCTGTCCTCTGTAAAGATACTAATTGAGAAAATTAATAGTCAACAAATTCCTAGGCTGCAGAATAAATTCTCAAAAATCAACAATAATTCAATTTTATTATAAGAACAATAAAAAAGGAGAAAAGGAATTCTTGTTAGAAATAACTATATAATGCATAAACTATCAGGCATTCAACCTCCCAAAATGCACACAAAGAAATGAATTCCATAGATTCAATTTAAAAAATGAAAAAATCTAAATCCCAAACCAAGGTCATACAAATGTTGCAAAAATGACAATGCTACTAAAATTAAATTATACTTTTGTTGTTATGACAATCAAATTACCAAGATAATACTTTACAAAACTTGATAAAACAACAAAATTAGGGACAGTAAGATATCTAGAATATCAAGGGAAATCATAAAAAGAAAAGAAGTGCAAAAGTATTTGCAGACCTTCCTTTAAAAGAGTTATTATTCTAATTGAGTAGAATTATGTATTCAGGGTCACACCAGTCAGATTACTAAAAATTATTTTATAGAATTAGAAAAAAGTGGTGGCAAAATTCATCTGGAGGAACAAAAGAACAAGAATATCAAAAGAATTAATGAAAAAATAAAAGGAAGGTAGCCTAGTCATACAAGATTTAAAATAATATTCTAACACAGCAGTTATTAAAACTGTTTGGAACTGACTAATAAATACAGTGTTGGGTCAGTGGAATAGAATAAGTACAAAAGAAGTAATAAATGAATATTGTACTTTATTGTTTGGTAAACCAAAGACTCCAACTTTTGGGATTAACAACTAGCTATTTGATAAAAAAAAAAAAAAAAAAAACTCCTGGGAATGCTGTACCATAGCATGACAGAAACTAGGTATAAGTCCACATCTCACACCCTCTGCCAAAATGAGGTTGAAATGGGTACAAGATCAAGACAAAATGGGTACAAGATCAAGACATAAAGGGTGTTACAACAAGCCAAATAGGAGAACAAAGAATAGTTTATCTGTCATATCTACGCAAAAGGAAGGATTATATGCCCAAATAAGCAACAGAAAGCAGTGTAAAATGCAAAGCTGATTGTTTTTATTTCATTAAAGTAAGAAAAAAAAGTTTTGCACATATAAAACCAACTGAAATTAAGTCAGAAGCAATGAAAAAAACTGGGAAACAATTTTTCCATCTAGTGATACTGATGAAGCATTCATTCCTTAAATACATAGCCAATCAAGTAAAATTTATGAGAAATCAAGATATAAAAAGGTATAAACAGGCTCTTTCCAGATGGAGAGATTAAAACTGTCTATATAAATATGAAGAAATGTTTCAAAACACTTTTGGTTAGAGAAATACTAATTAAAAACAATTCTTAAGTATCAGATTGAGTAATATGAGAAAACTGATCATTGTGGTAAATGATTGTGCTTATTGTTTGATCCAACAATATTAGTACCAAATACTAAATACAAAATACTAAAAAAATAAATTGGAAAAACTGGTAAAAGAAATGCAAGAGAGAACTAACATGCAACAAGAAAATAAATCCTATAATTTACAATTGGAACAAGTACAAACAGAAAATAATTCTCTTAAAACCACAATTGTGCAAATGGGAAACTCCTTCAAAAAAGATTTGACCAATTGGAAAAGACATTGCAAAAGGTCATTGAAGAAAATTCTTCTCTCTAAAAAAAAGAATGGAATCTTTGGAAACAAATGACTTAATGAGACACAAGAATCTGTTAAACAAAAACAAAAAATAAAAAAAAAAGTAGAAAATGTAAAATACCTCATCCACAAAACCACTAAACTAGAGCATGGATCCAAGAGAGAAAATTTAAGAATCACTGGACTTTGTGAATACCTTAAGCTAAAAATAACCCAAAATGCCTGGATTGCTATTTCAGGATTTAGTGATGGAAAATTGCCCTGAGTTTTGGTCAAGATTGTGGAGAGGAGATAGGCACAGTTCTAAAGTCTCATCTTCCCTTATAAATAATATGAAACAAATCTCTTAATAGAAATCCAATCAACAAAACCAAGAAAGAAAAGCTCTGAGAACAACAGCAACCTCAGGATATGCCTTTGGAGATCAAGGGTGAGTGCAGATGCAGAGAGCAGACTCTGCTTAGAGCACAGGACCAGTAAGAGCTTGGGAGCCTGGGTCAGTCATGGATTAGCCTGATTAGCAGTGGATCTGGAGGCCGGGAGCATGAGTGAAGGAGAACTGGACCAGCTTGATCAATGAAGGGCCTAGAACCTGGGTGACCATGGAGGCTTGGGTCTACCAGGGAGCAGAGGCATTGGCAGTGCCACTGACCATCTGGAACTTTCAGGCAGGGCTGGAGGGTGAGTTCCTGAGAAGGACACTTGCAGTCATCTATCCTTGAGGCCTCTTGGTCAAGAGAAACTCAGAGTCCACAACTCCATTTAAGCTAAAGCCTCTTCCCAGAACAAACACAATTACAGACTACCTCTGCCCCAGGCTAAGGCTGAGAAGAAGAACCACCCCAGCAGAAAATAGGTAAAGTAAGAACCTCACCCCAGGGTATAGCCCACTATTGATAGAAAACAAAGGAATTTAAAAGCTTCAATCACTCCCTCTAAGCCAAGGGAGAGGGCCTCAATTAAGGTCACAGACATTCCAGAGAAGGTAACCAGCACTCCCTACTGGCAGGCTGGAGATATTACACTCAGGGAGCAAAACCTCTACCACAACCTACTGGCCAGCTTGAGATATTACACGCAGTGAGTAAAACCTCTGGTGTTCCTGACATCCAACCCCTGTGAACCAGCCCCACCTCAACACAAGGTTTTAGGATAATGAAGAAAGGCCAGAAAAATTCAGAAGAATTCCTTGGAAGGAAAAGAAACCAACGCAGAGAGACCTAGAACCTCTGAGGAGCATATGAGCTGCTCTCCAGCACAGATTATTATAGAACCCAAGAGTATAGATGAACAAGACTATGAGAGAGCTTAGAACATAGAATATCTGGTCTGGAAGATGCCACAGAGAATAGCATTAATTCTGGCAGGCCATTTAGAAGAAAAGATATCAGTGAGAGGAGAGCCCATACAACATATGAATATCAGATGGAAGAGAAGTTGGAATAACAAGGAATGTTGAACATTGGAAGTCCCTCAGACTATAGAAACTAGGAAGAACTAATTAAGAGCTTTACAGCAGGGAATGCAATTGTTTAGGCTTCTGCCTAGAGTCAAAATTGAAACCTTTCCCTGTTCTAGAGACTTTATCAGTACTATCCTCCTCCTGAATAACAAGAGGAAATTCAGGCAAGGTACATCAAGATGAAGAGTCACAAGGAAGGCCCAGTAGTCCACCTCTTCCCCCTGCCTCCACATTCTCAGGAGATGCACAAACTGACTCATGGATTCCTTCCTGAGCCGAATACTGCAACCTCCTCCTGCTCCATAGTGACCCCATATGATCATCACTACCAACCACTATGATATGTGTGATTATCATCCTCATTTGAGAGGAGAGGGAAGGAAGAAAAGGCAAACTTAAGAGACTACCCCAGTATGACAGATCAAGGAAATGTCAAAGATCATAACTGAACTCAATTATTTCTGATTCCAGTTCCAGGCTTCTAAGAACTGCCAATTTGCCACCCATCTTAATAATATATCAGACCTTGGAGAGCAAAATTCTTCAAGCCAAAGTTTTTTTTTCTTTTTTTAAAATTTTTTGTGTTCCAATTATATACAATAATATGTAACCATCATTTTTTGCAAGGCTCTGAATAATACAATTTCTGCCCCCCTTCCCTCACCCCCAAGGCTGTCTGACAGTCTCTGCATTGTTTCCATGTCATACATTTATGTCAATTGAATGTTATAAGAATAGACATAAGAATAAGCATAAAACCCCTCCCCCCCCCAAGAAGATGGAAAACCTCAAGAAGAGAGAGACAAAAAAATATATACTTTATTCTTTGTTCAGATTTCAATGGCTCTGTCTCTGGGTTGAGTTGCTTTCCTTATCATAAGTCCACCAGAGAATTTGCTTCAATATTGTTCCCTCAGTTGCTATTAATAGCTGTTCCTACACTCTATTTCTCCCCACTCTCATTTATTCTGTTTTCTCTCTCCTTTCATCCGGGTCCTGTCCAAAAGTGTGTTGCATCTGAATACCCTCTCCCTTGATCTTTCTTCCTCTTCTATCATCTATTCCCCCCTTCCCTCCCCCAATTCCCCCTCATCCCATCCCTTTCCTCCCATCCTTCTCCAGGGCAAGACAGATTTCCTCACCCTATTAAATGTGCATGTCCTCCCTGAGCCCTTTCTGATGAGAATGCAGGCTCACTCATTCCCCCTTGACTTCCCCCCTCCCCTCCATTGAAAAACCTTTTTTTGACTCTTATGTGAAACCTCTCAGCTTCTTCTTCATCTCCTTTTCCTTCCTCCCAGTACTTTCCCACATCACCCACTGACTACATCTTTTTACTATATTATACCATTATATTCTGCTACTTCCTGTGTGCTGTCTATATACACTCCTTCTAACAGCTCTTATAAATGAGAAAGTTCATATGAGTTATCAATATCTTCTTCCTATGTCAGAAAACAAACAGTTCCACATCATCAAATTCCTCATTGTTACTTCTTCTCTTCCATACCCTCTATGCTTCATTAGCGTCCTGTACTTGGAGATCAAACTTTCTGTTTGGCTCTGGTCATCTCGTTAGGAAAGTTTGAAAGTCCCTGTTTTCCTTGAAAATGCATTTTTTCCCCTCAAAGAGGATGTACAGTTTTTCTGAGTAGTTGATTCTCGGTTGTAAAGCAAGATCTTTTGCCTTCCCAGATTATCATGTTCCAATCGCTACAAGCCCTTAATGTAGATGCTGCCAGATCCTGTGTAATACTGACTATGGAGCATCAGTAGTTGAACTGTATATTTCTGGCAACTTTTAGAATTTTCTCTTTGCTTTGGGAGTTGTGTAATTTTTCTATAGTATTCCTGGAAGTTTTTCTTTTGGGTTCCCTTTCAGAGGGTGACTGGGGAATTCTCTCAATTTTTGTTTTACCCTCTGCTTTTAAGATCTCAGGGCAATTTGGCTGTATTATTCCTTGAAAAATGAAGTCTAGAATCTTTTCCTTGACTTGCCTTTCAGGTAGCCCAATAATTTTCAAATAATTTCTTCTGGATCTGTTTTCAAGGTCAGTTGTTTTTCCAATGAGACATTTCACATTTTCTTCTATTTTTTGACTTTTTGGAAGAGTTTTATTTCTTCCTGCTTTCTTGGAAAGTCATCAGCTTCCTTTAATTCCATTTTGCATTTCAAGAAGTTATTTTCTTCAGAGAACTTTATTGATCTCCTTTCCAGCTGGCCAATTCTGCTTTTAAAGGCATTATTCTCATCATTTGCCTTTTGCTTTGCTTTTTTTCATTAAGCCTAAACTGGTTTCTAACATATTATTTTCTTCAGTATTTTTTGGTGTATTTTTCACCAAGCTTTTTATTTGGTTTTCATGATTTTTCTTCATTGCTCTCATTTCTCTTCCCATTTTGTCCCTCCGCCTCCCTTAAATGCTTTTCAAAGTCTTTTTTGAGCTCATCCACAGGCTGAGCCCATTTTCTATTTCTATGGGAGCTTTTGGATATGGAAGCTTAGATTTTGTCATAATCTTAGTATGTGTTTTGAACTTCCTTGGAACTGAGGTAATTCTCTTTGGTCAGATTCTTCTTTTTTATGTTGTTACTCATTTCCTCAGCCCAAGACTAATTTATAGCACTTCTAAGGCTTTGGGTTTTTTGGCAGGGGACACCTCACTGGGAAACTACCTATATCCTTGCATGAAAAAAAGATTCTCATAACTCATGAGAACTGTAAGTCTATGAAAGAGAATCTACTTAGTCAGAGGTGATGGATACTCGGGATTGTCTATGACTTATATAGAATGATTTAAAAACACTTTCTCCTCCAAAAGGGCCACAGAAATGGCAGGGGAGGACGGAGAGTATTGAATGGGTGTAAATCTCATTATATTAAGAGGTACAAAGTGTCCTATGGTAATAGAGGGGAAGAAGAGAGGAGATGAGAAACACCTGAATCTTCCCCTCATCAGACTTGGCTTAAAGTTATCTTACACACACAAACACACACACACACACACACACACACACACACACACAAACTCAGTTAACTTAAAAAAAAAACATTTTACCTTCTAAGTATTACAAAGGGAAAAGGGGAGGAGGCGATGAGACAGTGAAGGCCAGAAAGAAGGGGAACCAACAGAAGGAAGGGAAGGGAAAAGGGAAATGGGAAAGAAAGGGGAGGGGTTCTGGATATAGGAGGGTAGTATTTAGAAAAACAAAATACTAGGAGATATGGATTAGGGGGGGAAGGAGGAAAACACAAACACAGGAAAGATAGCATGGAGGGAAATAAAGAATTAGTAATTATAAATTTGAATGTGAATGTGATGAACTCTCACTGAAAACATAAGTGAATAGCATACTGGATTACAAACCAGAATCCTACAATATGCTGCTTACAAGAAACTGTTTTGAAGTAGAGAGATACATAAAGAGTAAAAGTAAGTGGCAACTAGGTGGCACAGTAGATAGAGCCCCAGTCCTGGAGATATTATTCCCTGAGCTCAAATCTGGCCTAAGACACTTAGTAATTACCTAGCTGTGTGGCCTTGGTCAAGTCACTTAACCCCATTGCCTTGAAAAAAACTAAAAACAAGAGTAAAGGTCAAAGATTGGAGCAAAATATATTTTCCTCCAACTGAAGTGAAAAGGGGAGGGATAGCAATCCTTTTCTCAGACTAAGAAACTGTAAAAATAGATCTCATTGAGAGATAAGGAAGGGAACTATATGCTCCTGAAAGGTACCATAGACAACGAAGCAATTTCAATATGTCTGCACCAAGTGGAATAACATCCAAATTCTAAGATTACTAGCTGCAAGACTTACAGTAATATATAGACAGCAAAACACTACTGGTAAAACACCTAAACCTCCCTCTCTCAGATTTAGATTAATCTAACCATAAAATAAACAAGAAGGAAGTTAATGAAATAAATAGAATATTAGAAAACCCAGACATGATAGAACTTTGGAGAAAATTGAATGGAGATAGAAAGGACTATACTATATTTTCTGCTGTACATGGCCCTTATGAAAAAAATTGACCATGCAATTGGGCATTGCATTTCACTTGCATACCCCAGTTTGTTTACTAATTCTCCCAAGCAGTGGAATGCTGCTTTGTTCCCAATTCTTTGCTATCCTAAAAAGTATAATAATTTGGTGTGTATTGGTATTTCCTAGGATTGAAGATATTTTGTGGAATCCATGCAGCACTCTGGATCAAGTAGCAAGGATTATTTATTCACTTAATTTACTCTATTCTAAATTGCTTTCCAAAATGCTTATCCTATCCCTTTGCTTCACCAAAATTCATTAGTATGATTATCATGCCTCCACGACTACATTTATTGACTGCTGTCATTCTTTATCATCCTTTTTACTTTGCAACATATGAGATGAGTCCTTTGGGTTGCTTTGATATGCCTTTCTGTTATTTTCAGTGAGATAGAGCAATCTCTTATGTGACAGAGAATTCATTAATGTTATTTTGAAGACTCTAACATTCTTCTTTTCAGGACTATTTTCTCATCCCTTTTTTCATTAGCAATAGCATTTAATTAAAATAAACACAATGTAAGTAGCAAGAAGAAAACAACCAGCAAGGTGTTTTGTGCTTTGTTTTGTTTTGTTTTGTTTTGTTTTTTTTTATATAGAACCCACTTAGAGGTTATAGGAATTCTTGTCCAAATATTACATTAAAATCCAGAAATTATGTTGCTATATTAGGAGAGGAACACAGCCCCTTTGCAACTTATGTCTCAAAGCTGAAAGGATAGGGTTCAATGTCTACCGATTATCAGAGTCCTTGAGAACTCTAAATCTCTCTCTGCTTGCTTCCAGGATCATCAGGATTCTTCTGAGATGCTTGAATTCCCAGTTAGCATGGAAACAAAATTCCATGCTCATCTACTTTCACTGCTCATTGACAAACTGCAAATTGTAAAATTTCAAATTGACATGATATCATGCTTTCTAAATTTTTTAGCTTAATTTACATGTTTTAATCTAATATTAAGTGAAAAATCACTCATTTTTTAGCATGGAACTCAACATCCAGAAATGTTGTCCAAGTACTGTTAATTCACTGAATAATTAGTGACAAACAGATAATAAACTTTAAGACTTACAAAGCTTTTTCCGGATCTTGTCTCATTTAGATGGTACTAATTGATGTAACAATATTGGAGAGAAATGCCTAATATGAGTGCTGTTGATCATTCCTGAAGAAAGCCAAGATAAGTAGGGACAGATTATGGCAACAAAATGAGTCATCTTTTGACTATTCTTATTTTCCTCATATCTTTACACCACTTTTCCCTTGTTGAAAAGCTATTAGTTAAAACTATTATATATATATATATATATATATATATATATATATATATATATATATATATATATATATATATATATATATATATATATATATATATATATATATGTTAGTACTATATATGGAATACCAAGTCTTTATTACAGAAATTTTGATACATTGATTTCTTTCCATTTAATCACTTCTTTTCTTATCTGAGGTACATTGATTTTGTTTGTGCAGAAGATTTTCAGTTTCATGTAAGGAATATTTTATATTTCATTTTTACAATTGTTTCTATTTCTTTTTGTCTAAGTATTTTTTTACCCATGGATATGATGCTTATTGGATCTGGTTCTTTTCTAATTTTTTTTTGATAACATGATCATTAATTTTATAATTCACATTTTTATTTTGAATGTATTGTTTTCCTGGAAATTTGTTCCTAAATAATTTATATTTTCTATAAACTACTAGACATTAGTGAACGGAGTTCATTTATGGGTTTTGATTTTTCTTGTCTAGTCTGATCCAGTTATCAAATTCACTGTTTTAAAAAAGAATCAATACCAGATGATTTTGATAATTGTTTTCTTACTATACAGTTAGAGGTCTCTGAGTGGTATTTTCCTTTCATCCCTTTTTCTTTTCATCACTTCATTTGATAGTTGAGACATTTTGAATATCTAAATGATTTTTGTTGATTGTTGTCAAGTTTAATCAAGTTTCTGATTGGTGTAATAAAAGCTGTTTAAATTGCCTAGTCATATTCACTTAATATTCTTCTTCCTGTTTCAGTTTTTATTCATTTCTTTAAGGAGTCTCATGTAACTGAATCTATACAGATATGCAGTTACTTTGATAGATCAATCTATAGGTAGTTATCCCTTTTGAAGCTTTTACAAAGTTGGGGTGGCTAGGTGGTGCAGTGGATAGAGCACCAGCCCTGCAGTCAGGAGTACCTGAGTTCAAATCTGGCCTATCTGTGTGGACTTGGGCAAGCTACTTTAACTCCATTGCCTTGCAAAAACCTAAAAAGAGAGAGAGAGAGAGAGAGAGAGAGAGAGAGAGAGAGAGAGAGAGAGAGAAAGGAAGGAAGGAAGGAAGGAAGAAGCTTTTACAACAGGATTTCCCTTCCTGTTATAACTTTTTTGTAAATTCCTTATTAAAAAATACGTAGAATTCATTTTTGAATTCGTATTATATAACTTTCAATTTTCCTGGCTTGATTATATAATGAGCACATAGGGATAATTTTATCTTCTCATTACCTTTATTTATGATTTGATTACTTTCTTTCATTTTATTGCTATTTCTAAGTGCTTCTAAAACTCAAATGATACAGGTAAACTTGGGCCTCCTTATTTTACAAGTAAATTTCTTGAGAAAGTTCCTAGTGTATTCCCATCATATATGATACCTGATTTTATTTTTAGGTAGATGCTTTTCATGCAGTTGAAAAATGTTTTTCTGTGCCTATGTGTTATAGGATTTTCAGCAGGAAAGAGTGCAGCAATTCTACAAAGATTTTTCTTCATTTATAGAGATATCCATTTCGTTTTGGTGTCTTGCTTTTTATAGTTTTTTTCCTAAAATTAGATTCTTTGAAATCTTGATTATAATTCTCTCTTAATTATAAAAGGATTAATTTATTGTTTAAATTGCAATTCTGTCAGTGGAATAGATTAGATACAAAAGAAACATTAATAGATGAGTATAATAATTTATCATTTGATAAATTCTAAGGATCTAGTTTCTGAGGTAAGAACTCACTCTTTGATAACAGCTTCTGGGACAATTGGAAGAAATTTTTGAAGAATCTAGTCATGAATAATATCTCATACCCTATATGAAGGTGAGGGCTAAATTGTTATAAGATTAAGTCATCAAAGGTGATATTATAAGCCAATCAGAATAACAAAGAACGGTTTATCTGTCAGTTTTATGGAAAAAGGAACCACTTATGATACAAGGAAAGACAGAGAACAGTATAAAATACAAAATGGATGATTTTGATTACATTAAATTGAAAAGTTTATCCACAAATACAATCGTTACAAGCAAGATTAAAAAGAAAGCAGTATGTTGGGAAACAATTTTTCGAACTAGTGTTTCTGATAAAGGGTTCATTTCTAAAACATATAGAGAAAACTGAATTAAATTTATAAGTAAAAAAGTCATTTCTCCAAAAAAGTCAATTCTCACTTGAAGGACTGTGTTGAACAAATCATTATTGCCTAAGGAAATGCAAATTAAAGCAACTCTGAGATACCTCTTCATACCAATCAGTCTGGCCAATATGACTAAAATTGAAAATGTGGGAATGTGGGGAAAACTAGGATATCAATGCACCTTTGGTGGAATTGTGAAGTGGTCCGACCTTTTTGGAGATAAATATACACACACACACACACATATACCTTTTGAGCTAGAAATTCCACTGCTTTGTCTGTATCCCAAAGATGCCACAAAAATGGTACAAAATCCACAGATTCAATAATATAGCAGCTCTTTTCTTCGTGGCAAAGAATTAGAATTTTAGGCGTTGTGCAACAATTGGGGATAAATTGAACAAATTGTTGGATATGAATTTGAAAGAACAGTATTATTTTATAAGAAATAATGAAAGGGGTGGCTAGGTTGCATAGTGGATGGAGCACCGGCCCTGGAATCAGGAGTACCTGATTTCAAATCCGACCTCAGACACTTTATAATTACCTTGCTGTGTGGCCTTGGGCAAGGCACTTAACTTCATTTGCCTTGCAAAAAACTTAAAAAAAATAATAATGAGAAATGGCACTTCAGAATAGCCTATAAAAACTTGCATGAACTGATACTCATGAAGTGAGCAGAACCAAAAGTAACAGCATAGGGTGATGAACAACTATGATGAACTCATTCAGTTCAGCAATACAGTAATAAAAAAGAATTCTAAAAGACTTGTGATAGAAAATACAATCCATATCCAGTGATGAAATTATGGAAATTAAATGCAATCCAACACTTCTATCATCAATATTTTTAAAGGTCATATGTGTTATGATATTTTTCTCTAATTTTTTTCCCACATTTAGATTTGAATCTTCTTTCACAATATGTAATATGTATTTCTGTTATATGATCTATATTTGATTTCTTTCTGTCGTGAGGAGGGGATAGTTAAAGGAGGGAGAGAGGAAAATGTATACCTCAAAACCTTGCTACAAATAATTGCTGAAAGCTATAAATATATGTAGTTGGAAAAATAGATTAAAAATTGCTGCAGTGTATTTGCATAGTATTGTTTAATCTTTTTGTGTCTATATTCACTAATGATGTAGGGCTATAGTTTTCTTTGTTTCATCTTTCCAAAGTTTCACGATTAGGAAGATATTTGTCTCATAAAGTGTCCTGGTAAGGGATGGTATATCTTGTTTTTGTAGAATGTTTTGGGAAACTTTGGTACTAATTGTTCTTCAAAAAGCTTGGTAGAATTCTTCTATTAATTCAAAAGGATCTGGACTTTTTTCCTTGGAAGTTCCTTTATACCAAGTTCTATTTTGTTTTCTGAAATTGATTTATTTATTAACTCAATCTTGTCTTTTGATAATTTGAGTATTTTATATTCCAACATTGTTTCCTTTATTTCTTTTTTTCTCTGTTGTGTTATCATGAAATTGTTTATAATGCTTTAATTATTCTTTTTTTCTTCTAGCTTTGTTGTGATTTCACTTCATTCATTTATTATTTTTCTGTTTTGGGATTCTGTCCTCCTTTTACAAATTAGCTTAGAAAATGATTTATCTATTTTAACTGCCTTTTCCAAGAATCAATTTCAGTTTTCATTTATTGTTTTATATTATTTAATATATCTATTTTTCTTCTAATTTCAATCTATTTCTAAAGCTTATTTTAGCTTTATTTCTTTGTTTGGTTTTTAATGTTTTACTTGCATATTCTAATTCTTTGAGCTTCTCTTTTTCTATTTTTTAATGGCTGTTTGTAGAAATATGAATTCTTTTCTTAGGATGACTTTAGCAGTATCCCAGAAATTCTCGTATGTGACTTTGCCAACATTTTCTTCCACGTAATTGTCATTTGATTCCTATTATTTCACTTTTTTGAAATTGAGTTTTAGGGTTTCATTATTAAGACTCTATCTTGATTATTTCTTTTGTGTTTGTAATCCCTGAATTAAAGGCTTTTTTCATTGTATTGTGGATCTACAAAAAAAGGATTATATATTGTTACTTGTTTCATCTGTATACAATATATTTTTTGCATAGACTCATGGCTAATTTTTGTAAAAACTTTCATCTGATGCTTTGAAACTTGCAAGTGCTTTGCCTAAAACATTTCAAAGAGGCCAAAAAATCTATTTTCATGTGGAATTGTGGAATTTATCATGATTATTTTAATTTCATGCATAAACCTGATTAAATAAATCACAGATATTTTCTAAATAACAGCAGAGGATAATTTCCTAGGTATATTGTTGAGAAGAATATTTTTGAGCTACAAGTAAAATTTGGTTTAGTCAGAAGTCTTTTCCTTTTTAGAAAACAAAATGTTACTTAGTCTTTTATTTTGACAGAATTAGATGTAAAAACCATTTTAAACTTTCACTTTAAAATTTTTGAATTCCAAATTCTCTTCCACCCCCTGAACATCCTCATTTAGATGACACTCAGTCTGACATAAGCTATACATGTGTAGTCATGGAACGCATATTCCCATAGTATTCATGTTATAAAAGATAAGGTAGACTAAAAAATTCGAGAAAAATTATAAATTACTACAGAAAGGAAAGAAGGAAGAAGGAAGGAAGGAAGGAAAGAAGGAAGGAAGGAAGGAAGGAAGGAAGGAAGGAAGGAAGGAAGGAAGGAAGGAAGAAAGAATGAGAGAGAAGGAGAGAGAAGGAGAGAGAAGGAGAGAGAAGGAGAGAAAAGGAAAGAAGGAAGCAAGAAGAAAGAAAGTCTAAAAAGATATGCTGCGGATTGTATTCAGGTCTTTCTCTAGGGTTGAATATCATTTTTGATCATAAGTACATCTCAACTGTTGAGAATAGCTAAGTCATTCACAGCTGATCATCGATATGATATTGTTGCTACTTTGTACAGTATTCACTTGGTTTTACTCATTTCACTTTGTTTCAGTTCAACCACACCAGATCACCTTTTAACAGTTTCTTTTGTTATTCAATTTCATTTTTAATTTATGAATTGAAACAAGCATTTCTATAAAGCAGTATGATTAAAAAATATGATTGTGCATTAAACTGCAGTTCTACTATACAAAGCATTCTATTCCTTTCAAATATAAAAAAAATTGCCATAAAAAATTCTTTTTATTCTTCACTATTACCTCCTTACCCTAGAGATAGCTACACCAATAGGTGTATATCCACATGTATATATAAATAAATATATGTATATGTGTGTATGTATATATGAATAAATATAAAATTGTTCTATACATGCTTCTATGTTTTAGTTCTTTCTCTGTATGTGGGAGTGTCTTTCTTTGTGCATGCATACTAATAAAAGGAATATTTATTGTGTCATTCTTAAAATAGTTTTATGCTTCCTTGCATTGTTTGTCTTCACAGGTTTTATTTATACAACAACTTGTCCAATCATTCCCCAACTGATTGGCATTCTTGCAGTTTAGCAATTCTTTGCCATCACAGAAAGCTGCCATAAACATTTAAAGCATGTGGGTTCTTCTCCTTTTTCATTAATTATCTACAGAATAGTTCAAATAGTGTTATTGCTGAGTCGAAGGGCATATATAATTCAACAGCTCTTTGAGAATAACGTCAAATTACTTTGCACAATTGCTAAATCTATTGACATTTGCACCAACACTAAAGTAATATTCCAGTTTTATTACACCCCCACTTACATTTGTTCTTTCCCTTTCTATCCTTTTACATATTCTTGAAGATAAGTAAAATGATACTTCTATGTTTTTATTTGCATTTTTCTAATCAATAATGATTTAAAACATTTTTGCTGTATCTATAAGTTGCTTTGATTTCTTCAATAGGAAATTGCCTGTTCATATCCTTTGTCCACTTGTCAGTTACTGAATGACTCATACTCTTAAGAATTTGAGAAATCTTTATATTTGTCAGGTGTGAAATCTTTATCTGATAAACTATCTATAAAAAGTTTTTAACAGTTTTCTGCTTTTCTTCGACGGTTGGTTACATTTGTTTTATTTTAATGAAATCCTTCTAATTTAAAGTAATTGAAATGTTCTAGTTTATACCTAACTTTGCTCTCTTTTTTATTTAACAGTCTCAATCATATACTCTAGTTTGTTTCCCCAGTGGATGGGCCTTTCTCCAGTGAATGGGCATCCCCTTAATCTCAATGTTGTTGCTAGGTGGGTCAAATTTACACACTTAAATAAAATTCGGGGATTTCTCAAGGTACAAGAGAAAACTTTTATTCAGTTCTCGAAAATCAGACCCCACTCAGACTTAAAACAAGGAGAGAGAGTGAGGCCTCGAAGTAAAGAATCCAAAACCCATTTATCCTAACAGGATTCCTCCCCCCCCAACCCATCCTTATTAGTTAGGAATATGGTCTGTACAATCTAAGTTCATGAACTAATCTAAAGAAAAAGCATATAATTCAAACAGAGACAGGCTCTCCCCCTCCAGGAGGAGGAATGTAGAACCATCTGGATTTCATTCCAGATAAGACAGGGTCAGTTTACTTCTTACATTTTAGTCAAGGTAATATTAAGTTGTTTGTCAGGGGAGGAGAGGCAGAAGAGACTTAAGATACAGTTCAACTACTTCTTTTTTTGTTTGTTTGTTTTTGTTTTTGCAAGGAAATGGGGTTAAGTGGCTTGCCCAAGGCCACACAGCTAGCTAGGTAATTATTAAGTGTCTGAGGCCATATTTGAACTCAGGTTGTCTTGACCCAAGGACCGGTGCTCTATCCATTTCACCACCTAGCCACCTCATTGCAACTATTTCTAATCTATAATATTCTATTAAGAAACTTCAGACTTTATCCCATTCATTGACATAAGAAAACAGTAGCTCTCATATTTTGTACTTATAAGTGCTTTTCCCCTTTTTAAAATTTATTTTCCGTTTAAGACCTGGTGATGATATTGATGGGTCAAGGAGTATGTATGGTTTTATAGGCCTCTGGATTGTATAGTTCCAATTTGCTCCACATTAGGGGTAAAGCAATTCAAAACAGAACATTCATCTCTCAGTTTTGCAACAATGCCTCTAACATTTGTTATTGATAGTTAAATATTAGGAAAATAGCTACCACATAAATAAAAAGAATGACAAAAATCATCACCTTTCATCAATAAATGCAGAAAAGGCTTTTCCTAAGTCACTTAATCCCTTTGTCCTTTTTATTTATTTTTGATTTTTAAAAGTTCTTTTTATTTTCGTTTTAAAGTTAAAGAAAGAAAAGAAAACTGTCATGTGTACAGCAGCACATAAGAGTGAGTTATAAATAAATGCAATAAATTATCATTTCAAGAGAGTTCGTGGTATAAATACTACAAAATGTGTTAAAAAATTTCCATCTTTGCTTTACTCAGTTGTATACTTTTTTTAAATTTTTCTTCTTCCCTCCTCAAGAAGACTACACAGACATTCACATATAGACATACATATTTTCTCACTAAAATATATAATTTCTTATCAAAAAAACATTTAGAAAGCATGGTAGGACTGTCATTGGTCTAAACGTTCTGTAAAGTAATTTGGAACTATATTTTTTTACCTAGTGGTACAAGAAACTGCATATATATAGAAATCCTTGTTGATCCTCATTTTGTGGTGGCAAAGAACTAGAAACTAAGAAACTGTCCATGAATTGAGGAATAACAGAATAAGTTATGGTATACGAATATGAAAAGCTACTAATCTTGTGACATCAGAATTGACCATAGAAATGGATTCAGAAAACCATGGAAAAACATTTTTGAACTGATGCAATATGACGGGGGTTGAAGAAAAGGAGCACTTTATACAATAACAGTAATACTGTATTTTAAAGATAATCAACTTTTTAGATTTCAAACCTGTCTTCAAAACTGTAACCAAATATGATTCCAGTGAAATCATGATGTGCTATGCTGATCAGCTTAAGATAATGACCAATAGAACGAGAATACAGATTGGATCATCTTACCTTTTTCTTTCTATACTCTTTCCTTCATTTTTTTCCTTCCTGCTTTCCTTATGTCTTTCTGTCTTCCTTGCTTCTTTCTTTCCTTATATCCATTTTTACTTTATGCTTTTCTCCTTCCTTCGTTTTCAATAATTATATTTCAGTAATACAGGCTGTGCACCAGAAGGCATTGGGTGCCTGATATGGAAAAACATAATACAAGGAGATATTTTCCAAATTATTTTTAAAAACTTCTCATAAAGATAAGTATTTCTCAAAATGTGGCAGGTCTCTATTGTATTTTTAATCTAGAGGAAAGGGAAAACTCAGTTCTAAAATGTAAACAGTTGTATATCTGTTTACAACATCATGGGAATAATCTAACCTTAGTTCTTCCCAAAAGAGTTGAGATTTGAGTTCTAAGAATGAAGCTTCAACAGGTTCCATAACATTTCATGCTACCTGATGATTGCTATGAATATCTTTTATTCCTGTGTATTAACTTAAATGATGCCCAAGAAAAAAAGAAGGCTTTTGATTCCAGTAGAGTGCCACAGAGAATAATTTACTTCTCACAGCAAAAGACTGATTTACAAAATGCCATCTAGCGATCTAATAAGATACTCATCTTTCCTATCTGTTTGATGCCATATCTTTCTCATGAATGGCTATAATTCAAACATTTGCTTTAGTAAAGCTTGTCCCCGGAGACCAATAGTTTTTAATTTAATTCAGAAACTGATAATCCATGCCTTGAAAAGATCTTGACTAAGCTATTGCATGGCAAGAATAATAATGTCTTGATATTTGCAGAATATCTTAGAAATATATCTTTTCCCTGTAACTGAATGAGATAAATATTCTATTTTTCTATTTGTGATAGTTTTAATAAGGTCATAAATCTATTTAAAATTTAGTGTCCAATATGGTATATATACTGTTTGTCTAATTTCAGTTTCTCCATGACTGTTTATTAGTTATTACAATAGTTATTACCAAATAAGGACTTCATTCCTAGATCATTTATGGTTTCAGAATTAGTTAACATAGAATATGACATTCCATTGTACTTGTCCTGCCTCTCTAGTTACCTTGATCTGTAGTTTTTAAAGGATTTCAATATATCTGACTCTGCTTTATAATGTAGTGTCAATTTTGAATATAACCTTTTTAATTCTTAAATTTCAGTGAATCATTTTTTGACATCCCAAGTCTTTCCCTTCCAAATGTTTTGTTGTTATTCAGTTTTTAGTGCAAAGTCTCTTTTTGAACATGTCATTATTATAGGATACAATTAGCAAATTACTGTGAGTGGCAATAATATTTTTGTTATATTGGCATGGCCTAAATATGAGTACTGAAAATCTTTATGAATATTATAACTTTTCCTTTACATTTTTAGGGGCAACATTGTAATTTAACCTAGTTATTTTGTATGCTTTTCCAGACTGGTCTCTGAATATTTTAAGCAGGTTTTCATTATTCATAGTAAGGAAAGAACTCTAAACCATGCCCATGTGTACCACTTCCTACTCCTCATTCGTATGACCTTTTCCGTTATTAAATCTTAAATTGTTTTAGCAAAGAGATTTGTCTATTTTATCTTATTTTTAGAACCATCCATTAGCAAAATACTTGGTTCTTAGAAGTAGCTCAATAAATGTTTAATATCTATCCATCAATCTATCAAATGATACTAAAGGGTCTCATTCTTCATCACCCTCTTCACTCCACCTTGATTTGACAGAGAGCAGAGTCATAAACTTCAAAACCTCCATTTCAAGAGGTGACTAAGGACAGGAATCACATCTATCTCTGGTTGTAAAGTCAGTTCCTTGAGGCAAGGAATGACAGTGTTTTGACTTTTATTTATATTCCCATTGCTTAACAGAGTGCCTAACATAAGATACATGTTTAGTAAATGTTAAATTGACTCACTGATCTGAGAAGTGGCTAGTTTTTCTTTCCACAATAATCACAGGTGACCCAAAAAAATGGAGCCTAAGATTTAAATTGACAGGTATCAAGGTCTTTGATTAGATACAGATTTTCATATGTGCAAAGGGGACTATCAACCAGGGGACGGACTTGCATTTAGGGACAGAGAATAAAAGATTTTGCTTTCAGGTTTCAAGAGTATGGCTATTTTGGGGTTATCCATTGTTGCAGAAATGTTATAATAAAGGATCCCTTTTGTTATAAATGGCTGGTGAATACTTAGTCCAGAATGATTAAAAAGGTTTTCTAATAAAGGCATCTTAATAAAAAGGCACACTGTTCTTAAGGGAAGAGGGACCCCCAAACCCCAAAACGCTAGGTGTTAGATGCATTTTCAAAGCTTCATTCCTAACCCCGTGCACCAATCATTGGTTGGGGTCACAAATCTAATTGATAAATTTGCCCCCCTACCTCTTCCTCACCCTGTTCATTATACTAATGAGCAAGAATAGCTACTTCCTTCTCCAGGTTCAAGGACAATAGCACAGACTCCCATTTAACCTCTGCAAAGTTATTTCACCTTTTCCATTTATCGTAACTCTGTCCTTCATGTAAACAGGTTGGTGTCTCTTAAGTTTCCACAAATACCAGAGATTCCAGGTTTATAGTAAAGTGTTCTCACAAACATCTGTGAGATTCTGGCAATACCCTTTCTCCCCCTTGTGAAAGCAAAACACTTGATTTTTTCCTACACCTTTACTTCACTAATGACTGTTATGAGTTCTTGGTAGGGCAATTGTTTCTTACACTGATTCATATAATCTCATTTTTCTCAACTTGGACAGTTGCGGTGATCTTCTGACTGATTTATCTGCACTTTGTCTCTCTACTCAGCTCAGTTCCATAGTTTTCCACACGCCACATCTGTTCACATCATCCCCTTTTCAATCAACTCTGAAATTCTCCTAGAACTGTAGTATCATGCATGAACCCTTTTAGTTACTGAATGAGATTCATAACCAGACTACACTCTTCCTTTCTAGTTTTCTTTCATAGATTACATTTGTCTTCCTTACTTAATAGTCCAAAGAAAGGTTTCTTCTCTTTCTTCATATATGAAAATTCAATTCCTATCTACATTCCCTTGCAAAGAGAGTCATCCATGCTGAAAAATAGTTTCCTCCTTTCCTCTACCCTTTTAAAATTCTTGATTTCCTTCAAAACTGAGAGAACATTCCACCTCTTCCTATCTCAAGAGGAATCTGACCATGAAATTCCTATTTCATCCTGTACTTGTTTTCAATCAGATCATCAGTCTTATTTGGGAAGAAAACTGGCACATTCTATTAAGTGATGTACATTCTCATTGTCAAAGTACACTACAATTACAAATAAAATAATAAAATATTTCACAACTATACAGCTGTGAAAAGGGCTGATTTTTTAACAATACTCAATCTTGGAGTGGCTAGGTTGCACGGTGGCCTTGGGCAAGCCACTGAAACCCATTTACTTGCCAAAAATAAAAAAATAAAAAATAAAAAAACAATACTCACTCTTTCTATCTCAGTCACCTTAGCCTGTAGGTGAAATGTGAAGACCTGGGTATTTCCCCCTATGTTAATTAGAAACTCAGGAAAATAATGATCTGGATGTTGAAAGACATGCCATGCCCTCAAGCTTAAATTCCAGGAAGAGATAACAATTTATCAGATAGCATTGTCTCTGAGGAGCAAGTGAGCAATGTAAGAGTATGCACTTTCAGCTCACCATTGAGATTCATGATTCCCCATATCCATTTGCTCTCTCTCAGCTCAAAGTGGCTGTCTTGGACAGATTGCCTCTTCCTGTAGGTCAACAGTAATCTCAGAGAAAAAAAAAATTCAAGTCCAACCTATATTTTCTGTCATTTTATTTTACCCCTATTTTTTTTTGTTTGTACTTTTAGTGTTTTAGAGAAAGGACAGGTCTTTGGCCTCCACCAGGACATGCTCCATGGAAGGAAAGATGTCTGTCATTTTCAAATCTCCATCTATTCCAAACCCACATTTTACTTGCTAGATATGGGATTCGACAATTTTGATTTGGAAAGGGGTAGACTCCCTTTTAATAAAACTGGATAGAGGATCTCTAAATAAAGCTAGACAGATTTTAAGCCAAGCCCAAATTGATCTTGGAATAGAGTTAGTCTAACAATTTTTCAACTCTATTTTCAAACCTTTTTATGTATGAAGTTGAAATATTCTGAGGTATTATAAGGTGTTAGTTAAAAAAAAAAATTCAGATATACACCAGAACAAAAGGCTAGAGGTTAGGGTTATTGATTTGACTGAAAAGACATCAGACTACATGCATGAATGTGAAGGTGAAAGAAAGGGAAAGGTGATAAAAGAAGTCAGTAAGCTGGAAGAGTTATTATCAATGACTCATCATTATAAATATTTTGTCGAGTGTTTAAAATGGCTTTTATTAATACATCTTTGCAAAAAAGCACTCTTCTCTCAAGGCCCCCTGAATTATGACAATGCTGATTCTTATATACTATTTAAAAGGTTTGTTTCCTCCCCTTTGTGCCAACCATTGGACAGAGTCCTAATTGAATTTACACATACACCCCCATACATTTTCCCTGCTCTACTCATTTTGCTAATGAACAAAGGGGAGTGAACAGGAATATGCATGCATTTTCTTGAGTAGGTGCACTGGTAAAGAACAGTGACCCTAGGTCAACTCTGGACCAGATGGAGCAGATCTGGTCTAATCTCAGGTCTGATCAGGCTAGGATCAATTCCTTTGTCTTACATTCACATACCTGCACATAGGCACAAACATAGGCAGACCCCAGTCTTTGTATTATAAACTAACAATCTCCAGTCACATTCTTGTGGAAACCAAACACCCACATTCCTCACATCCCTCACCTGACATTAAGTCATCTCACCAAAGGGGAGGCCAAAACCCAGATCCTTTAATCTTGAGTTGACCTAGGGTCTCTGACCTCTGCAAAGGAGCTTACTTTATGAGGCCCATGCTTATTACCATACACTCCCCCTGTCACAATTGAGGCTCATCAGCATAACAAGCATTGTATGACATGGATGGGGAAAACACATTAAAAAGTGGTTTTGCATGGGCAAACTGATTAGAGAGCACCCCTAATGATTCAGACCAGTGACTGGTTGTGAGGGGAGGAATAAAACCTCTCAAAATTTGTATGACTGGACATTGTCACAATTCGTGGATTTTTCCCACTAAGAGAAATTATCTTTTTCTTCAGGAAAGGTAATATAAGCAATTCAAGCACTCCAGGCTAAGTTTTTTCAGTCATGGGCCATTTAAAGCAACTATTCTCTGGAAATGATCCTGGAGTTTAATGGGAATTCTTGCCTCTTTTTTGAAGGGCAGGAATTTTCTTGCTTTTGATGTTAAGGTACTCACAGGGTCTCAGGCATCCCTCTATAGTTGGAATTCAAGTAGGGGTGTCCTCAATTTGTGTGTCATAGGGGTCTTCTAGGGTGAAAGCAAATCAGGGGCTCCCCTTTTGTTGTCTGTGTCTTTTGTTTTGGGATTTGTGTCTTTGTCACTCCAATATGTGACACTTTCACAAACCTCCTTTTTGTTTCTCTGTATGTCTATTCAGTAATCTGTGCTTATTTGTTGTTCTAAATATCTAGCTTGAGTTTCTTTTGTTTGACACTATGACTTGATTGGTTGTGGCAGTTGTCTATTGTATTTATTGTATTTTCTCTGCCCTGAATTGGCCAAATCTGTTTCTGCTTTCATTTCCCCTCCTCTAACAGGAAAGTGACTTCCAACCAACTGTCATTTTGACTCTATGATTTTTTTTTGATCTGCAAAACAGGGGGAGTAAATTAGAATTTCTGCAAGTTAAGTGCCATGGATTATATTAATCCAAAAATTGTGGTTTTGAAAAGAGAGATTCTGTTTTTCCTATTCTCACCTTGGGTAGAAAGAGCTATTCATTTCTTAATTTTGCCTTAGGGAATCATACTGCAAAGCATTTTTTCATTCATTTGGAGTCTGCTCTCCTTCTCCCCCTCCTACTGTTTTCTCTCTAAAGTCAAGTTTTGTTTAGGAAAATGAGACTTGGTGGTGGCTAGGTGGCACAGTAGATTGAGCACAGGTCCTGAAATCAGGAGTACCTGAGTTCAAATGTGGTCTCAGACACTTCATAATTACCTAGGTGTGTGTTGTTGGGCAAGCTAACCTCATTACCTTGCAAAAACCTAAAAAAAAGAGAATCAAAAATAATATTTATCTTTAGATTGGTATTTTAAAGATCATGGAAGTTAAAATTAAGAATTATTTTATGAAAAATGATCTGTTGATTTAAAAGCTATATTATGGAGATTAAGAATTTCACAACAAATTATATACTAACTCAAATCCATTTTAAAAGTCTGGATTGTAAATTTTAAAAGAAATGTCCTATTCCTTGTCATACAAGACAGGAAGTAATTTAAAAATATTTTGAGAATAATTTATCCAAACTTGACTAAAACCTGAATAGGTCCTGGAAATAATTGTAATTTGATTTTTAAGATAAGAGTTTATATATATAATATATATGTATATAGATATAGATATAGACATAAACAGACATAGATATAGATATAGATATGGAAATAGATATGGATATGGATAGATATAGATATATGAATATATATGTATATATAAAATATATAAATATATTATACACACACAGGCACACATATACAAATTTTTTCATATGAGTTTTTCTGTGTGAGTATTAAAACTATAAATCAAAAGATAAGTTATAAAATCTTTCTGGGATTGTGGAACCCAGATTTGAAATGGTTTAGGATTTGCTCCTAATTGGAGTTGAATGAATCATAAAATCCATGAAAGTGAGCACAGTTAGTTGGGCAGACTCTCAGGGAGAAATCAAGCTTTTGGTTTCTGAATAAATCATGGAAGCTGAAAAAAATTCTATGTTGATATAAACTGTTTCAAATAAATATATAAATATATACCCCCATATATATGTGTGTATATATATAAATATTTAAACACATATTTGACTTAGAATGTTTAATTATTCATTTAAAACTCTATTATACATTTCCATTCCCAGTCTAAATGAAATGAAAGTTCTAAAATAATGAATTAGTCCATTTATTTGATTGGACTTTGGATTTAATTGTCTAAGAAAGATTAAATTAACATTATTAAGCAAATAAAAGATTATTGTCTAATTTAGGATGTCATCATTTTTAAGATTTCAACTTCTTTCTCCAAGGTAGAGCATTTCAAAGAAAGGTGTAATGATTTTATTTCTCTGAGAAACTGCACAATGATGTTTTCCCCCCATGAAAAATCAGTAGGTAAATCAGATTTAAACTAGGAGAGAGTTCAAGCTAAATATCTATAGGAAGCCTTTTGAAGTTATCCACACCTTGCTTTAGAAGAAAAGCAGCTTCCTAATTCACCATATGCTTTCAAATCAGATTTGGTTAGCCTTCAGGACAAAACATTTTTAGAATTAAAGGAACAGGACTATCCAAATTTAAAAATTTGAAGTTTAGACTATATGATCTCTTTTTTAGGAAACTATATTTCATGGGCTGGTTTCATATGCAAGATAACCTAAAATTTTTATTGAATTAATATATTTTAGGCTCTTTTTGGTTTGTTTTTGTTAGGCAATGGGATTAAGTGACTTGCCCAAGGTCACATGGTTAGGTGATTATTATGTGACAGGCATTGAATTTGAACTCAGGTCCTCCTGCTTCCAGAGTCGGTGTTCTATCCACTACACCACCTAGCTGACCCAAGATATGTTTTAGGTTTTAAAATGCATAAATGTGACCATATAATTTTAGGTGTTCTAAAAGTTGTTGCTTATTAAGAAAAAATTGGTAAATAGTTGTTACAGCTAAGATCAGTACTAAGGACAGATTCTCCCATAAACTAAACATTTGAAATTTTAAATTGCACTGTTTATGACAAACAGAATGAATGAATTCAGAAAAATTTAAATAAAATAAATTTCTTATGGACTACTTATATATTATTACTTACTATAAGTCCATTGTAACTAAAATAACAAATATATCTGGCCCTTAGTTGTAATTAGTAACATGGGAAGTTTAACTGAATTTATTTTATTACATGCACAATAATAAGGTTCCAGTGTTCTCAATTGGAGAAATGTGAGCCAATTTCCCCATCTAAAAGGAATGATCATTACCTGGGAGTATTCTGTCATCCAAGTTTCTTTACCAAAGGTATTTTATTTAAGATTATTTTAGTTTCAGTTTATAAAGTTCATAAGATTATTAACTGAAGTACAAAGAAAATCTCATAATTCTAAAAACAATTTTAGAAACATCTGGTTGTAAATAGTTGTCAAGAATATTCTGTGTTAAAGCTTTATACAAAATTGGGGTATACTTCATAAGTTTGTTCTTACCAAAAAGTATATTTGAATATAGAAGGCAATTTCATCTATTGATATAATTATATAAGTCAAAGTAGAAGATATACAATAAATTAGTCAATTCTGTTCTAATGAACTATCAATGTAGGATTATTTCTAGTGATAAAACTGAAGAAAGGACTACATTAAGTAAACTTTGAAGGTCTGGTACAATTTGGAGATAATAGGAGTACATTTATTCGTTGTGTCTCCCCCCATCCCGGCTTAGAAAACTGAGCCACCCTAAAATCCTTCACCACCTTAATTTGACCAAGGGAAAGTGATACATGGAACCTTTGTGACTGAAATTTTTAAAAATCCAGTTTTGGCTGGGCAACTAGGTGGTGCAGTAGATAAAGCACCGGCCCAGGAGTCAGCAGTACCTGGGTTCAAATTCGGTCTCAGACACTTAATAATTACATAGCTGTGTGGCCTTGGGCAAGCCACTTAACCCCATTTGCCTTGCAAAAAAATCCAGTTTTGGGAAAAATTTTCATCTTTCAGTTAATTCATTACACTATTATTCTGTTACTGATGATAACAGCTGTGTTCAACTTACTTCGATGAATGAAATCAGGAACAGAGAGCCCTTTAAATTTTCAGTAATGCTGTTAATGTGCAGGTTTTATTTTGACTCACTTGAATTTAACTGTTGATAACAACTTTTCTGCTCTCAGTGAATTTCACTCAAATTATTTTGAATTCCCGTTTAATGAAAACTTTGAATATTTCTGCTAGAATACTATAGGTCTGGCCTGACTGATTAAAAAGTTTCTATTTTTCAAGGTAGCTAAACTGAAACATTTTATCATTAAATAAGATCATTTAAACTATTGGAAGTTGAAAAGATTTTGCTCTGAATTGAAAAAAAAGTTTTTAATCTTTATTTGTTTCCATTTCTGTAACATAGGTGACAGATATGTTTTGAATTTATTACCAGAACATAATTAAAATTCTTGAAGATTTTAGTTTTTTGCTGATTTTTTAAGGATGATGAGTATATATGAGTAGAAGCAAATAAACTTATAAAACACAATATGTTAATGCATTATGTTTATAAGCATAAAGTTAAGAAAATCTCTAGGCTGTTGTGTCTGTTGCTCTACGATGTAAGATTTGAGTATGAGAACATTAGGTTTGGTGATATATGATAATGCATGTTACCCTACCTGGAAATGCGATTATTTTGTTACCAATGAATTTAGTAACACTTGTTGAAATATTTATTTATTATGTTAAAAATATGTTTCTTTGTTTTTCCAGCTACATATAACAATAGCCTTTTCCAATCATTTGTTTTTGAGTTTTACATTTTTCTCCTTCACTTCCTTTCCTCCCCTCTCTCCATGACCAAAAGCAATCTGATATAGGCTCTACATTTATAAGCATGTTAAACATAGATCCATAATGATCATGTTGTGAGAAGTAAACAGAAGAAAGAAAACATCAGAGAAACATTTTCATAAAAATTTAGACAATTTTTAAAAATTGAAAATAATAAACTTTGCTTTTCATTTAAACTGCATAGTTCCTTTTCTGATATGGATAGTATTTTCCATCACAAGTCTTTTAAAATTGTCTTTCATTATTGTACTACTGAAATGAACAAGTCCATCATGATTGGTCATGACCCCATGTAGTTTTTAGCGAATGGCCTTCCAGGTTCTGCTCATTTCACTCAGCATCAATTCATGCAAGTCTTTCCAGTCCTTTTGAAATTCTATCCCTGATGATGTTTTATAGAACAATTGTGTTTCACAATAGTATACCAAAATTTGTTCACCATTCCTCAATTCATGGTCATCTTCTCAATTACCAAATATTTTCCACTACAAAAAGAATTCCTCTAAGTATTTTTGTACATGTGGGTCTGTCCCCCTTTTTCAGGATCTCTTTGCGATATGGCCTAGTAGTGTTATTACTGGATCAAGGGGATGCACAGGTTTATATGGGCAGATTTCCAAATGACTCTCCAGAAACTACAGAAATGTGTGATCAGTTCATAAAGTACATTAGTGTTCCAGTTTTCCCACATCCTCTGCAACATTAGTCATTTTCCTTTCTGTCTTCTTCAACAATCTGATAGTCTGTGAGATGATATCTCAGAGCTGTTTCAATTTGCATTTCTCTAATCAGTAATGATTTAGAGTTATTTTTCCTTTGCTTATAGATAACTTTAGTTTATTTGTCTGAGAATTACCTTCCCATAACTTTAGACCATTTATCAAATTGGTAATGACTTATTGTTTCTTACAAATTTGATTCAGCTTTCTATATACTTTAGAAATATATTTTGACAGAAACATTAGTCGTTAAAAATGTTTTCCAGCTTAATACATTCCTTTTAATCTTAGTTGCAGTGGTTTTGTTAGTGCAAAAATTTTTCAATTTAATGTAATCAAAATTATCCAGTTTTTTTATTAAATATTTCATCTTGAATTTTACAATTTTTCCCCTAATCTTTCTTCCCTCCCCCTACAAAACCACAGAAGGCAAATTGGCCATCTTTACATTGTTTCCATAGTATATATTGATCCAAATTGAATGTCAGGAGAGTGAAATCATATCCCTAAGGAAGAAACATAAAGGATAAGTGGTAGCAAGATCAGACAATAAGATACCAGCTTTTCTTACTTTCTAAATTAAAGGTAATAGTCCCTGGTCTTTGTTCAAACTCCACAGTTCTTTCTCTGGATATTGATGGTATTCTCCATTGCAGACAGCCCCAAATTGTCCCTGATAGTTGAGTACATCAGTGTTGATCATCACCCCCATGTTATTGTTAGGTGGTATAATGTTTTTTTGGTTCTGTTCATCATTCTTAGAATCAGTACATTCAAATCCCTCCAGGCTTCCCTGAATTCCCTTCCCTCCAGTTTGTTTTTAATAATGTTCTATATCTCTTCTTTGCTCATAAACTGCTCCCCTTTCCCATAGATCTGACAGGTAAACTATTCCTTATTCTCCTAATTGGATTATGTTATACTAAATCCTGCCCCAATTTTTCCTTATCTCGGTATAAAATGTAAAATATTGGTCTATGCCTAATTTCAGCCATACAATATTCCACTTTTCACTTTACTGGAGTGGTTTTTTTTTATCCTCAAAGTTGTAATCTTTGGGCTTAATATACAATTACTGCCATCCCTTTTGAGTGTAATCTATTACAATGATTTACCACTCTATTTTCTTATTAAGTTCTGATGACTGATGGTGAAAAATATAATTTTAGCTATGGTATGGCTAAGTTGTCTTCTGTTATGTTTTTTTATTAATTCCCTTTATGTTTTTGAATTTTATCACCAGTATATAAAAATCAAATTCTTAAATTATCTCATTTTTTGTTTTTATATAATGAGTATAGTTGAATAGAAGTAAATAAACTTATAAAACAAAATATGGTAAGTCATAATTTTATTAGGTTAAAGTTAAGAAAACCTCTATGCAGTTTTGACTGTTGATCAAAAAAATAGGGTTTGGAAACGAAAACATTTTGTTTAGTAAAATGAAATAATTCATGCATTACCTTACTTGTAAATTTAATTGTTCTTATGACAGTTTTACTAAATTAGAAATCTGTAAAACCTGTTGAAACTTTTCAAGTACCTAAAATATTCTATTTCTTTTAAAGGAAACTGAAAGCAATGATTTGCATGCAATTCTATTTTTATATAAATATTATATTTGTTTTTCAATTATATACAATTATAGCTTCTACCTATCATTTTTGTAAGGTTTTGAATTTTACAATTTTCCCCCACCTTCCCTTCCCTCCCTCACCCTCTCCACAGAAGGCAGTCTGATAATCATGACAATATTTCCATGCTATATATTGATCAAAATTGAATGTGTTGATAGAAAAATTATATCTTTGAGGAAAAAATAAAATATTAGATATAATAAAATCATGTAGTACATAAGACAACTTTTTTTCAAAAAACTTGAAGGTAATAGTCTTTGATCTTTGCTTAAACTCCACAGTTCTTTCTCTGGATACAGTTGATATTCTCCATCTCAGATACCCTAAAACTATCCCTGGTTATTTCACTGATAGAATGAGCAAGCCCACTGAGGTTCGTCATAACCGCCATGTTGCTGTTATGGTGTACAGTGCTCTTCTGGTTCTGCTCATTTCACTCAGCATCAGTTCATGCAAATCCCTCCAGGCTCCTCTGAATTCCCATCCTTCCTGTTCTCTAACAGAACTATAATGTTCCATGACATACATAAGACATGCTCCAATTGATGAGCATTCATTCGATTTGCAATTCTTTGCTACCACAAACAGAACTTCTATGAATATTTTTGTACAAATGATGATATTTATGCCTGTTTTTAAACAAGGTTAATAACTAAACATATTCTACTATATATTTTTTTGTTTTTATAAATCCTGGCTCTAGAAGCAATTGGGATTATTTTTTAATCCCAAATTTATGTTTCCTTTTTAAGTAGAGTCCTCATGTGAGGCAACAGAATGAGTTGTGAGTTTTTCTGTGATAATATATTATTGTTCCTTCTGTAAGACTATAATCTCCATGCAGCATATTTTGAGCCTTTAGACAAAAAAGTTTAGGACTAAATCTTTCTGATTAGAGGACATTGCTATTAAAGACCTCATGAGATTGAGAAGTGACCTTCTATCTGAGTTTGTTTGAGCTTGGAACTTAGGTGGGAGCAATGATTATAAGGTCTAAAACAGTATAGGATTTAGACATGGATAGTGTGGGAGACAGGCTCATATGGAAAGGTTGGGAAAACCGTTGTTCAACAACTTCTAAGAATGGACATTCCTAACACAATTCCTCAAACAAGACATTTGAAAAATTCTCACCTGTAAGAAATAAAATCTGGTTCAAGGTATTTGGCCATCCACATAGCTTTACCTAACCTCTAAATAGAAAATGAATGTTTCCTTTTTTATGCTCTTAGTCTTTGTGTTAAACTCCTATAATCATGACACGTCACCAGGACAAAACTAAACAACATGCTTGCAATTATCTAATTCTGAAAGACAACCAGGATAGTAGATAGAGTTGTCATCTGTTCTCAGCTTTATGTTTCTGTGAGAATTAAGATCCTTTAACTTTTCAAAATGCTAAGGAGCTATTTAGGCAAACATGATAAAGATTTTGTGACATCAGCCTATGGTTACCTAACATAACTATCTTAATTTCTGTTTAAAGGAAAGGAATGTTAGTCAACTATCAAAAGAAATGTTTGTCAGCTGTCAAATGACCTGCAGTCTATGTTTTCCTTTCTGTTATTTTTTATAGAGGAATTCACTTTCAGCTAAATATTTTTCTGATACATTTTAAACATGGGCAAAAGATTAAAATCATTTTTAAATCAACTATTAGATATACACTGACCATAAAATGATACTTTATCATAATGAAAGTTATTTTTTGTTAATAGAATGGCATCTTTCAGATGGGGGAAATAAAATAATAATGCCAAATATTTAACTAAGCCTTTAAAAAGTGGTTTGGATCTCAAATTTTCTATCTGTAACTATGTTCTCTGTGTGACTATTGACAAATGGAAGATGTTCTACAATCATGTTTTTCCTTGATAACATTTTGTCTTGAGATATTTTTTTTCTAGAAAGGAAGAAACCTTCCACTATTCTGAATTATGTGGAAAGACTTGGTCATTAACAGACTTCTGGAGATAAAGGACATCAGATGTTTCCAGAAGAAAGAAAGGAACAAAATTTTTATTGCTTACTTTCTCCCTTTTGTGTTTCTTATTTGTAAATGTTGTTTAATCAAAGGGGATTGTCCCCTTCTGATCTATGTACTTTTCCTCATGTATCTGTAAATGCATCTTGCAGTCATATACTACTCATAAGACCTTATGTTGCCTTCCCGATCTTCTAGCAATCCGAGGTCACCAAGATATGTTATCTCTCCCTCCATTACACCCCTCATTTTTTTTATTCTCCACATATTTAGTTGATCTATCTCTGATATATTAATGTCCTCTTTAATCAAAATGGGGAATATGTCAAAGTGTAATCATTATTAGATAGCTAATTATTAAGTGTCTGAGACCAGATTTGAACCCAGGTAATCCTGACTCCATGGCTGGTGCTTTATCCCCTACACCACCTAGCTGCCCCTTACCTGTCTTCTTAAAACAAGCCTATGCATTCATCAAATTACTTCTCTTTCACCTCTGTATCACTAGATAATTGGTCCTTAAATGTTAGCTATGCCAGGTGCTTTACCTACACTTGAAATCCTATTTCTGTCTGTTTTTTTCCAATAGACTGTTTCCGCTGTTATTATCATTACATCAATAATTCTGAGACTTTCCTAATATACTGACTTAATTTCCTTGTCAACATATCTCTTCTGATTTTTGTGGTTAAATTCTTTGAAAAGACTATATACAAATTGTGCTTCCACTTGCTTGTCAGTCATATTTTAATTTGCCTTCAGATCCTATCATTCCACCAATATTGTTGTCTTCAATGTTAGGGAAGTCTTACTTGCTGATTCAATATTCTCTTCTCAATTCCCAGTCTCCCCAAATTGCCTGTATTCCTTTGACATTGCCAATTATCATTCTCCATTCATATTCTTTTCCTAGTGTTTTTTTTCTTTCCCTCTCTCCTCTGGCTCTTCTCCTTTTAATCTACATGTTCCTCATTCTCCCTTAGAAGAAATCTGGCTGCATATGATTTCTTACAGACCATAAGTACTCTATATGGCACCACATCAATTTCCTATTCAAAAAGATAATTTTAAAATGTGCCTAAACAAAATTAATTCTATTTATCATCAATCTAATTTCAAAAATCAAACCAAACTAGAAGTTACTGCTAAATAATAACACTGAAATCATTAAACCTGGCCCAATACTGGTGCTGAATCGAATGTTTTTTTCTTTAGGAAGTACTAATACTACTATATGTTAGAATTATCCAGTGTTACATATGAATTTTTGCTCATTTATTTTCCAGTTACATAAATAGATTGTCATTATTATTGTTTTTCTTTCATTTATGTCATTTTTTTAATTTTTCATGACTCCCTTTGGGGTTTGTTGTCAAAGACACCTACCTAAGTGGTTTGGAAGTTTCTACTCCAGCTCATTTTATAGATGAAGAAAATGAGACAAACAGGGTTAGATAACTGACTCAGGGTAACAAACTTGTAAGCATCTGAGGCCAAGTTTTGATTCAGGTCTTCCTGACTCTAGCACTGGAATGAATTGACATTGAGTTCTCAAAAGGGTTAACTTCATCAATTGACATTTAATTTTTTTTTAAGGCAATGGGGTTACATAACTTGCCCATGGTCACACAGGTAGGCAATCATTGAGTGTCTGTGTCCAGATTTGAACTCCAGTCCTGCCAAGCAGGGCTAGTACTCTATCCACTGCGCCAACTAACTGCCCCATTAATTGGCATTAGTGAAGAATTTTGGTTAAATTCATTTAAATTGTAGTCACAATCAACCAACATTCAGACAGAACAAAACTTAATCATTTCATCATATACACTTCAATATTGATCCTGGAAAGCATGAATTTCAAATAAATTTAAGTCAGATAAGAATAAAGATTTAATTTAATAAAACAATAAATTTAATGCTCTTCCTAGGAATATTGTGACGGGATATACAATGCACAAATTAATTTTTATCTTTTCTCAAACAGAAGGAATGATGAAACTATTTTTAAGTATTTTAATTGATTAGGATTCTCTAATTGGCCTTGTGAAGAACGGACTTGATTATGGAAAGAAGGAAGAAAATGGAGTCATTCAAATGATATAAACACAAAACTGATTTAAAAAGGTTTTCTAGACCTTTATGGAATAACAAAGAATTAAATAATGTTTCAAATACTGCAAGGATAAAATACATATTAAAAAAGAGTCGTGTCGGGCATTCCCTAGTAAAAGGTAAAAGAACTTTTAGCTTAATTAAAATTTTTGAAGTGAGGAGAAACAGACTAACAATTAATCACATATCTGAAATAACAACATTTCATTTATTGCATTAACATTCAATCAATTGAAATTCAGCTTTGTTTTTTTTAGTTTTGATTGAATTTCATACAGAGACTGGCTATAGACATAAGAGATAAGCACTAAGGAGAGCATTGTGTGGAACTCAGAGGGTTCTATGGGATGTTAAAAAATAATAATAATAGTTATTATTACTATTATCATTATTATTATTGTTGTTGTTGCTGTTAATTGTGGGCTAGAATCATTTATATCAGCAGAAGTCTTAATAAAGTCATGGGTCCATATATATTTATTATATACATATACATACATATATATATTTACATGTGTATAGATATGCATATTATTTTTAAAAAAAGAAAGACTGTTTCAAACATTTTAGTCAACGTATTATTGAACTGAGAATCTACCAGTGTTAAATTTACTTAAAAAAAAAGCGATAAAAATGAGTGAACCAAAAAACTAATTATAGAAAGTATTAACCATTTTATCCTAGATAATGATAATAATGAAACAACAACTCTCAGGGGATATATTATATCTCTAAGTGCTTACATGAATAAATTGGAGAAAGAGGAAATCAATGAACTAAACATGCAACTAAAAAAATTAGAGAAAGAACAAATCATAAATCCCCAATTAAATACCAAATTAGAAATTCTAAAAATTAAAGGAGAAAGTAATAAAATCAAAAGCAAAAAGCTATTGAATTAACAAATAAAACCAAAAGATGGTATTATGAAAAAACCAGTAAAATTGATAAACCTCTGGTCAATTGGATTAAAAAAAGAAAGAAGAAAACAAAACTGCTAGTATCATAAATGAAAAAGGTGAACTCACCACCAATGAGGAGGAAATTAAAGTTATAATTCGAAATTATTTGGCCCAACTCTATGCCAATAAATTTGATAATCGAAGTGAAATGGATCAATATTTACAAAAATATAAATTGCTCAGGTTAAATGAAGATGACATTAAATACCTAAACAACCCTATCTCAGAAAAACAAATTCAACAAGCCATTATTGTACTCCCTAAGAAAAATCTCCAGGGCCTCATGGATTCACAAGTGAATTCTACAAACATTTGAGGAACAATTGTTTCCAATCCCATAAAAACTCCTTGGAAAAATAGGGAAGGATGGAACTCTGCCTAACTCTTTCTATGAAACCAATATAGTACTGTCACCTAAACCAGAAAGAGTTCAAACACAGAAAAAAAATTATAGACGTCTTTACCTGATGAATGTAGATGCAAAAATCATAAATAAAATCTTAGCCAAACGATTACAACAAGTCATCACTAGGATAATACATTATGATCAAGTAGGATTTATTCCAGGAATGCAGGGTTGGTTCAATATTAGGAAATTTGTTAATATACTCAATTATATCAACAACAAACCTCTCAGAAAACATACGATCATATCAATAGATGCTAAAAAAGCTTTTGACAAAATACAGCATCCATTACTATTAAAAACACTAGAGAGTGTAAGAATAAATGGACTGTTCCTAAAAATAATTAGCAATATCTATTTGAAACTATCAACAAGTATTATATTCAATGGGGAGAGGCTAGATGCATTCCCAATAAGATCAGGGGTAAAACAAGGGTGCCCATTATCACCACTACTATTCAATATTATATTAGAAATTTTAGCATCAGCAATTAGAGAAGAAAAAGAAATTGAAGGAATTAGAATTGGGAAGGAAGAGACAAAACTCTCATTCTTTGCAGATGGCATGATGGTCTAACTAGAGAATCCTAATAAATGATCCAAAAAACTACTGGAAACAATTAGCAATTTTAGCAAAGTTGCAGGATATAAAATAAACACTCATGAATCCTCAACTTTTTTATATATGTGTAGCAAGAAACAGCAGGAAGAGCTAGAAAGAGAAATCCCATTCAAAGTACCCTCAGACAGTATAAAATATTTGGGAGTCTATTTGCCAAGGCAAAATTAGAATCTTTTTGAAAACAATTATAAAATGCTTCTCACACAAATTAAATCAGATTTAAATAACTGGGCAAATATCAACTGCTCATGGATAGGTAGAGCTAATATAATAAAAATGACAATTCTACCAAATCTAAACTATCTGTTTAGTGCCCTACCAATCAAAATTCCAAAAATTTACTTTAACGTGTTAGAAAAAATTTTAAGTAAATTCATATGGAGAAATAAACAGTCAAGAATTGCCAGGAGCTTAATGAAAAAAAAGTGCAAAAGAAGGTGGATTAGCCCTACCTGATCTAAAATTATATTATAAGGCATCAGTCATCAAAACTGTTTGGTATTGGCTAAGAAATAGAGAGGTGGACCAGTGGAATAGACTAGGTATAAAAGCAGGAGATGATTATACTAATCTGCTGTTTGATAAACCCAAAGAGTCCAGCCATTGGGTTAAAAACTCCCTCTTTGATAAAAATTGCTGGGATAATTGGAAGTTAGTATGGAAGAAACTTAGATTAGACCAACACCTCACACCCTTTACCAAGATAAGATCCAAATGTTTACAAGACATAGACATAAAAAAACAATACTATAAGCAAATTAGAAGATCAATGACTAGTCTACCTGTCAGATCTATGGAAAGCGAACAGTTTATGACTAAGGAAGAGTTGGAGAACATCACCAAAAAACCTATTAGATGATTTCAATTACATTATATTAAAAAGCTTTTGCACAGATAAAACCAATATAACCAAGATGAAAAGAAATGTAGTAAATTGGGAAACAATCTTTACAACTAATGATTCTGACAAAGGACTCATTTCTCAAATATACAGAGAACTGAGTCATATTTTTAAAACAAAAAGCCATTCCCCAATTGACAAATGGTCAAAGGATATGCAAAGGCAATTTACAGATGAGGAGATCAAAGCAATCCATAGCCATATGAAAAAATGCTCTAAATCATTAATTATTAGAGAAAGACAAATTAAAGCTTCTCTGAGGTATGACCTCCCACGTCTCAGATTTGCCAATATGACCAGGAAGCATAATGATCATTGTTGGAAATGATTTGGGAAATCTGGGACACTACTACCCTGTTGATGGAGCTATGAACTCATCCAGCACTTCTAGAGAGCTATTTAGAACTATGCCCAAAGGGCAACAAAAATGAGCATACCCTTTGCCCCAGCAATACCACTACTGGGTCTATACCCTGAAGAGATGATGAAAAAGGGTAAAAACATTACTTGCACAAAAATATTTATAGCAGCCCTGCTTGTGTTGGCAAAGAATTGGAAATCAAGTAAATGTGGTTCAATTGCGGAATGGCTTAGCAAACTCTGGTATGTGTATGTTTTGGAACACTATTGCTCTATTAGAAACCAGGAGGGACAGGATTTCAGGGAAGCCTGGAGGGATTTGCATGAACTGATGCTGAATGAGATGAGCAGAACCAGAAAAACAATGTATATGCTAACAGCAACATGGGAGTGATCTTCAACATTGAAGGACTTGCTCATTCCATCAGTGCAACAATCGGGAACAATATTTGGCTGTCTGCAAAGGAGTGCCATCTGTATCCAGACAAGGAGCTTTTGAATTTGAACAAAGTGCAAGGACTATTCCCTTCAATTTAGAAAAAAAACAGATATCTTATTGTCTGATCTTGTTACCTCTGAGACTTCTCTTCTCTTCTTTAAGGATATGATTTCTCTCTCATGACACCCAAGTTGGTTCAAGCACAACATGGAAACAAAGGAAAGAGTGACAGAGAGCTTTATGTGGGGGGGGGATGAAGGGAGGGAAGCAAGATGGGAGGAAAATTGTAAAATTCAACTAATATCTTTAATAAAATTAAATTTAAAAAAACAGCAACAATGCATAACTTTGGGGCAGTTAGGTGGTTCAGTGGATAGAGAACCAACCCTGGCATCAGGAGGTTATGAGTTAAAATCTAGTCTCAGTCACATAATAATTACCTAGCTGTGTGACCTTGGGCAAGTCACTTAACCCCATTACCTTGCCAAAAAACCCCCAAAATAATGCATACCTTTGCAACATGAACTTCACAAATATGATTGAAGCTCCCACTTCAAATTTAATAGGGAAAGAGATGTACAAACAACAATACAAAAATATACATATTTGTACCAGCAAGATATATAATGACCATAAGAATCAGTGGAAAGCCAGTAGAATTACAGGCAAATAGAAACTGATTCAAGTATAAGGTGGTAATTTAGGTGCCACTAGACAGAATCTAGGAAAGTCTAGAGGCAGAGATGAAAAGGCAAAGAATCCTAGGCATGCAGGACAACTGGAGAGAATGTGTAGAGGTGAAAGATGGTAATTTTTGTTCATGTAACAGCAAACAGGTCAATGCTATTAAATCAAATATTTAGATATATTTATCAAATTATCAAAATCTATATTTTTTATTTTCCATTTTGTAAATATGTTCATACAGTTCCTGGGTTTCTCTTGACAGGCAGATTCCCAAATATTTTATATCATCTGCAGTTAATTTGAAGGCAATTTTTTCTAGCTCTGTATCTTATTCTATATCTCCATCTCAATCTATCTTACGGTGTGTTCTACATTCCAATATACCATCAATTATTTTTTACTTATCTAATTTCAATACATTTCAATTATGTACTAAATACTGATGATTTCTATAGGCATCCTAACTTCCTTGATGATCTTTCTGAAAGGACTCTTAGTTAATACCCACTATAGATAATGCTGGCTCTTGGTTGTAGATAAATACTACTTGCTAATTTATGAAAAGCTTCATTTATTCTAGAAATACCTAATATTTTTAATCTAGGTTAAGCTTTGGAAAAAGTTTTTTTTTTTTCCTGCATCTGTGGGTATAACCATATTTTTTATGTTTATTACTGATATGGATAGTTATTCTTATAGTTTGCTTAATATTGAACCAGCCCTATACACCTGGTAATAATCTACCCTTTTCCTAGTTCTGAAACATTTCTCTAACCTTATTTCTAGGGTTTTGATTATTACTTTTTATATCAATATTCACTAGGAAATGTAGTCTGTGATTTCTTATACAATTGGCTCTCTCTACTCTCTCTGGCTTAGTTATTAAAAGAAATCTTGCTACCCTCTCTCCACCACCCAGAGAGAAGGTAGTCTGTTAGTCTTCATATTGTTTCCTTGGCTTGCAAGGTTTTACTCCTTTTTTTTGGAAAAATAGGTTTTCTAGCATTCAAATTAATTTCTCTTAAAATGTTTGGTTGAAGTCACATGTAAACCCATCTGATCCTGTGGAATTTTTATAGGGAGCTAGATCACTGATGTTTTGTTAGAATTTTTTCAAAAGTAGAGTTTAAAGGTAAGCTCCATTTGATCCTATGCCTTCTAGTATTTTTTTATAGGAGTGGGTCCAATGTTTTCTTAGGCTTTTGCATCTGTTAAGATAACTATGATTTCTTTGGCTTTTCTTATTGATATCATAAATTTTATTAACACTTCATTTATTTTTTAATTGGATCAGTTCTTCAATGCTTGTGTAATTTCCACCTTGTCAGAGTGTGTGATACTTCTGATACATTGCTGTAATCTCATTGCTGTTATTTTTTTTAATACTTGCATCAGTATCCATTAGGAAACTTGGTATATACTTTTCATTCTCTATTTTAGCTCTTCCTGGTTTGTACATCATCAGCATAATGCTTGTGTCTTAATGTTATTTGAAAGAATTTTTTTAAACTTATTTTTATAAATAATTTATGTAGTACTAGGTTTAATTGTTTTTTTAAATGTGTCTCAGAATTCATTGTGAATCAATCGGTACTAGGAATATCTCATTAAAAGGTGAATGGAAGGCTTGTTCTATTTTTTCTAATACTGAATAATATATGAATATGATTATTTTATTTTTTTCTTAATCTTGGCAATTCATATTTTTGTAGATTTTGATCCATTTCATTTAGGTCAATTTTTTTCATATAATTGGGCAAAAGAGTTTCTTACAATTATCTTAACTTGCTTTCACTGAACCTGAATTCAGTCTTTTCATTTTTTAAATTTTATTTATTTCATTGTGTTTTTTACTTTTTAAAAAATAAATTAACCAAGGGTTTGCTTATTTTAATAAATATTTTCATAAAATCATCTTCTATTTTTATTTATTAGTTCATTTCTTTCATGCTTTCAGCATTTTTCAGCTCTGCTTTTGATTTTCAGGATTTCTGATTTGGATTTTAATTCAACTCTTTAATTTGTTTTTTTCAAGTTTCTTTAGTTGTTTGCCCAATCCATTGATCTGTTCATTCTCTATTCATTGTTTTTGCAGAACTATCTCCTTTTATCAAAATCTGTCTTTCACATTGCAGCTCTAACTGGATAGAGGGGTGAAAATGAACAAGATAGAGATACAAGAAGTTCACAAGAGGCATGGTCTTTAGGGGAAGATGAGGCATGCTTTTGTGAACATTTTGAGTCTGAGAAATTAATTTCAAATGAACAACCACTCATTTCTTTCATCTTAAACATCTTCCCTTCCACTTGTAAGGAAGTAGAGGGATGTTGCAAATTTTGTAACATTCTGATATTGAGAAATGCTTGCTGTGCCATCCAAAAATGAAATGAAACGCGCACCCAGTTACAGGCAGGAGGATAATTTCACAGGGAGGTGCTTTTTTCTAGGATCATTTTGTATAAAAGGTTTATTTCAATTAAATGTAGATCCATGTACAGAATAATAGGAAGAACAGTAACAAGAGTAGTTGGAGAAGCAGTAGTAGTAGTAGTAGTAGTTGTACGTTGTACTTTTAGTATTGGTAGAAATAGTAGCAGCAGCAGAGGAGGAAGAGTAAGAGGGAATTAATTTTTTTACCTTATGTCCTAAATTGGATGAGCCCTTCATTTTTATTGATTTTTTTTCAGTCCTTTCAGTTCTGTCTGACTCTTCCTGACTCCATTCTGAGATGTCTTCCAAAGATATTAGAGTAGTTTGCCACTTCTTTCTCTAGCCTGTTTTACAGATGGTGAAACTGAGGTAATCAGGGTTATGGGACATTCTCAGACTCACAAAACTAGTAAATTTCTGAGGCCAGATTTTTACTCATGTCTTTCTAACTCAAGGTCCAGCAGTATAAATGCAATATTGTCATAATATATAATTTTTCAAATATGTTGTCATTACTGCTGCTAAAAATTTCTTTAAGGGTTATGCACTTCCGGGCCAAGATGGCGGAGAGAAGACAGGAACAGTTTTAAAGACTCCTGATCTTTCCCCATCTATCACATGAAACAAACCTCTTAAAAGAAATCCGACCAACAAAACCCAGAAAGAAAAGCCAGGAGAAAGAACATGTACCTCAGGATTTGTCTCCAGCAGCAGCTTTGGCCGAATTCAGGGGTGTGAGTCTGGGCTCAGAAGGAGGATTAGCCCCAAATCAGCCAGATGAACAGCTGAATTGGAACCAGGAGACTGAGGGCCAGAAAGACAGACCTGCTGGATGAGTGGTAGGGCTGGGGGAAAGGGGCTTGGGTCCAGGGGAAGCAGAGGCGCTGGTGTTGGTGCTGTCCCCCTGGTGTTTGGGGACCAGGATGGGGAAAGAGTTCTGGTGCACAGAGCTGCAGAAACCATCCCTAGGCTCCTCAGGTCTGAGAAACTCTGAGTGCATGCCTCCTTTGCACAGAGGCCTCTTCCCAAACAAATGCAAACTACTTCTGCCTCAGGCCCAGGTGTGTGAGCAGAGGAACCAGCCCAGCTGAGGGATCACCTCAGGCCAGGGTAAAGCCCACCATTGACTGAAGGCAAAAGAATGCAATAGTTCCGCCCTTCAGGCAAAGGGAGAAGGCCTATCAACCAAGGTCACAGACACTCCAAAGAGGGCAACCAGCACCTCTTACTGGCCAGCCAGAGAAACTTCACTCAGTAAAGACTTTAGCGATCCCAAGCCCAGGTGAACCAGCCATCCCGCCAATTCAAGGTCTTAGCATAATGAAGAAGGGTAAAGGGAAAGGTGGATCCATAGAAAAATTCCTGGAAAGGAAAGACCCCAACTCAGAGAGACCTGGAACCTCTGAGGAGAATACAATCTGGTCTGCAGCACAGAAAGACTTCCTTGAAGAAATAAGGAAGGGGCTTAAACATTTGGGAGAGACAATTAATACCTTGCAACAAGAAAACAAAACCTTACAAAGAACAATTGGACAAACGCAAAAGGAGAATAAATCTCTCAGATCATCAATTGTACAATTACAAAATGAGAATAAATCTCTCAGATCATCAATTGGACCAATACAAAATGAGAATAATTCTCTCAGATCCTCAAATGAGCAAATGCAAAAAGAAATTAATTCTCTCAAAACCTCAACTGGTCAAATGGAAAGCTCTTTCAAAAGTAGACTTGACCAATTGGAAAAGGAGTTGCAAAAGGTTAATAAAGAAAACTCCTTCCCCCAAAAAATAATGGAGTCTATAGAAACTAATGACTCCATGAGACAGCAAGAGTCAGTTATACAAAATCAAAAATTAGAAAAAATAGAAGCAAATGTAAAATACCTCATCAACAAAACCACTGACCTTTAGAATAGATCAAGGAGGGCAACCTAAAATTTATAGGACTTCCTGAAAACATTTAAGAGATAAAAAGCCTGGACTTAATATTACAGGATCTAGTGATGGAAAACTGCCCTGATATCATGGAATCGGAGGGCAAAGTAGTTATTGAAAGAGTACATCAGGTCCAAGATGGCGGAGAGAAGACAGGAACAGTTCTAAAGTCTCCTGATCTCTTCCCCATCTATCACATGAAACAAACCTCTTAAAAGAAATCCGAACCAGGAAATCCAGAAATAAAAGCCAAGAGAGGAAAATCTACCTCAGGATTTGTCTCCCGCAGTAGCCTTGGCTGAGTACCTGCAGGTGAGTCCGGGCTGCAAGGGAAGATCAGCCCGGGATCAGCAGCTGAATCGGAACCGGGAGTCTGAGGCCCCGAGAGCTGGACCTGCTGGATCCGCAGTGGGGCTGGATGAAAGGGGCTTCGGTCCGCAGGGAAGCAGAGGTGCTGGTGTTGGTGCTGTCCCCCTGGAGCTTGGGGAAGGGGCTGTGGGGAGATGTCTGGTGCAGGAGAGCTGTGGACACCATCCCTGGGCTCCTCGGGTCTGAGAAACTCTAAGCCCGCACCTCCATTGCACTGAGGCCTCCTCCCAAACAAATGCAAAGTACTTCTGCCTCAGACCCAGGTGTGTGAGCAAAAGAACCAGCCCAGATGAGGAATCACCTCAGGCCAGGGTAAAGCCCACCATTGATTGAAGGCAAAAGAATTCAATAGCTTCAATTCCCTCCCTCAAGCAAAGGGAGAAGGCCTTGCAACCAAGGTCACAGACACCCTAGAGAGGGCAACAGCACCTCCTACTGGCCAGCCAGAGAAACTGCACTCAGTAAAGTCTTTAGAGATCCCAAGCCCAGGTGAACCAGCCCCACCCCACTCAAGGTCTTAGCATAATGAAGAAGGGTCAGCGAAAAGGTGCATCCATAGAAAAATTCCTGGAATGGAAAGACACCAACCCAGAGAGACCTGGAACATCTGAGGAGAACACAATCTTGTCTCCATCGCAGACAGACTTCCTTGAAGAAATATGGAAGGAGTTTAAAAATCAACTGGAAAATTTGGGGGGAGACAATTAATACCTTGCAACAAGAAAACAAAACCTTAGAAAGTACAATTGGACAAATACAAAAGGAGAATAAATCTCTCAGATCATCAATTGGACAATTACAAAATGAGAATAATTCTCTGAGATCCTCAAATGAGCAACTGCAAAAACAAATTAATTCTCTCAAAACCTCAATTGCTCAAATGGAAAGCTCTTTTAAAAGTAGAATTGACCAATTGGAAAAGGTTAATGAAGAAAACTCCTCCCCCTAAAAAATAATGGAGTCTACAGAAACTAATGACTTCACAAGACAGAAAGAGTCAGTTAAACAAAATCAAAAAATAGAAAAAATAGAAGCAAATGTGAAATACCTCATCAACAAAACCACTGACCTCGAGAATAGTTCGAGGAGGGGAAACCTGAAAATTATAGGACTTCCTGAAAACATTGAAGAGAAAAAAAGCCTGGACTTAATATTACAGGATCTAGTGATGGAAAACTGCCCTGACATCATGGAATCGGAGGGCAAAGTAGTTATTGAAAGAGTACATAGATCCCCACCAGAAAAAGATCCTAAAAGGAAAACACCAAGGAATGTTGTGGCCAAACTCCAGAACTATCAGATAAAAGAGAAAATCCTGCAAGCAGCCAAAAAGAAACAATTTAAATATCAAGGAGCCACAGTAAGGATCACGCAGGACCTGGCTGCATCAACTTTAAGGGATCGAAGGGCCTGGAACAAGATATTTCGAAGAGCATGGGAGCTTGGAATGCAGCCAAGAATCTACTTTCCTGCAAAGCTGAGCTTTTTCTTCCAGGGAAAAAAAATGAACATTTAACGAAATGGAAGAATTCCAAAAATTTGTGATGAAAAGACCAGAGCTAAACAGAAAATCTGGATATCAAACAGGAGGTTCAAGAGACACATGAAAAGGTAGAAAAGGGGGGGGGGGGGGGCGGCAAAAGGAAAAAAAATGCAATCCAGCAAGGTGAAACTGGCTATATCCCAGCATGGGGGAGGACTCTCATAAATCCTGAGAAATGTAACTCTAACAGAGAAAATATACCTAGCCAGAAATGATGGACATCCATGACCTATCCATGAGACTGATATCTAATGGGATGTAACTGGCTTTAACTCCACTTGGGAGAAAGGCTCTAATAACTCTCAGGAATTTGGACTCTATTTAACAGAATATACTGAACTAGAAGGGACAGACACTCAGAATTTTCCATGACTTCGATAGAATGATCTAAAAAAAATACACTACCTCCCTAAAAAGGGGGAAAGGAAAGAGATGGGAGGAGGGAGGGAATCTCATTACACTAAGAGGTACAAAAAATCCTATGGTAATAGAGGGGAAGAAGGGAGTAGAGGAGAAACACCTGAATCTTCTTCTCGTCAGACATGGCTTAAAGTCAACCTACACATACTCAGTTAACTTATAAAACATCTAACCTTTCAACAAGTAAAAGGGGAAAAGGGCAGGGGGGGGACAGAGAAAGGGAAGAGGAGTGTAGGAAATAAGGGGAAATAACAAAAGGAAGGGAAGGGAACAAGGAAAGGGGAGGGAGTGATATAGGAGGGCAAACACACTGATGGGGGTGGTATTCAAAAACAAAATACTGGGGAAAATGGATAAAAGGGGAGAAAGGGGGAAAATGCAAACAGAGGGAAGATAGCACAGAGGGCAATAAGGAATTAGTAATCATAACCTTGAATGTGAATGGGATGAACTCTCCCTTAAAACGTAAGCAAATAGCAGAGTGTATTAAAAACCAGAATCCTACAATATGCTGCTTACAAAAAACTCAGTTGAAGCAGAGAGATACAAATAGAGTAAAGGTAAAAGGTTGGAGCAAAATATATTTTGCTTCAGTTGAAGTAAAAAAAGCAGGGGTAGCAATCCTTATCTCAGACAAGGCAGCAGCAAAAATAGATAGTGTTAAAAGAGATAAGGAAGGAAACTTTATCCTCCTAAAAGGTACCATAGACAATAAATTCATTTCAATATTAAATATATATGCAACAGCACCCAAATTCTTAGAGGAGAAGCTGAAAGAATTACAAGAAGACATAGACAGCAAAATTCTCCTAGTAGGAGACCTCAACCTTCCGCTATCAGATCTAGATAAATCAAATCATAAAACAAACAAGAAAGGAATTAGGGAGGTAAATAAATTGTTAGAAAAATTAGATATGGTAGACTTATGGAGGAAACTGAATGGGGATAGGAAGGAATATACCTTTTTCTCTGCAGTACATGAAACTTATATCAAAATTGACCATGTACTAGGACATAAAAACCTAATGATCAACTGCAGAAAGGCAGAAATAGTGAATACATCTTTCTCAGATCACAATGCAATAAAAGTCATATGCAATACTGGGCCAAGGAGATACAGACCCAGAGCAAATTGGAAACTGAATAACCTCATCTTAAAAAATGAGTGGACCAAAAAACAAATTATAGAAAGAATTAACCATTTTATCCTAGATAATAATAATAATGAAGCAACATACCAAAACCTATGGGATTCATTCAAAGCAACTCTCAGGGGATATATTATAGCTCTAAATGCTTATATGAATAAATTGGAGAAAGAGGAAATCAATGAACTAAACATGCAACTAAAAAATTAGAGAAAGAACAAATCAAAAATCCCCAAACAAATACCAAACTAGAAATTTTAGAAATCAAAGTAGAAATTAATAAAATTGAAAGCAAAAAACTATTGAATTAATAAGTAAAACCAAAAGTTGGTATTATGAAAAAAACAATAAAATTGAAAAACCTCTGTTCAATTTGATTTAAAAAAAGAAAGAAGAAAACCAAATTGCTAGTATTATAAATGAAAAAGGTGAACTCACCAACAATGAGAAGGAAATTAAAGTAATAATTCGAAATTATTTTGCCCAATTTTAGGCCAATAAATTTGATAATCTAAGTGAAATGGATCAATATTTACAAAAATATAAGTTGCCCAGGTTAAATGAAGGAGATTAAATACCTGAACAACCCTTTCTCAGAAAAAGAAATTCAACAAGCCATTAGCGATCTCCCTAAAAAAAATCTCCAAGGCCTGATGGATTCACAAGTGAATTCTACCAAACATTTAAGGAACAATTGGTTCCAATTCTATATAAACTCGTTGGAAAAATAGGGAAAGTTGGAACTCTGCCTAACTCTTTCTATGAACCCAATGTGGTACTGCTACCTAAACCAGTAATAGTTACAATAGAGAAAGAAAATTATAGACCTCTTTCCCTGATGAATATAGATGTAAAAATCATAAATAAAATCTTAGCAAAACGACTACAACAAATCATCAATAGGATAATACATTAAGATCAAGTAGGATTTATTCCAGGAATGCCGGGTTGGTTCAATATTAGGAAAACTGTTAGTATACTCAATTATACCAGTAACAAACCTATCAGAAACCATATGATTATATCAATAGATGCTGAAAAAACTTTTGACAAAATACAGCATCCATTCCTATCAAAAACACTAGAGAGTGTAGGAATAAATGGACTGTTCCTTAAAATAATTTGCAGTATCTATCTGAAACCATCAACAAGCATTATACTCAATAGGGAGAGGCTAGAGGCATTCCCAGTAAGATCAGGGGTTAAACAAGGGTGCCCATTATCACCACTAGTATTCAATATTGTATTAGAAATGTTAGCAGCAGCAATTAGAGAAGAAAAAGAAATTAAAGGAATTAGAACTGGGAAGGAAGAGACAAAACTCTGACTATTTGCAGATGACAAGATGGTCTACCTAGAGAATTCCAAGAAATCATCTAAAAAACTAATGGAAACAATAAGCAATTTTAGCAAAATTGCAGGTTATAAAATAAACCCACATAAATCCTCAACTTTCCTATATATGACTAGCAAGAAACAGCAGGAAGTGATAGAAAGAGAAATTCCATTCAAAGTAACCTCAGACAGTGTAAAATACCTGGGAGTCTATTTGCCAAGACAGACTCAGAATCTTTTCAAAAAAAATATAAAACACTTCTCACACAAATTAAATCAGATTTAAATAACTGGGCAAATATCAACTGCTCATGGATAGGTAGAGCTAATATAATAAAAATGGCAATTCTACCACATCTAAACTATCTGCTTAGTACCCTACCAATCAAAATTCCAAAACATTTCTTTAATGAGCTGGAAAAAATTGTAAGTAAATTCATATGAAGAAATAAAAAGTCAAGAATTGCCAGGAACTTAATGAAAAAAAATGCAAATGAAGGTGGCTTAGCACTACCCGATCTAAAATTATATCATAAAGCATCAGTCATTAAAACTGTTTGGTATTGGCTAAGAAATAGAGTGGTGGACCAGTGGAATAGACTAGGTGTAAAAGGAGGAGAGGATTATAGTAACCTGCTGTTTGATAAACACAAAGAGTCAGGCCACCTGGATAAAAACTCCCTCTTTGATAAAAACTGCTGGGATAATTGGAAGTTAGAATGGAAGAAACTTAGATTAGACCAACACCTCACACCCTTTACCAAGATAAGATCCAAATGGTTACAGGACATAGACATTAAAAACAATACTATAAGCAAATTAGAAGATCAAGGACTAGTCTATCTGTTAGATTTATGGAAAGGGGAACAGTTTATGACTAAGGAAGAGTTGGAGAACATCATTAAAAACCAATTAGATGATTTTGATTACATTAAATTAAAATGTTTTTGCACAGATAATACCAATGTAATCAAGATCAAAAGAAAAGTAGTAAATTGGGAAACAGTCTTTACAACTAATGATTCTGACAAAGGATTCATTTCTAAAATATACAGAGAACTGAGTCATATTTTTAAAACAAAAAGCCATTCCCCAATTGCCAAATGGTCAAAGGATATGCAAAGGCAATTTACAGATGAGGAGATCAAAGCAATCCATAGAGATATGAAAAAATGCTCTAAATCATTAATTATTAGGGAAATGCAAATTAAAGCTTTGCTGAGGTACCACCTCACACCTCTCAGATTGGCCAGTATGACCAGGAAGGATAATGATCATTGCTGGAAGGCATGTGGGAAATCTGGGACACTATTACACTGTTGGTGGAGGTATGAACTCATCCAAACCTTCTGGAGAGCTATTTGGAACTATGCCCAAAGGGCAACAAAAATGTGCATACCCTTTGACCCAGCAATACCACTACTGGATCTATACCCTGAAGAGATGAGGAATAAGGGTAAAGATATTACTTGTACAAAAATATTTATAGCAGCCCTGTTTGTGGTGGCAAAGAATTGGAAATCCAGTAAATGTCCTTCAATTGGGGAATGGCTTAGTAAACTGTGGAATATGTATGTCATGGAACACTATTGTTCTATTAGAAACCAGGACGGATGGGATTTCAAGGAAACCTGGAGGGATATGCATAAACTGATGCTGAGTGAGATGAGCAGAACCAGAAAAACACTGTACACCCTAACAGCAACATGGGAGTGATCTTCAACATTGAAGGACTTGCTCATTCCATCAGTGCAACAATCGGGAACAATATTTGGCTGCCTGCAAAGGAGAGTACCATCTGTATCCAGATAAGGAGCTGTGGAGTTTTAACAAAGTACAAGGACTATTCCCTTTAATTAGGAAAAAAAAAAACCCAGATGTCTTAAGGTTTGATCTGGTTACCTCTGAGAATACTGTTCTCTTTACAGATATGATTTCTCCCTCATCACACCCAATTTGGAAGGAGATACAACATGGAAACAAAGTAAAGACTGACCGAGTGCTATCTGTGTGGTGGGAATGGGGGGAGGGAAGCAATCTTGGGGGAAAACTGTAAAATTCAAATAATATCTTTAATAAAAATGAAAAAAAAGAAAAAAGAAAAAAAGAAAGAGTACATCAATCCCCACCAGAAAAAGATCCTAAAATGAAAACACCAAGGACTGTTGTGGCCAAACTCTAGAACTATCAGATAAAAGAGAAAATCCTCCAAGTAGCCAGAAAGAAACAATTTAAATATCGAGGAGTCACAGTAAGGATTACGCAGGACCTGGCTGCATCAACTTTAAGGGATCGAAGGGCCTGGAATGAGATATTTCGAAGAGCACCAGAGCTTGGAATGCAGCCTGCAAAACTGAGCCTTCTTTTACAGGGAAAAAGATGGACATTTAACAAAATGGAAAAATTCCAAAAATTTCTGATGAAAACACCAGAGCTATACAGAAAATTTGGACATCAAACAGGAGGTGCAAGAGACACATGAAAAGGTAGAAAAAGTGGGGGGGGAGCAGTAAAACGAAAAAAAATGCAATCCAGTAAGTTGAAACTGGCTATATCCCACATGGGGTGAAAAAGAAGATTCTCATAAACCTTGAGAAATGTAACTCTAACAGAGAGAATACACCTAGCCAGAAATGGTGGACATTCATGACCTATCCATGAGACTCTGATGTAATGGGATGTAACTGGATTTACGCCAGTTGGGAGAAAGACTCTAATAACTTTCAGGAATTTGGACTCTATTCGATAGAATATACAGAACTAGAAGGGACAGACACTCAGAATTTTCTATGACTTAGATATAATGACCTAAAAAAAAACCACGACCTCCCTAAAAAGGGGGACAGGAAAGAGACCGGAGGTGGGAGGGGATTGAATGGGGGTAAATCTCATTACACTAAGAGGTACAAAAAACCTATGGTAATAGTGGGGAAGAAGGGAACAGAGGAGAAACACCTGAATCTTCTTCTCATCAGATTTGGCTTAAAGTCAACCTACACATACTCAGTTAACTTATAAAACATCTAACCTTTCAAATAATAAAAGGGGGAAAGGGGAGTGATGGACGGAGACAGGGAAGGGGAGTGGGGGAAATAAGGGGAAATTACAAAAGGAAGGGAAGGGAAAAGGGAAAAAGGGAAAGGGGAAAGAAAGCGGAGGGTGTGATATAGGAGGGGAAACACACTTAAAAGACTGGGGAATATGGATAAAAGTGGGGGAAGGGGGAAAACACAAACAGAGGGAAGATAGCCAGAAGGGCAATAAAGAATTAGTGAAAAGAAAGCAAAATTCTTCTAGTGAGAGAACTCAACCTCCTGCTATCACATCTAGATAAATCAAATCATAAAACAAACAAGAAAGAAATTAGGGAGGTAAATAGATTGTTAGAAATATTAGATATGGTAGACTTATGGAGGAAACTGAATGGGGATAGAAAGAAATATACCTTTTTCTCTGCAGTACATGGAACTTATGCAAAAACTCACCATGTAGTAGGACATAAAAACCTAATGATCAACTGCAGAAAGGCAGAAGCAACATACACAAACCATATGGTATTCATTCAAAGAAACTCTTAGGGGATATGTTATAGCTCTAAATGCTTATATGAATAAAGTGGAGAAAGAGGAAATCAATGAATAAAGCATGCAACTAAAAATGAGAAAAAGAAGAAATCAAAAATCCCCAATTAAATACTAAATTAGAAATTCTAAATTAGAAATTCTAATTAATAATAAAATCAAAAGCTAAAAAAAACTACTGCATTAATAAATAAAACCAAAAGTTGGTATTATGAAAAAACCAATTAAACTGATAAACCACTGGTCAATTTGATTAAAAAAAAAAGAAAGAAAACCAAATTGCTAGTATCATAAATGAAAAAGGTGAACTCACCAACAATGAGGAGGAAATTAAAGTAGTAATTCGAAATTATTTTGCCCAACTCCATGCCAATAAATTTGATAATTTAAGTGAAATGGATGAATATTTACAAAAATATAAGTTTCCCAGGTTAAATGAAGAAGAGATTAAATACCTAAACAACCCTATCTCAGAAAGACAAATACAACAAGCCATTACTGAACTCCCTAAAAAAAATCTCCAGGGCCTGATGGATTCACAAGTGAATTCTATGAAACATTTGAGGAACAATTGGTTCCCATCCTATATAAACTCTTTGGAAAAATAGGGGAAGATGGAACTCTGCCTAACTCTTTCTATGAAACCAATATGGTACTGTTACCTAAGCCAGGAAGAGTTAAAACAGAGAAAGAAAAGTATAGACCTATTTCCCTGATAAATATAGATGCAAAAATCCTAAATAGAATCTTAGCAAAACGATTACAACAAGTCATCACTGGGATAATACATTATGATCAAGAAAGATTTATTCAAGGAATGCAGGGTTGGTTCAATATTAGGAAAACTGTTAGTATACTCAATTATATCAACAACAAACCTCTCAGGAATTATATGATCATATCAATAGATGCTGAAAAAGCTTTTGACACAATACAGCATCCATTCCTATTAAAAACACTAGAGTGTAAGAATAAATGGACTGGTCCTTAAAATAATTAGCAGTATCTTTCCGAAACCATCCAACAAGCATTATATGCACATTATATTCAATAGGGCGAGGCTAGAGGCATTCCTAATACGATCGGGGTGAAACAACAGTGCCCATTATCACCACTACTATTCAATATTGTATTAGAAATGTTAGCATCAGCAATTAGAGAAGAAAAAGAAATTAAAGGAATTAGATTTGGGAAGGAAGAGACAAAGAGACAAAACTCTCACTCTTCACAGGTGATATGATGGTGTACCTAGAGAATCCCAAGAAATCATATAAAAAAACTCCTGGAAACAATTAGCTATTTTAGCAAAGTTGCAGGTTATAAAATAAACCCTCATAAATCTTCAACTTTTCTATATATGTCTAGCAAGAAACAGCAGGAAGAGCTAGAAAGAGAAATCCCATTCAAAGTAACCTCAGACAATATAAAGAGAGACTCAGAATCTTTTTGAAAACAATTATAAAACACTTCTCACACAAATTAAATCAGATTTAAATAACTGGGCAAATATCAACTGCTCATGGATAGGTAGAGCTAATATAATAAAAATGACAATTCTACCAAAACTAAACTATCTGTTTAGTGCCCTACCTCTCAAAATTCCAAACAATTACTTTGACAAGCTAGAAAAAATTGTAAGTAAATTCATATGGAAAAATAAAAAGTCAAGAATTGCCAGTTGCTTAATGAAAAAAGTGCAAAAGAAGGTGCCTTATCCCTACGTGATCTAAACATATTATAAGGCATCAGTCATCAAACCTGTTTGGTATTGGGTAAGAAATAGAGTGGTGGACCAGTGGAATAGACTAGGTGTAAAAGCAGGAGATGATTATAGTAATCTGTTGTTTGATAAACCCAAAGAGTCCAGCCATTGGGTTAAAAACTCCCTCTTTGATAAAAATTGCTGGGATAATTGGAAGTTAGTATGGAAGAAACTTAGATTAGACCAACACCTCACACCCTTTACCAAGATAAGATCCAAATGTTCACAGGACATAGACATAAAAAACAATACTGTAAGCAAATTAGAAGAACCAGGACTAGTCTACCTGTCAGATCTATGGAAAGCGAACAGTTTATGACTAAGAAAGAGTTGCAGATTATCACCAACAACCAATTAGATAATTTCAATTACATTAAATTAAAAAGCTTTTGCACAGATAATACCAGTGTAATCAAGATCAAAAGAAAGGTAATAAATTGGGAAACAATGTTTACAACTAATGATTCTGACAAAGGACTCATTTCTAAAATATACAGAGAACTGAGTCATATTTTTAAAACAAAAAGCCATTCCCCAATTGACAAATGGTCAAAGGATATGCAAAGGCAATTTACAGATTAGGAGATCAACGTAATCCATAGCCATATGAAAGAATGCTCCAAATCATTAATTATTAGAAAAATGCAAATTAAAGCTTTGCTGAGGTACCACCTCACACCTCTTAGGTTGGATATTATGACCAGGAAGGATAATTATCTTTGTTGGAAGGGCTGTGGGAAATCTGGGACACTACTACACTGTTGGTGGAGCTGTGAACTCATCCAACCCTTCTGGAGAGCTATTTGGAACTATGCCCAAAGGGCAACAAAAATGTGCATACTCTTTGACCCAGCAATACCACTACTGGGTCTATACCCTGAAGAGATGAAGAAAAAGGGTAATAACATTACTTGTACAAAAATATTCATAGCAGCCCTGTTTGTGGTGGCAAAGAATTTGAAATCAAGAGAATGTCCTTCAACAGGGGAATGGCTTAGCAAATTGTGGTATAAGTATGTCATGGAACACTATGGTTCCATTAGAAATCAGGAGGAACAGGATTTCAGGGAAACCTGGAGGGATTTGCATGAACTGATGCTAAGTGAGATGAGCAGAACCAGAAAAACACTGTACACCCTAACAGCAACATGGGAGTGATGCTCAACCTTGAAGGACTTGCTCATTCCATCAGTGCAACAATCAGGAACAATTTTGGGCTGTCTGCAAAGTAGAATGCCATCTGTACCCAGATTAGGAGCTGTGGAGTTTGAACAAAGTGCAAGGACTATTCCATTTAATTGAGAAATAAAAACAGATATCTCATTGTCTGATCTTGTTACCTCTTAGACTTCTCTTTTCTTCTTTAAGGATAAGATTTCTCTCTCATCACACCCAATTTGGATCAAGGTACAACATGTAAACAAAGTGAAGACTGAGAGAGTGCTTTCTGTGTGTATGGGGGGAGGGTAGCAAGATTGAGGGAAAATTGTAAAAACTCAAATAATATCTTTAATAAAAATAGTTTTAAAACCTTAAAAATAGTTATTATGCTTTAGGGGTAGCTAGGTGGTGCAGTGGATAGAGCACCAGCCTCAGGAGTACTGAAGGACAAATCCGACGTCAGACAATTTAATAATTTCCTATCTTTGTGACCTTGGACAAGTCACGTAAACACATTGCCTTACAAAAAAAAACCCAAAAACATAAAAAATTTATTATACTTTTGTGATGACTTTCCCAAATTCAAAATTTAGGGATCTAATATAATCATTAGTTATTGCTTCCATCATTTTTTCTCATATTTCTTCAAATATTCTCTTTTTTATCCTGTTTTCCTCTCCATCAAAATTGAAAGGAAAAAAAATGTCTACACTTTCACGGATCTTAAAAGCCAATTATGGATACAGCAAGCAAATAAACAGGGATGTATACCTGCTACTTAGAGAATAAGAGAAACATAAAATTGGAGGACAAGGTTCAATTACATGGCAATAATTGGGACCTGGCAGAGAGAATGCTTCATCTGAGACTCCTAGGTGTCAAGGAGAATTACAATGCCAATGTCATAAGAACATTCCAGTCATTTGGATAATAGATACACTTTTTACAATTACATGAAAACAGCCATTTATTCAAGACTTTTTAATGATACAAATTTGCTCTTCATATCTAAAGAAGTAAAAGACAATGCTTAGAATGAAAACTATAGACCAATATTCTGAATAAACAGACATACACAACTATTAGAAACAATGTTGCCAAGCAAGGCAGCAATCATGTCAATAATGTAGGACTCATTCAACTAAAGCATAAGGTAAATATAACAAATCTTGTCATTAATAAAAATAAAGTAAAAATAAGTCTATGAAAAAAATAAGTCTATGTTGAAATTGCAAAAATCTGTTCATAAAACTCAACTCCCATCTTTCTCAAATGTTCTAGAATACTTAGTAATACATGGAAATTTCTTTATCCTTTGGAAATAATTCCTATCTAAATGCAAGCATACTAATTAGATAAAGAAGAAAAGTTAATATCTCCAATAATATCATGGTTAAAGGAAGGATGCTTGCATTGACACTGCTATTTCACATAGTTCTTGAAATGCTTTTTTTAAAAATTAATGTGAAAAAAGACAGAGACAATAATGGTAGACAAAGAAAAGACTATAACATCACTTTTAGCATATGATATGATGAATTTTTTAGAAAACTCCAAGTCAAACAATGTATTCGAGTAATTAATAAATTCAGCAAAGTTTCAGGATACTTAGTTCTTCTAAATCACCCACATTCCTGTATTTCACTAAATGGATCCAGCAGGAAGATCTAGAACGAGAAACTACTATCAAACTGACTTCAGAAACTATATAATATCTGGAAGTTTATCTACACATATGCAACAAGAAATATGGTGAATCTAAGTATGAAACATGCCTACAATAAAAATGAATTGAATACTGAGATGGATATTAGTTGCTCATGGATCTGTGGAACCTTTATAAGTAAAATGACAATATTATTAAAATTAATTTCCTTATTCTATAATATATCAGTCAAAATACCTAAACTATATTTTATAGAACTAGAAAAATATAGAATATTTTAAAACATGTAAAATATTTAAAAACCAGAATATCAAAGAAGAAAGAATGATTAGCAGTGTCAACAGAATGCAGACAATTTGGGGAGTTTGAGGATGCAGAAGAGAATACTGAATTTTCAATAAGAATTCCATACTAATTTTGAAGACATGGATATTAGCAGAATGATAAGGTTGGGAGTAAAATCACAAGGCATTACTAGGAAGCAAATGATAGCCTTCTCAAAGAGCTTAGCAAAAAAATGCGGAAGAGATATGTTGATAAAGGAATAAGTCAGTGATCAGGGAAAGACTCTGAATTAATGATATAATGATGATGACAGAGGAAACAGTTTGCTGGAAAAGACAGAAAGCTATTGGATTGCAAGACTAGGTAAAGCACCTGGCCTAGTTAACATGTAAGGCCACATTATCAAGTGATACAGTGTTGAAAAAGAAAGCACTGGATGAAGGCATAGGTTCATTTTAAGATGATAGATGGGGAAAAAAGAGGTCAGGGTGAATGATCTTAATTATTTTCTGTAAAAGATGAGGCAAGATCTCCAGCCGAGAACTTTTGAATCCTGAGAGGTCTGAGAAGAGATACAAGGGAAATAAGCCACCTGAGGAACTGTGTGATCGAGTGTATGTAAGTTGAAGTTCATTTCTATAAGACCAAGAGTTGGAGAGGGACAAAAAATTGAGGACTGAAGGAGAGAGGAAAAAATAAAGGATGAAAAGCTTGTTGTCTAAGAAAAGGACATTTCAAAAGTACAGTGGAATGGATAGTGTATATTTGATTGGGGATTTGGGCTTGGCCACTTGAGGAGAGTAGACATAATGAATTAAGTGATGATAATCAGGATTTGGACAACTGCCTAAAGGTATTCAGAATGTATGAAATATATACAATATGATAATGTACGATGTGTACCCCAAATCTGTAAACCTTAATAATACAGGGTTAAAACAAAATGACATGACATTTTATTCTCTGAGATTGACCATTAACCTAAAGGTAGAGGTCAACTGCCCAAAATGACCACCACGAACTGAGAGAGGGGAAAATTTATCTAAAAGCCAAGAATAGGGGAAAACATTAACCTTCTTAAATTTGACAATTGCTCCTGAAGGACCTATATCCATATCTGTTTAATTGTCATCTCTTCCTAGACTCTAAGTATCATGAGGACATTTTAACCATTGTCTTCCAAGTTTGTAATTAACAAAGGGGGAAATAACCACAAATTTTGACTTTTCACCAAGTGGCATCATCCTTTTTTACCAGGAATATAGTCATGAAACAATTTCATTTATTTATTTATATATATATTTATTTATTTATTTATTTATTATTATTATTACTATTATTATTGTGCTTTGACATTTACCCATTTTGATCAAAGATGACAGCATTATGTCAGCTATAAATCCAGTAAAGAGATATAGAAGAAAAAAGTATAAGGGCCATATTAGAGGGAGAATTAGTATCCCTTGGAAACCTAGGATTGCTAGAAGATCAGGAAGGCAATGTAAGGTCTTAGGAGGTTTATATGACTGAATGGTTCCTTTACAGATTCAATGGAGAAATGGACATAGATCAAAAGGGACAGTCCTCTTTGATTAAACATCCTTTAGAAATAAGAAACCAAAAGGGAGAAAGTAAAGAATAAAAATCTTGCCCATTTTTTCTTTCTTCTGGAGACATCTAATGTCTTTCTGTATCTCCAGGAATCTATAAATGACCAGGCACTTCCACATATTTCAGGTAGATATGACTGGTATATATCTTCCTTTCTAGGAAAGAAATCTGAAGACAAAATGTTGTCAAGTCAGAACATGATACTGGAACCTCTTCTCTTTACCAGTTATCACCCAGTGACCTCAGTTATGAGTAGGAAATTTAAAAACCAAACCAGGTTTATTAAATACAATTTTAAAAGACTCAGTTTAATACTTGGTGTTATCATTTCTCCCATCTGAAATATGCTATTCTACTAAAAAATAACTTCCATAATGATAATGTATCATTTTTGGCTCAGTGTTTATCTAAAAAGGATTTTAAAAATTTTAACCTTTAGCCCATGTTTACAAAGAATCAGAAAAAAATATTTCAGCTGAACATGGATTCCTCTATTAAAAAAATAAAGTGAAAACAAAGGCCACAGGTCATCCTTTTGTAGATAGTTAACTGACTTTCCTTTCTTTAAACATAATTTCAGATAGTTGTGATACATAATCATATGCTGATGACTCAAAACTTTATCATACTTGCGTAAATATCTCCTTAGCATTTTGAAAAGTTAAAAAAACTTAATTATCATAGAAACTTACAACTAACAACATATGTAAAGGCTATACAACAGTCTGGGTAGCTGATATAATTCAATTGTTGTGAGTATATTTTTTGATCCTGATCTCTCTCTTTTTTTTTTTTTTTAGGATTTTTGCAAGGCAAATGGGGTTAAGTAGCTTGCCCAAGGCCACACAGCTAGGTAATTATTAAGTGTCTGACACCAGATTTGAACCCAGGTACTCCTGACTCCAGGGCCGATGCTTTATCCACTATGCCAGATAGTAACTATAATCTTACAGGGTTAACAATAATATATTATCACAGAGAACCTCACAACCCATTCTATTTTTGCACATGAGGATTATGCTTGAAAAAGAAACATAAATTTGGGATTAAAATTATCCCTGTTGCCTCTTGAATCAGACTTTATAAAAAGTTTTTATAATAAAATACATTTAGTTATTAATCATGTTTAAATATAGACATAAATTCAAATCATTCCTTTCATAGTCCTTTTACAGAAATAGACCATCTCAGGTGACTTTAAAAGTTTTACCAGGTGTTAATAACTACTAATGTAACAAAATTGTCATAAGGACATTAAGATTTCCAAGTAGGGTTAACATATGAATTATTACATTTCAGTAAACACAATGTAATTTGTTTTTGGTAATTCACTAAACTCAAATGTAAATTCTTAGAACAACAATCAAAATAGCATGGAGGTTTTCTTTACTTTAACATAATAAACATAAGGATTTTGCATATTTTGTTTTATTAATTTATTTATGTCTACCCAGTTTATACCCATCATTTAAAAAAAAAAAACTGATGATATTCTTTGGGAATTTGATTATATAGTGGTGATAAAATTCAAGAATCTCAATGAAATTGATGAAAAAAATGCAAAGGAAGGCAGCTTAGCCATACCAGATCTCAAACTGTATTACTAAGCATAAGTCATCAAAACTGTATGGGACTGGCTAAGAAATGGATTGGAGTAGTGGAATAGATTAGTTGCAAAAGAGACAGCAGTAAAAGACAAAAATAATTCACTGTTTGATAAATCCAAAGATTCTAGTTTCTGGTATAAAAGTTCACTCTTCCACAAAGGGAAAATTGGAAGATAGTATGAAAGTATATATGCGTAGACCAAAGAGGAAGTCAAAATGGGTGCAGAATTTATGCACAAAAGGTAATATTATAAGCCATTTAGGGAACAAATAAAAGTTTAGCAGTCAGATCTGGGGAAAGGGGAACAGTTTATGACCAAAGAAGAGATAAAGATTATTATAAAAACCAAATTGGACAATTTTGATTACATTAAATTAGAAAAAGATTTTGATCAAAGAAGACATTTGCAAGTAAGAGTATAGGGACTGTAGCAAGTTGGAAAACAATTTTTCCAACTACTGTTACTAAAAAAACACTCATTTCAAAAATATATTGAGAAATGATTCAAATTCATCAAAAAAACTCATGTCCTTCCTAAATTGAGAAGTGGTCAAAGGATATAGAAAGACAAATCTCAGATAAAGAAATCATAGCTATCTGTAGCTATATATCTATATCTATATCTATATCTATATCTATATCTATATCTATATCTATATCTATATCTATATCTATATCTATATCCATACCCATACCCATATCTATTTCTATATATATACATCTATATCTATATCCATATCTATCTATCTATAATGTAACTTATAATTATAAGAAAAATTCATTCCAAAACATTACTGATTATAGAAATGCAAATTACTAAACCTCTGAGGTACCAACTAATAGTCGTTCAGATTGGCTAAGATAACGAAATGGAAATGATTAATGTTGGAGAGGATGTGGGAAAACTGGGAAACAAATGCATTCTTGATGAAGCTGTGAGCTGATCAAACTGTTATGGAGATTCTGGAGAAAGCAAAGATCAATAAACCTGCGCATATCCATGTTTCAGTAATATTACTAATAGGTCATTACTCCAAAGAGATCCTAAAAAAGGGGGAAAGAATCATATGTACAAAAATATTTATAGGAGCTCTTTCTGTATTGGCAAAGAGGAATGACTGTGGTATATGTATATTATGGAACACTACTGTTCTATAAAAAAAATCATGAGAGATGGGATTTCAAAAAAGCCTGGAAAGACTTGCATGAATTGAGGTTGAGTGAAATGAGCAGCACCAGAAGACCCTTATTCAAACTAAGAACCATATAGGCTATTCATTTCAGCAGTACATTAATAAAAGACAATATTAAAAGACTTGTGATGGAAAATACCATTCAAATCCAGTAAAGGAGCTATGACATTTAAATGTAGACCAAAGCTTATTATCTTTAAGTTTTCAAAGTTGTCATGTATTATGTAATTTTTTTCTCTCCAATGTATTCTTTCTTCCATTTGGATCTGATTCCTCTCACATAACATGATTAATATGTGTCTATGTTTACCATGGTTATAAATGTAGAGACAGATTGCTTTCTGTCAGGGGAGGGGGAGGGAAGGAAGGGAAGGAAGAATATGTAAAACAACTTGCAAAAATGTGATTGATAAAAACTACTATTGCATGTAGTTGGAAAAACAAATAAAATGTGTAAAAGTATTTTAAAAATTTCAACAGGTTTTATTAACTTATAATCTAACAAAATGATAATTAGAACAGATTTCCAGGTAGGTTAACACATGAATTATTACATTTCACTAAACACAATATTTTCATACTCAAATCAATTTCATTAGAACAACAGTCTGAAAGCATACAAATTTTCTTAGCTTTAATCTTATGAACATAATGACTTTAAATATTTTATGTTAGAAGTTTATTTATTGTTGAGGGATCCACCCACCCAAGGCAAAGTGAGGAAAGAGTCCTGATTGAAGGCTGTCTAATGAACAAAGACACAGGATTCCAGAATGATGAAAAAGAGAGTCTGATTTATTGTGCTGTTCACAAGCTTGTATATTGCTAAAACCATAGGGTTCCTTCTTTACCTAATCCCCTGAGAACATTCAATACAACCCTTGTTCACAGGCCATCTTGTATGTTCTGGCATATCAAATGCATCATAACTGCATAATCACTTATCATCGTGAAACATTATATGCTTAGAAAGTAACCATTTATGCTTCTTGGGATGTAGGGTACCACTCCAGGCATAAAAAGCAGCCTCCTTCCACTGAGAGGGTTTATGCAATCATCATGGCCAGAGTTCTACTCACCTGTGGCCCTCAGCAATTCATTTCTACCCAAATATATTCATCATTATCAAGAAAATCCTGCAAGATAAATGAGATTCTTCAAAAATTTGCATTATATACTGCTGATAAATACACCCCATTAAGAGATTCTATCCCTATGCCTTGAAAATGACAACAAATGCATATCAAAAACAGTAAACTCAGTTCTGCTTACAATAATTGAATTGCTTTTGTCTAATGACAAAATGTTTTACAAATAATAAATTTTCACTTTTATTATTTTGAAAATAGAAACGTTTTAATCAGATGGATAGGATTTAGGGTATTCAAGCAGAAACATTTCAAGTTTTCATCAAAAGGAAATTCAAAATTGTTTTGAGTCAAGTTCAGCAAGAGCTGAAAAATTGTTAACAATTAACTTCATCTGAGTCATAACAAAATCTCCACCAAAACAGCATCTCTGAAAAAATAAAGGGTACTCTGTTCTTGATTTTATTAATCAAAGTAAGTTGAATACAAACGTTACCATTGATATCAGATTATTATTGCAATGAATTAACTTACAGATGAAAATTTTTCACAGAAAGGACTTTAATAAATTTAATCCCAAAGTCTCTAAGAATCACTTTCCCTTGGTCAAATTAAATAGATTAAGATTTTAGAGTGACTCAGTTTTCTAAGTCACAGAGAGGAGGAAAAATCTAATGAAAGCATTCTTAATATCCCAAAATTTTACCAGACCTGTAAAATCTTCTTAATGTATTTTTATATTTAGCTGGTGGCTAGAAATAATTCTACAGAGAAAGTACATTTAAATAGCACTGACTAATTTACTGTATATATTCTGCCTTAATTTTTAAAATATCAACATTAGATGAAACTGATTTCCATCTACAAATATAATTTTTGGTGAGCACAAACTTATGAAGTACACCCCAATTTTGTACAAAGTTTTAACACAGAATGTTTTCAATGACTATTTCCACCTAGATGTTTCTTAAAATCCTTTATGGAATAACAATATTTTCTTTGTACATCAGTTGATAATCTTAAGAACTTTATAAAATTTAACTCAAATAGCCTTAAATAAACTCCCTTTTGAATAGAAATATAGATGAGTGAATGCTTCCAGGTAGTTTCTTCCTTTTAGGAAGGAAAAATGGCCAACATTTCTCCAACTGAGAAGAAAACTGGGACCTGATTATTGTACATATAGTAAGATAAACTCAGTTATAAACCCCACATGCAAAATGTTATTAATAACAACTAAGGGTCAGACACTTTTATTATTTTAATTAAAACAAAATTGTTTTAAGTAGTAATAACTAAGTAGTTCATAATAATACTTAAGTAATTTCCATAAATTTTCTTTATTCATTAATTCTGTTCATTATAAACAGTGCAATTTTAAATTTCTAAATGTTCAGTTTACAAGAGAATCTGTCCTTACTAATAAACCTAGCCATAACAACTATTTGTCAAATATTCTTAATATTATATAGCAAAGGTTATGGAAAGGAAATTTGCAGGTGAAGAAATCAAAGCTACCTATAGTCTTACTAATAATTGTTCTAAATCACTAATTTGTAGAAAATGCATATTAAAGCACCTCTGAAGTACCACCTCACAGCTCTCATTCTGGCCAATATGAACAGAAAGCACAAGGATCAATGTTGGAAGAGATGTGGGAAATCTGGGACACTAATACATTGTTGGTGGCACTGTGAACTCACCCTGCCTTTATGGAAAGTAATCTGGAATTATGCTCAAAGTGCATACCCTTTGATGCAGCAATACCACTAGAGGGTCTATACCCTGAAGAGATGATGAAAAAGGGTAAAAACATCACTTGTGCAAAAATATTCATAGAAGCCTTGTTTGTGGTGGCAAATAATTGGAAATTAAGTGAATGTTCTTCAAATGGGGAATGGCTTAGCAAACTGTGGTATATGTATGTCATGAATCATTATTGTTCTATTGGAAACCAGGAAGGATGGGAATTCAGGGAAGCCTGGTGGGATTTGCGTGAACTGATGCTGAGTGAGATGAACAGAACCAGAAGAAAATTGTACACCCTAACAGCAACATGGGGATGATCATCAACCTTGATAGACTTGGTCAATCAGTCAGTGCAAAACCCAGGGACAATTTGGGACTGTTTGTGATGGAGAATACCATCTGTACCCAGAGGAAGAATTGTGGAGTTCAAACAAAGACCAAAGAATATTACCTTAATTTTTTAAAAAAAAAAGCTGTCTTATTTGCTACATAATTTTACTGTATCTCTAATATTCTATTTCTTCATCAAGGATATTTTTTTTCTCTCAACACATTCAATCTTGATCAATGCATAGCATGGAAGCAGTGTAAAGATTACCAGACTGTGTTTTGTGGGGGTAGGGGGTGTGGGAGGGGGGAGGAAATTTGTAAAATTCAAAACCTTACAAAAATGATAGGTAGAAACTACTATTGTACATAATTGGAAAACAAAACATTTATATAATTAAAAACTTTGAAATTCATAGAAAAGAAAATTTTAGACACTTAAAGAAACATGCACTTTAAACTAAGAGATATCTTAATTTAATATGATGCAAAATTTATAATTTCCTTGCACGGAAAATCAGCCCATGAAATATAGTTATCCAATAAAAAAAGTTCATATCGCCCACATTTCAAAAATTTCATTTTAAGTAGTCCTTTCCCTGTTCCCTTAGTACTAGCAATTTTTCTTTCTGAAATCAGACCAAATCTAGTTTGATAGCACATGGTGAACTAGGAAGCTGCTTTTCTGCTAAAGCAAGGTATGGCTAGCTTCAAAAGGCTTCCTATAGATATTTATTTTCAAACTTTTCTCCTTTTGTTAAACCTGATTTACTGACTGATTTCTTTTTTTGTAAGGCAAATGGGGTTAAGTGGCTTGCCCAAGGCCACACAGCTAGGTAATTATTAAGTGTCTGAGTGGAATTTGACCTCAGGTACTCCTGACTCCAGGGTTGATGGTCTATCCACTGTACCACCAAGCTGCCTCTGAATCCCATTTTCTTCTTTCCTTTTTTTTTTGAATCCCATTTTCTCAAAAGCAAATTTTCATTATAGAGAAAGGACGACAGACTCCAAATGAATGAAAAACTGTTTAACATCATGATAACCAGAGAAAAAAAAATGAAAAAAAAATGAATGACCTTTTCTACCCAAGGTAGGAAAAAAAAAACAGACACTCTCTCTTTAAAACCTCAGTTTCTAGATTAAAATAATCCATGACACCTAATAAGAAGAAATTCTAATTTTTCTGTCATTTTACAGATAAAAAAATCATAGAGTCAAAATGACAGATGGCTAGATGCCCCTTACTGGCAGAGAAGGAAAAATAAAAACCAGAACAGATTTGTCCAAATCAGAACAGGCAAAATAAAAAACACAATTGCCAAAACCAATCAGGGCACAGAAAAAAACACAGAATCAATCCAGGTATTTAGAAGAGCAACAAATAAACACAGATAGCTGAAGAGATATACACATAAACAAAAGGGAGTATTACACAAACAAAGTTTCCTATATTGAGGTGCCAAAGACACAACTCACCCAAGAGACACAGACAACACAAGGGGAACCCCTGATTTGCTTTTACCCTGGAAGGCCCCAAAGACACACAAATAGAGTGAACCCCTGAATAAATTTTCTCTTTAGAGGCATGCCTGAGGCCCTGTGAGGACCCTAAGGCCAAAATCAAGAAAATTCCTACCTCAAAAAAGAATCAAGAATTCCCTTCACCTCCAAGTTGAATTCCACAAAATAGTTCAATTTCAAATAAAGTAGTTGAGTGGAGAACTTGGCAGATCAATATTATTTCAAGGCCAGCTTTGGTTAGGCTCAAAATCTCTCAAGCTTATTTTACGGATATAATATCCAGTGCTGCTAAAAGGGATTCTACTCCCTTTACAAGTCTAAGTTGTCTAATCCTATATCTATCAAATTAAACATGGGTTTGCAAGAGAGCAGGTATTTGAAAAGTTACAGACCTCTTTCCTTCCAAGGAGTTTGTCTGGGTGGAGACTGTGGACCTGTCTTCCTCAACCTTCCTGTCCATATCCTCATGTCAGGGCACAAACCTGTGAACCCTAGAACTGTAAACTTTAAAAATATAGTGTTAAAATAAAATGACAGAACATATATTAGACATGAAAGATTTTTTTCTCTGAGATTTACCATTGACCTACAGGTGGAGGCTATGTGTCCAAGATAACCACCATGAATTGAGAGAGAGGGGAATATTTATCTAAAAGCAAAGAATGTGGGAAAATCATTAATCAGTCTTTGGTGCCCTGACAATCAATGTTGCACACTCTTAAATTGCTCACTTACTACTCAGAGACAATAGTATCTGATGAATTGTTTTCTCTGCCTGAAATTTAAGCTTCATGAGGGCAGAACAATTCTTCTAGCATCCTGACGATTGTTGTCTTGAGTCTGTAGCTAACATAGTGGGAAATACCCACAGGTCTTGATTCTACACCTAATTACAAAGGTGACTGAGACCTAAAGGTTAAGTACTGTTAAAAGAAAACAACCTTTATCATAGCCATATAGTTGTGAAAAACTTTAAATTTTTTTTTATTATTATTACACTTGAACAATGAGAATGTTCATCACTGAGTGGAATGTTTAAGTTTTCTTTCCAAATAATATTGAAAATCTGATTGAAAATAAGTGCGGTATGAAATAGGAGGTACATGGTCAGATTCCTCTCAAGGTAGGAAGAGGTGGCATATTCTTTCCACTATGAAGGAAAGCAAGAATGTTAGAGGGGTAGAGGGGAAGAGAAAATTCTTTTTAGCCATGGATGGCTGCATTTGCAAATGAACATAGATGGGAAACAAATTGTTAAGGAAGAGAAGAAAAAATTTTGGACCCTAAAGAAAGTGAAAAGGAATATTAAACTACGTTGGAAAGCTACCAAGGAAGAATGCAGTTGGGTTATAAATGTTTTTCAGTCACAAACAGGCTCCTTGTGTGCTGGTATAGCTGTTGGAATTTATCAGATTTGGTTGAACATGGGCTAACATGAATAGATGTGGGGTGTGAAAAACTCTATGGATGTGAGATGAGTAGAGAGACATCATGCAAGTAGATTAGGCAGGTCAATGCAATTGGCCAAGTGAGAAAACTGAGATTACATGAATCAGTGTAAGAAACAAGTGCCTTTCCAAGACACAGGACAGCCATTAGGGATGCAAAGGATCCATTTCTGTACCTTTTCTGCAAGAACCTGTGACCTGAAAATAGGCACACCCTATAAACATGAAAGCAAAACCTTTTATTTCCTGTCTTGAAATGCAAGTCCCTCCCCTGGTTGCCCATAGGCTGGATACTGTAGAGAGGTTACAGCCTGTTCATAGGACCTAATTTCCCCAAGAGAGTCTCCAGCCTTACATCTTCCCACAGTTGTATGACCCCAGCTCTTCTTTCCCTTTGCCTTTCTTTAGATGCATGATTTCCCCCCTTTACTTGCCTACACAGGTATGAAAATCTATATCTAAGCACAGAACTCGTTTCTCCAAGTTTGTCTGCTTACTAGTCAATGGCCTATTTCTTCATTATCTGTAGATTTCTTATGTTCTCTGTCAATTTAAACCTTAGGTAACATCTCTTGGGTGGCATGTAATTATTGTGGAAACAGTAAATAGCCACTTCTTACATCAGTGAGTCAATTTAACATTTACTTGACATGTTCCATATGTCAGTCCCTCTGATAAGTAATAAGAATGTAAATAAAAGTCAAAATAATGACATCTTCTGCCCCAAGGAGTTGATTTACAATGAGAAAAGAAGATGCAGGAAAAACCCAAAAAGCTCTTCGGAGTTGGGGTTACAGGGTAGAAAAATCTAGCATGCCACTACGAGAAGAATGATTAGGTTTGGTCAGGACTATTGGCTGAGTCCTCCACTCAGGTGCTTCCAAAGTGTGAATTCAAGACCCAAAGCACTGAGTTTCCTGATGAAAAGCAGGAACCAGGTATATACATGAGTGTGGAGTGCTAAGAAGTGCAGACAGGTATGCTATGAGAGATGAGATCTAGTAATGGCAAAATTTGAAAACTACCAGGATGTGGGGGGAGAGAGCCAGTGAGGCCTATTAATTCAAATCAGATCCACATTTAATAAGTTCCTGTTTTGGGAAGGTTTTTTTTTAGGTTTTTTGCAAGGCAAATGGGGCTAAGTAGCTTGCCCAAAGCCACAAAGCTAGGCAATCACAAAGTGTCTGAGACCGGATTTGAACCCAGGCACTCCTGACTCCAGGGCCAATGCTCTATCCTCTGCGCCACCTCGCCGCCCCGGAAGGTTTATTTTTTGAAGTGTTTAGAATAGTAGTATGAAAAGAAAAGAAAAGAGCACTATAGAAAGCTGTTCTTGTCCCTAAATAACTTGCAATTTAATTAGAGAAGAAGACACAGAAAAGGAAGTTGAAGTGAGGGTCAGTTACATGATATAGGAACTTAACCAAAAAGGCAGGCATATCCCAAACTAGTACAGCACATAGCTGAATGCGATTTCTGTCCTTAGTCATGTCCTGACATAGAGGTTTTGAAGTTTATAATGCAGCTCCCTAATCAATGTGGAAATAAGGAAGTGATGAAGCATGAGTACTTTTAGTATCATTGATAGATAGATGGATATACATTCAATGTTTACTGAGCACCTTCTTAGAGCCAGATGCTCTTCTAATAAATGATTCTAAAAATAAGATAAAGTGGACAAATCTCTCCCCTCCAAAAGTTCACAATATAATAAAGGAAAAGTTCACTTGAATGGGTCTAGGAAGTAGCAGAGATGGGCATGGTATAGAGTTGGGAGATCTTTCCATATTCAAAATAATAAAAAGTTGAATAAAATATTCTGAGATTGGTCTGGAAAATCATAAAATAACTGTAGATTTAGCTACAAAGCAGTCCCTAAAAAAAGAACAGTTTTAATAATTATAAAGACTTTCAGTGCTCAAGCTTGGATCATACCAATATAACAAAAATATGATTGCTTACCAGACTAATTTACCAAACAAACCCAATAACAATGACATAATCAAATAGATACTTTGTACTAGAAATTGAACAATAACAAAACATTTGGAGGAGAAAGACCTAGGATATCAAAAACTGATTCCTTGAGATTTAAGTATAAAAGGAGTTCATCACATCTTCGGAATTGAGAGTGCATTATAAAATATTCAGGAAAATTGAAATTGTATTAAAAAGTAGAGACACAGATCACTGGAACAAACTAAATAGGCCATACAATTGCAGTAGAATCTTATATTCCATCTTTGCTAAATCTGAAAGTATAAATGCCCCAGGCATAAAGCCCTTACTTAGTAATAACAATTGGAATAACGAGTAAACAATCAGAGAGAAATTAAAGTTATACAACAATATATATCATATTGAACACTAAATTTTAAGATTCATGACCTTATTAAAAATACCACAAATATTTAGAAAAATAGAATTTTTAAATTATTCAGTTGTAGGGAAAAAGATTTATGCCTAAATATTCTTCTCATTTCAAGTCATTATTTTTCCTGCCATACAATCCATAGCATAACCAGGTTCTCTTCAAGGCATGGATGATTAGATTCAGAGTTAAATTTAAAACAAATTAAATTAAATTAAATTAAAAAAAACATTTTAGAGTTAGTTAGATTGAAAATCTAAGGGGATAAGCTTTCCTGAATCTAATCCAAATGAGTGAATAATAGCCATTCGTGACATAGATAAGGGATAGAACAGATAGGACAGATGATTTTATAATTAGATCCCTACATAACATTTATGGTCGCATATTGTAAGCCAACCCTTTGCAGTGCCAAGTAAATTGTTCTTTGTGGCACTCTACCGGATGCACTTGTGTGATCCAACCAGGGTAGACCTTCTTTTCTCTTGGGCATCATCTAAGTAAAAGCATAGGAAGAAAGAAAGCACATTCATACTAACAATGCCACATATTTGGGACATACTTATATTTGTGTGAAGTTTTTAAAAATTATTGGGAAAATGTCTCCTTCCATTATATTTTTCCATAACAGACAACCAATGCATTCTGCTCCACAAGCTGTATTATTGAAATTTAATTATTGCAAAGGAAGGACAGGGAAAAGGAAGAAGTAAGAATGGATATAGGGAAAGAAAGAAGCAAGGAAGGTAGGAGAACAGAAGAAAGTAAAGAAGGAAGGAAGAATTGAAGGTAGGAGTATAGAAAGAAAAAGCCAAGATGATGTGATCTGTTGGTTAATTCTACTGTTCATTATCTGGAGCTGGGTACCATGGTCCATCATGATTCCTCTTGAAACATAATTGGGATTGTTTCGAGGACAGGTGTGATGTCTTCTAACATTGAGAGTGTGACTATGATGTGCTGGACACGTTCGACTGCCACATATACACTTGCCAAGAGAACTCTTTTATAAAGAACTTACACAAGGCAAGTGCTCATAAAGAAGTCAGAAGAAGCAATACTGAGATACCCTGAAAGTCTCATTGAAGAACTTTAGGACTGACTGTACTGCATGGGAGACCCTGGCCCTTGATCTCCCAGCAGACTGTGTCTTCATCAATGAGGAGGCTTCCTTTATGTGGAAGGCAGAATTGAAGCAGCTCAAAAGAAATGTGACATACACAAGTTGATAGCACCTAACCAGGTTTTCACGTGGACTGTTTGTGCCCAACCTGTGATAGTGTATTTCCAGTTCTAATTTGTCTGATCAGCCACTGTTGGTTACACTGTAATTTGTCTCAAACATAATGATGTCATTTTGGTCTTCTTCAATTACGAAGGCCAAGAACCTACCAACCAACCAACCAACCAACCAACCAATCTTTAAAATACAGTATTGCTGTTATTGTATAGTGTTTCTCTGGTTCTTTCACCTTCATATTCAATCAGTTCATAGAAGTTTTTCCAAGGTTTTCTGAAATCATTCTCTTGGTCATTTCTGACTTCACAAGTGTGCTTTATATACATATATCATAACTTTTACAGTTATTCCTCACTTGACGGGCACCTCTACAATTTCTAGTTCATTTTCACCCCAAAATGATTATCTATGAGTATTTATATAAAGCTCCTCTTCCATCTTCTTTGAATTATTAGGAGAATGCAATGAGAAGTCATATCACTAAATAAAAGAATATCATTCCAAATCACTTTCTGCAATGTTTGGATCAATGACAGCTCTATCATGTTTTCTGGATTTTTTTTTAAATAAGAAATTATATATATGGCTGCATATATATATATACGTGTGTGTGTGTGTGTGAAATTACATGTAGTCTTCTTGAGAAGGAAAGGGGAAGATATTGATTGATAAAAGCAAAAATGGAAAATTTTCAACACAGTATACTATTTATTATATACCCTCTCTTGAAATGAAAATTTATTGCATTACATTTAGAATCCTCTACTACATTCTACTGCCCACATGCCAGTGTTTTTTTATATTTTAAGTTTAAAATGAAATACAAAAGAACTTTAAAAAATTAAAAAGTAGAGCTCTCTAGCTGTACACTGAATAGAGCACCAGCCCTGGAGTCAGGAGGACCTGGGTTTCAATTCACCCTCAAACAATTGCTAATTAACTAGCTGTGTGAACTTGGGCAAATCACTTAAACACATTGACATGCAAAAATCAAAAAAAAAAATAAAAAATATATCAAAGCATGAACAAGGGGGTTTTGTAACTTGTGAAAAGTCTTTCCTGCATTTTTGATAAAATATGATGTTTGTCATTCTTATTACTTAGGTGGATATCTATTTTTCTGATTTTTCTGATTAAATTTTTCTAAAATTTAACCCTTAAAGACAAATGTTGGAGGGAATTTGGAAAACTAAGGGACTAATCAATGCCCTGTTGATGGAGTTGTGAATTGATAACCATAATATGGAGCAATTTGTATTATATAGCACAAAAGGTTATAAAATCATGCATATTCTTTGATCTGGGAAGATCCACACTGGGTCCAATTTGTGCAAAAATATGAGAGCAACTCTTTTCTTATGGCAAAAACTTTGAGACTGAAGGGATGCCCATCAACTGGGGAAAGGTTGAACAAACTAGGGTATGTGGCTACAATTTAGCAATAGAAAGGACAGAGTGCAAAGTTAGGTATAAAATAGATAATTTCAATTACATTAAATTGCAAAGATTTTGTAAAAATCAAACAAATGTAATCAAGATTATAGGGAAAGCTGAAAATTGTGAAAAAATTTTTCTAGACAATCTATTAGATAAAGACCTTACATCTAACACATATGAAGAACTTTCTCAAATCTTTTAATGAGTCATTAACCTATTGGTATGTGGTCAAAGGATATGAATAGGCAGTTTTTGGAGAAATTGAAGCAATTTGTAGAAAGGTGAAAAATGATCTATATTTTTGTTGATTAGAAAACTGCAAAAAAAACTTTGAAGTATCAGTTTAAGATCTTTGAGAATTTATAAAATGATAGAAGGGGAATAGGACAAAAATAATAGGGGATGTGGAAAAACTGGCACAATTAATTCAGTGTTGGTGAAATTGTGAACAGAGCCAACAACTGTGGAAAGTAATTTGAAATTACTCCCAAAGAGTTATAAAATTACCCTATGATTCAGCAATATCACTATTGGGCCTATTTCTGTAGATAATTCTTGACAAAGGATAAGAAATTATATATTCTGGGTCAGCTAGGTGGCGCAGTGGATAGAGCACTGACCCTGGATTCAGGAGTACCTGAGTTCAAATCTGGCCTCAGACACTTAGTAATCACCTAGCTGTGTGGCCTTGGGCAAGCCACTTAACGCCATTGCCTTGCAAAATTAAAAAAATATATAGTATATGTTCTGTAATGTTCAAAGTAGTTCTCTGTGATGACAAAGAAGTGGGAAATGCAGGGATACTCATTACTTGGGGAATGACTGGCCAAGTTGTTGTATAAATAAAATGTGGAAAGCCACGCAAAATAAGGAAGCATGAAATGAACAGAACCAAGAGAACATGGCAAACTGTAATAGAAATACTGTTTTTAAGAATGATCTTTAATTAATATTGTTTTGATTACTATGAATGTACAAAGAAAGACTTTCTGCATCCAGGGAAAGAACTAATAAATAAGCATATGTACAGAATAATTTTACAAATACACACACACACACACACACACACACACACACACACACACACACATATATATATGTCAATTTTGTTGTGTATTTGAAAGGAATAGCAAGCTGTTCATTGTAAAATTGTAGTTTAAAGGGTGATCATATTTTTATTGTATTGAGTTATAAAAATATTTGTTTCAATCCATAAATTGAAAATGAAATTTAACATTGACAAAATTGTTAAAATATGCCAAGGTTTGATAGGGGGGGAAGTGATAAATAATTATCATTAACTGTAATCATTACAATGGAAAGATTTCTTGTTTAGATCCTTATATTTTATCATTTAAATTTACATTTGTATTTTTCTCTTTGTTCAAGTCTTTGTATTTCAAAGTGTCTATATAACTCTGGCCTTCCTATTAGGAATTTTGAGAAGTCTTCTATTTCTTCCAACCCTGAAACACCTTATATATTTAAACAGAGTTTTGCTAGGCAAGTTTCTTGTTTGCACATTTTCCCTCCTGAGATGTGACACTCTACAATCTCCATTCTTTTTCTTTGTTTTTTATTGCATTTGTTTTTGCAAGGCAATGGGATTAAGTGACTTGTCCAAGGTCACACAGCTAAGTGACTATTAAGTGTCTGAGGCCGAATTTTAACTCATGTCCTTCTGACTCTAGGTCTGACGCTTTATTCATTGTGCCACCTAACTGCCCCTCTCCATTCTTTTCTTATAGTGGCAGGTAAGTTTTTTCTAATATGGACAGTCTCCTTGGAATTTTCTTTCTTTCTGCCAGTTTGTGATATTTTGTATTTGAGTTGGAGGATATGAATTTATGGAAAAATGTACCTGAGATGGTAGTTTTGAAGTTTCATTCAGAAGATGATGGATAAATTATTTTTATTTCTACTTTGCAACCAGATTTTATGGTTTCTGATCACCTATAAGGTTCGTAGAAATGCTTGACTCTGTTATTGCTCATTGTTTGTTTCTAGTTTTTTTTTTTTATTTTTCTATTATCTCTCTTTGAGCTGTTTTACAGGTCAGGTCAGTAATTTTAGCTCTGAGATACCATATATTTTCATGTGCTTTAAAAATATATTGCTTTTATTATAACATTCCTAGTTTACTTGTGGAATTGTTATCTTCTTATTAACTACTAGGGAAGGGTTCATAAGTTGCAGTGGAAAGAGTTGAGCTTAAATCTGGTCTCATACACTTAATAATTTTGAAACCCTTGGCAAGTCTTTTAAGCCAATTTAGCTCAGTTTCCTAATCTGTAAAACTAGCTGAAAACAGAACTAGCTAACCATTTCAGTACCATAAAATGACTGAGAAATTTATTTTCCCAGTTTATCATCTACAGATATGAATCTGATTTCTACCTTTCCTCTAGATGAAAATGACAAAAGAGAACTAGAATTCTTTGGGAAGATATTTATATTTTGGTGAAGTTTTCAAATATTTTTTGTGAATATGTCTTCTTGCATTGTATTTTTCCCATATCCAGCACCCAATGCCATCTGCTACAGAAGCTGTATTATTGCAAGGCAATTATCTCAAGGTAAGGAAGGAGAATAAGAAAAATGGTATAAAGGATTAAGGAAAGAGGGAAAATAGAAGGAAGGTAGGAAAGAAGGAATATAGAATGAAAATGTGAAGATGATTAGATCTTTATTCAGAATCCATCAGTTCATTATCTGAAACTGAGTACCATGCGAAATCATGAGTTCTCTGGAATTGAAGATGTGTCTTGTGTTGATAATAGGTTTGAAGTCTTCCAAAATTGGTTATCTTTAAAATACAGTCCTGCTGTTATTCTATATAGTGTTTTTATGAATCTTATTTGGTTTTGCATCAGTTCTTACAATTCTTCCCAACTGTTTTTGTTTCAACTATTCAGTTATTCTTCAGCTGATGGACATCTCATCAGTTTCTAATTCTTTGCCAGCACAAATTGAGCACTTATAAGTATGATTATGTGGAAAAGTTCTCTTCAGCCTTCTTTGAACTATTGGGAGAATGGAACTAGTAGAGATATCACTCAATGGAATATTATTTGACATATTTCCAAATTTCTTTTCAAAACATTTGGACCAATGACAGCCCTGTCTTTCTTTCTAAATGACTTTTTTAGATGTTTAAATCAGAACAAATTTGCTTATATATAGGTGGTATATGTGTATGTTTACATAGCCTGCATGGGAGTGAGAAGGGAAAAATAGTGTAGAATAGAGAAAAACAAAGAAAAATGGAAAATTTTGAAGACATGCTGAATCCAAAGAGCAAGATGGAGACCAAAATTTGATAAAATTGGAGATCTCTAATTTCCCGTGGACTGCCTAGGGATGAAGAGTACCCAAATCAGACAGTACCTGAGTGTTCATGGAATAAGGTTTTGATAGTGTTTTTTTTGGGGAGGGGTACTGACAGCAAGAAGGATACAGAAGCAAAGACAGCAGTTAGATATATTATTTTTCCATACTACTACAAACATATGCAAACCTATGGTTCAGTATAGATAGGGGACTAGACAGAATGGGAAAGGGTCAGGATCTTTGTGTTACGTCTAAACATGTTTCCTTGGATGGAAGGAGTCACATATTCACCGACTTCTCACAGGTTTGAGAGAGTGAAATTTAATATCTTATGGTTCCAGTCACATCTGGGGAAGGGAAGGCAGTCCTGGGAGGAAGCAGGAATTTTACAGATACAGCAAGATAATTAGGCTAACAAGGCTGCTTTGTGAATCTTAGACAAATTCATGGAATATCTGTAATCCTAGATTCAAGCATTTGGGTCTGCTTGCATTATTTTCAGACCCAAAGGCTCCCAGCCAAGGTTATATTTCTGAGGAGTTTCTCAGGGTCCAGAAAGGTGTCAAGGACCCCTTCTGTACAAGGATTACACAAATACTGATATTGTACTTCATAAGTGTTTGTATACGTAGCCTTCATGGGAGTGAGAAGTAAAAATCAAAAGTATAGAACAGAAAAAAGCAAAGAAAAATAGAAAATGTTGAAGACATTGTGCTATATTTATTATACAAGCTTTCATGAAATAAAAATTAATTGCTTATATTTTGAATCATTTACTATGTTCTGCAATATTCATGGTAATATTTTTCTTTCATTTTCATATCTTGAAATTAAGTTTGGGAGATACCATACTCGAAGAAGACCATGACTTCAGGGAGGTGATTAAAACAAGAAAGATTTTTAAAAATTAAAAAAAAATAAAGAAAAATTGAGAACTTATGAAAAGACTTTACTGAGAAAATGTCATGATTTTTGTTATTCTTATTATGTGGATAATGATTTTCATGACTTTTCTAATTTTCAACTATCACTGACAAATGTTGCAGGGGATGTTGGAAAATTGAGAAACCAATGCCTCATAAGTAGAGTTGTGAATGGAATTAACCATTAACTAGAGTAATTTGGAGTTATGTCCAAAGAATCAAAAAACCATGTGCTCCTTTTACCCTAGCAATCTTATTATTGGGTCTTTATCTGAAAAGATATTTAAAAAACATGAAAGGAAAAAAAAGCTTATATTGTGCTAAAATATTTATAGCAACTCCTTTGTATTGGCAAGGAATTGGACATTGAGGGAATGCCCTTCACCTGGTGACTGACTGAACAAACTGCTGTATGTGAATGTGAGCGAATGGTATTTTACAATATGAAATGATAATCAAGAATCTCACTAAAAAACTTGGAGAGACTTTTATGAACTAAAGCAAAGTGAAATGATTAGGGTCATCTATGTTGCACCAGACCTGGAATTAGGAGTACCTGAGTTCAAATCCGGCCAGACACTTAATAATTATATAGCTGTGTGACCTTGGGCAAACCACTTAACCCCATTGCCTTGCAAAAACCTAAAAAATGTGAAATTAATAGAACCAAAACAATACTGCACAAAGCCACAACAATATTGTATAATGATCAGATGTGAATGACTTAGTTTTTCACAGCAATACATTGATCCAAGAGAACTCTGAAAGACTTAAGATGCAAAATGTTATCCATATGCAGAGAATAAAGATTGAAACATACATTTTTAAAACTTTTTCTCCTTCCTTCCTTCCTTCCTCCCTCCCTCCCTCCCTTCCTTCCTTCCTTCCTTCTGCCCTTCCTTCTTTTTTCTTCCTTCCTTCCTCTTTTCTTCCCTCTTTCCTTCCTTCCTTTCATTCTGTATTCTTTTATTATTTTTCTTGGACATTTTTTTATTCTACATTGTCCTTGACAATATGACTCCTATGGAAATGTTTTGCCTGACTACATGTGTATATCTTTTTTTTAGGTCTTTTCAAGGCAATGTGGTTATGTAGATTGCCCAAGGCCACACAGCTAGATAATTATGAAGTATCTGAGGTCACATTTGAACTCAGGTACTCCTGACTCCAGGGCCAGTGCCATTGTGCCACCAAGCCACACCCTACACATGTATATCTTATATCAGACTGACTGCCTTCTAAATGGCAGAATGGGGAGAGGGAGAGAGAATTTGGAACTCAAAATTTGTAGTTTGGTAAAAATAAAAGACTAAATTAATATTTGTTTTTTCAAAAAAGGAAGAGACCTCACAGTCAAGCAAGTACAGCCCAATTGCTCAAAAATATTATTCTCAGGATGATACCTGAGAAGTTATCTTCCAACTCTGCTTTTATTTTGAGGCAAAAATTAGCATGTATTTAATCAATTAGATAATAAAAATAAAGTTATACATTAAACTAAAATATTAGTCAAAAAATTCCTTTATTTCACACAAAGAAGACTTCCTTGCCATCTTTGAAATGAGATAGCCAAAGCATTTATAAATGTTTTAGCAACACATGAAAACTTTTCAAAAATTGACCCTGTATCTGTGCGCTAAGATATTACATACAAATGACACAAGGTTCTTTGAAGACACAAAATGCAATAATGTTCAAGGATTACTAACAAAATAGTAATAACCAAAATGAAGATTTAGTAATAACTGAAAACATAAAAATTGAATTTGTTGAAGTAAAATAATAGGAAACAAGTGATAATTATGCAAAAAAATGATAATGATGATGAAATGATACATGAGAATTTCTGAAATACTGCTAAATTTGCCTTAAGAAAAAAATTCATATTTCTACAGACAGCCATTGACAAAACAGAAAAAGAGAAACTCACAGAACAAAATATACAAGCAAAATATGAAAAATCCAATATAGAAATAAAGCTGAGATAAGTTTAAGGAAATAGACTGAAATTAGAACAAAAATAGATAACTTAGAAAAAATTAAGCAAAAATGAAACAAAATTTTTCTTGGAAAAGACAGATAAATTTTATAAAGGATTAACAAATCTAATGTTTTAAAGCATACAGAAATTCAAATTAAATAAATAGCAAATGAACGACTTGAAATCACAACAAAACTAGAAGACAAAAGATATATAATAATTAAAATATATATATATATATATATATATACAGTTTCATGATAACACAACTGAGAACAAAAAAAAAAAGAAATACAGGAATCAATGTAAGAATATGAAATACCCAAATTGAACTTTCAAAGAAAAAAAGTCCAGGTACTGATGAATTCATAAAACATTCCTACCAAAATTTTTAAAGAACCATTAGTTCCAAAGCTTCACAAAAATTCTTCAAAAATAAGAAAGACCATTGCTTACCAGAATACTTTTGTGAGATAAATATGTTCCTAATGGTGAAACTTTTGAAAGATAAAGAAAAAAAAATTATTGCCCAGTAGAATTAATAAATATGAACTCAAAATATTTAAACAATACACTGCAAACACACTACTGCAGCAATTTATTTTTTAATTTATTTTTCCAACTACAGGAAAAGATAGCTTTCAGAAATCATTTTTTGCAAGGTTTTTAGTTACGTATTTTTCTTCCTCACTCCCCTTAACTTCCTCCTTCCCTTGACAGAAAGCAATCAAACGAAAGTCACATATATATAAATAACCATACAAAATATGAATCTATATTAACAATATTCAATATTGTGAAAGAAGAATCAAATCAAAACAACAAAAAACAGTAAAGACAAAAACATTATGATAAGATCTTTTAAAAAATGAGGATTGTTAGCTTTGGTCTGCATTTAAATTTCACAGTTCCTTCTCTGCTTTTACATTCTATTTTCAATCACCAGGATTTTAGAATTTTCTTTATTCCTGCTAAATTGAATATGTCCATCATAGTTGATCATTATGCAGTGTTGTTATTGGTATTTTCAAAGCTATTTTGATTCTGCTCCCTTCACTCAGCATTAGTTCATGCAAGTTGTTATAGGCTATTGTGAAGTCCCATCCCTTTTTATTTCTTATGATATAATAGTGTTCCATCACAATCATATACGAAGGTTTGTTCAGTCATTCCCACAATTTCCAATTCTTTGCCATTATGAAAAAACCTGATAAACTTTTATATAAGTGGGTTATTTACTCTTTTGTGATCTCTTTGGATTAGTTACACAATAGTAGTAGCATTGCTAGAACAAAGGGTACACAAAATTTTATTGCCCTTTGGGCATATTCCCAAATTGCTCTCTAGAAAGATTAGATCAGTTCACAGATCCACCAAATGTGCATTGACATCCCAGTTTTCCCACATTACCAATACAGATTATTTTCACTTTAGTCATATTGACTAATCTGATAGGTGTGAAGCAGTATCTGAAAGATGTTTTAATTTGCATTTATCTAATCAACAATGATTTAGAGCATTTTTTATAGGACTATAGACAGTTTTCATTTCTTCATCTGAGAATTGTCTTTTAATTGTGAAATTACATGGTTTCTTATGAATTGGTCTCAGCTCTCTCTGTATTTCAGAAATTAGCTCTTTGTCAGAAACACTAGTTGTAAAATTGTTTCCCAATATATTACCTTTGTCTTATTCTTGCTACCATTGGTTGTATTGGTGTAAAAAAACGTTAACATTTAATATTATCAAAACTATTCATTTTGAATTTTATATTACTTTTTACAATAAAAACAAGGGAAATGGAAAGAACAATAGCAAAAAGGAATTGAAATTAATTTATATAAATATCAATATCAGCCACGAATCTGAAATGATGTACGAAGACACCTTTAGAATTCTAGTTTATGAAGATATGAGATTCACAGTTATACGTTAAACAAATATTTAGAAGTTTATAAGTGTCAATTTGTTAATACTTTGTGATTTGCTATAGAAATTGGGATTTGGTACAGAAATACAAATTGATATAGGAGAGAGATATCTAGGTGAAAAAGGTGATGGATACTGGGGATAAGTATAAAAATGTATAGAACATAAGACACCAATAAACACTTATTTTAAAATTTGTAAATATCAGTTCCAGAATCTGAACAGATCTTATGAGAGGCTTTGACTGCTCATGTGCAAAAGGATCAGAGCAGAATTCAGCATCAATTCATGCAAGTGGAGGCTTTTCTGAAAACCCATCACCCTTGATTTTTTTATAGAAAAAGTGTTCCCACCCATACATATAACACAATATGTTCACTCATTACCCAAATGGTGGACATCCTCTCGATTTCCACTATAAAAAGAGCTGCTATGAATATTTTTGCACATGTGAAGTTTTTGACCTTTTTCATGATCTCTTCAGGACATAGACCCAGTAGTGACATTGCTCATTTTATCAATTCTTAATGATCAATAGTATAGTAATACATGGATATAACTTATATTGTTTAGTCATTAGAAATTTATGAGTACCCCATCAGATTCCAAGACATTGCCAATATCAAGAAACTTGAAATATTTTGTACTTATCTGACTTTTCCCTCTTTCCTTGGTTCTTTGGAAAAGAGACCTAGGTATTTTGTAGTCGTATTCTTCCCCAATACAGAATTTAGATAGATGTACACAAAGGAGTTCTGGGGGCTTGTGGTGCATTAGGCCATGTCTTCTTTAATTACTAGAAGACTGTTTCTTTGTAGAATAAAAGGTGCCAACAGCCAGAAGAATGCCTTCTTACATAAGTCGTCAATGAGTCAACAAAAATTTTTTTTAATTCTATTTTGTTTATTTATTTTCTATTATTACAATAATCTTGCTGTGAGAGTAATCATAAACCCCACTCCTCCCTCCAAGAAGATGAGAAACCTCAGGAATCAGACAGAAAGGGAAAAAAGTGTGTTCAGATTCCAATGACTCTGGGATGAGTTGCCTTTCTCATCATAGCCACCAGAGAAGTTGCCTCAATATTTTTCCCACAGTTGCTCTCACTGGCTGTATTTCCATTTACTCTATTCCTCCCCAATCTCATCTATTCCATTCTCTCTCTCCTTTCATTCTGTCCCTGTTCCGAAGTGTACTGTATCTAAGTACCCTCTCCCAGGATCTTCCCTCTCTTCTATCATCTTCTTCGCCCTTCCTTCCCCCGTACCACTTTCCCTCTAATCCCCTCATTTCCCCCTTTTTTTTTCTCTAGGGTAAGATAGTTTTCTATATCCTTTTAAATTTGTATGTTATTTTCTCTCTGAGCCATTTCTGGTAAGAATGAAAGCTCACTCATTCCTCCTCTCTTTCCCCAATTCCACTCCATTGTCAAAGCAGTTCTTGACTCCTATGTGAAATATCTTAGCCCCTTCTTCTCCTTTCTCTTCCTACTAGTACTTTCCTTTATCACCCATTAACTCCAAATTTTACTGTATTATATCATTATATTTAGCTCCTTCTTCCGCCTTGTCTATATATGCTCCTTCTAACCACACTTATGAATGAGAAAGTTCATGTGAGCTATCACCATCTTCTTACCATACAGTAATATAAACAGATCAACATCATAAATTCCTCATTATTTGTTCTTAACATAAACTTTCTGTGGTTCACCCGAGTCCTGTACTTGGAGATCAATGTTGGAAGGGATGCAGGAAATCTGGGACACTAATGCATTGGTGGTGGTGCTGTGAACTCATCCAATCTTTCTGGGGAACAGTTTGGAATTACACCCAAGGGCAATAAATATGTGCTTATTCTTTGTTCCATCAATACCACTATCAAGTCTGTACCCTGAAGAGATCATGTAAAAGGGAAAAAAACATCACTTGCACAAACATGTTCATAGCAGCTCTCTTTGTGCTGGCAAAGACTTGGAAACTGAGTGAAAGTCAATCAATTGGGGAATGACTGAAGAAATTATGGTATATGTATGTTACAGAGCACTATTTTCCTATTAACTGTTTGGTATTCCCTAAGAAATAGAGTGGTGGGCCAGTACAATAGATTAGGTGTAAAAGCAGGAGATAATTATAGTAATCTACTGTTTGATAAACCCAAAGAGTCTGGCCATTGAGATAAAAACTCCCTCTTTGATAAAAATTGCTGGGATAATTGGAAGTTAGTATGGAAGAAACTTAGATTAGACCAACACCTCACACCCTTTGCCAAGTTAAGTTCCAAATGGTTACAGGACATAGACATAAAAAACAATACTATAAGCAAATTAGAATATCAAGGACTAGTCTACCTGTCATATCCATGGAAAAGGCAGCAGTTTATGACTAAGGAAGAGTTGGAGAACATCACCAAAAACCAATTAGATGATTTTGATTACATTAAATTAAAAAGCTTTTGCACGGATAAAACTAATGTAACCAAGAGCAAAAGAAATGTAGTAAATTGGGAAACAATCTTTACAAATAATGATTCTGACAAAGGATTCATTTCTGAAATATACAGAAAACTGAGTCATATTTTTAAAAGAAAAAGCCATTCCCCAAATGACAAATGGTCAAAGGATATGCAAAGGCAATTTACAGATGAGGAAATCAAAGCAATCCAAAGCCATATGAAAAAATGCTCTAAATCATTAATTATTAGAGAAAGGCAAATTAAAGCTTCTCTGAGGTACCACCTCACACCTCTCAGGTTGGATATTATGACCAGGAAGGATAATTATCTTTGTTGGAAGGGCTGTGGGAAATCTGGGACACTACTACACTGTTGGTGGAGCTGTGAACTAATCCAACCCTTATGGAGAGCTATTTGGAACTATGCCCAAAGGGCAACAAAAATGTGTATACCCTTTGACCCAACAATACCACTACTGGGTCTATACCCTGAAGAGATGAAGAAAAAGGGTAAAAACATTACTTGTACAAAAATATTTATAGCAGCCCTGTTTGTGGTGGCAAAGAAATGGAAGTCAAGTAAATGTCCTTCAGTTGGAGAATGGCTTAGCAAACTGTGGTATATGTATGTCATAGAACACTATTGTTCTATTAGAAACCAGGAGGGATGGGATTTCAGGGAAGCCTGGAGGGATTTGCAAGAACTGATGCTGAGTGAGATGAGCAGAACTAGAAAAACACTGTACACCCTACCAGGAACATGGGAGTGATGTTCAACCTTGAAGGACTTGCTCATTCCATCAGTGCAACAATCGGGAACAATGTTGGGCTGTCTGCATAGGAGAGTGCCATCTGTATACAGATAAGGAGCTGTGGAGTTTGAACAAAGTGCAAGGACTATTCCCTTTAATTTAGAAAAAAAAACAGATATCTTATTGTCTGATTTTGTTACCTCTCAGAATTCTCTTTACTTTCAGGATATGATTTCTCTCTCATCACACACAATTTGGATCATGGTACAACATGGAAACAAAGTAAAGACTGACAGAGTGCTTTCTGTGTGTGTGGGGGAGATTGGGGGGAAAATTGTAAAACTCAAATGATATCTTCAATAAAAATAAATTTAAAAATTAAAACAAAGAAGCCAGGAGGCATAGGAATTCAGAGAAGCTTTTTTGGGTTTGCATGACCTGATGCTGAGCTAGATTAGCAGAAGCAGATGTACATTGTACACCATAACAACATGGAGTTGATGATCAATCTCAATACATTTGCTCATTTCATCAATGCTAAAATCAGGAACAATATTAGGTTATCTGCAATAGAGAATATCATCTGTATCCAAAGAAATATTTGTCGAATTTAACCAAAGACCAAAGAATGTTGCCTTTAATTTAAAAAAGTTATCTCATGTAATATTGCTATAACTTTTATGTTATTTTTTCCTTAAGCATATAATATCTCTCTCTAAACATGTTCCATTTGATCAGTGTAATGCATGGAAACAAGTAAGACTATCAGACTGCATTTTGTGGGCGATGGGGGGAGGGAAGCAAGATTAGGGGAAAAATTGTAAAATTTTAAAAAGTTGAAATATTTTTAAAAATAAACTCTTGAAGAAAAAGTCTCCAGGTCCAGATGGATTTACAAGTGAATTCTACCAAACATCCAAGGAACAATTAATTCCTATTATACATAAACTGTTTTTAAAAAGAGGAAAAGAAGGAATTCTGTGAGACTCCTCTTATGACACCAATATGGTGCTGATACCTAAACCAGAAAGAACCAAAAGAGAGGAAGAAAACTGTAGACCAATCTCCCTATTGATACAAAATATTAAATGAAATATTATCAATGAGACTATGGCATATTATTAAAAGCATTATACATCATGATGAGGTTGGATTTATACCAAGGAGGCAGGGAACATTAGGAAAAACCTCAGCATAATTAAACATATCAACAGGGAAATCAACAGGAATGATATGATTATCTCAATAGATGTTGAAAAAGCCTTTGATCAAATAAAACATCATTTCTATAAAAATACTAGAAAGTTTGGGAATAAATTGAATTTTCCTTAATACAAGAAACAGTGTTTATCTAAAAACTTCAACAAATATTATAAGTAATGGGGAAAAACTCAGATCATTTCCAATAAATTCATGGGTGAAACAATAATGCGCATTATCACCATTACTATTCAGTATAGTATTAGAAATGTTAGCAGTAGCAATTAAAGAAAAAAAAATTGAATGAATCAGAAGTGGCAATGAGGAAGCAAAACTTTCACTCTTTGAAGATGATATCATGATATACCTAGAGAACCTAAGAAAATCATCTAAAAAACTCCTTGAAACAATTAACAAATTCAGCAATGTAGCAGGATATAAAATAAACCCCAAGATGGTGGGGAGAAGACAGGCACTGTGTTAAGTGCTCCTAGTTCCTCTCAAAAATACCATGAAAGAAACCTCTTAACAGAAATTCAATGGACAAGACCAAGAAAGAGAAGCCAGTAGAAGAACACCTACAAACATCTGTCTCAGGAGAACATGGGTGAACCGAGAGACAAGAGCAGAAGACCAGCATAGGGACAGCAGCTGGCATAAGCCAGAGGACTGGCTTCAGCCTCAGTGACTTTGGTGAGTGGCAGATGTGAGATCCAACTTTAGCTGGGGAATCATTGTTTGGGGGGAGAGGAGCTACAGGAGGGTGAGTTCCAGCACAGAGAGTCTCTGAGTACCCCTTGAAAATGATCAACTGGGCAAGGGACCTGAGCTCCATACTTTCAATGGAGCCCTTTTTCCAGAACAAACAGTAAACAACTCCCCACTCCCTCAGGCTCAGGTGTGGCACCAGATTTCACTCAACTGAAAGAGAGATTAACTCCTTCACCCAGGGCTCAACCCTTTCTTTAAAGTCAACTAGACCCTGATGCTGAGGGCCTCAAACACTCCAGAGAAAGGAGAAAGCAATCAGCACCCCATAATGGCTATGTCTTGGGATTATTAAACCAAGTGAACAAAGCCTCTAGGATCTTCAAAACAAACCTATGAGAGCTAGCCACCTGCCCAACACAAGATCATCAGAAAATAAAGAAAGGCCAGTGAAAAGGGGGACCCATGGAGAAATAGGTGGAAGAAATAGATTCTAACCCAGAGAGAAGTAGCACTTCTGCTGAGAATATGAACTTTTCTCTAGCCAAGAAAGATTTTGTTGAAGAAATCAGGATGGTATTTAAAAATCATTTGGAAAAATTGGTTAAAGAAATTCAAGAAAAATATAACATGTTGCAAGAGAAAATTAACATCCCTCAACAAGGAAACAAATCATTGGAAAATACAACTGGACAAATACCAAATGAGATAAATTCTCTCAGATTCTCAATTGGGCAAATGCAAAAAGAAAACGATTCTCTCAAAACTACACTTGGGCAAATGAAAAACTCCTTCAAAAATAGAATTGACCCACTAGAAAAAGAGTTTCAAAAGGTAAATGAAAAAAATTCTACTCTAAAAAAAGAATGGAATCAGTAGAAACTAATGACTTCATGAGACAGCAAGATTTTGTTAAACAAAACCAAAAGATCAAAAAAATAAAAGAAGAAAATGTAAAATACCTCATCAGCAAAATGACTTACTTAGAGAATACATCAAGAAGGGACAATCTGAGAATTATAGGCCTTCCTGAAAACATTGAAGAGGAAAGAAGCTGGACTTAATATTGCAGGATTTAGTGATGGAAAACTGCCCTGATATCATGGAACCAGAGAGCAAAATAGTTATTGAAAGAATACATCAGTCCACCCCCCCCCAGAAAGAGATACTAAAATGAAAACACCAAGGAATGCTGTGACCAAATTCCAGAATTATCAGATGAAGAGAAAATCCTGCAAGCAGTCAGAAAGAAACAATTTATATTCCAAGGAGCCACAGTAAGGATTGTGAAGGACCTGCCTGCATCAACATTAAAGGGTTGAAGAGCCTGGAATGTGACATTCCAAAGAGCAAGGTAGCTTGTAATGCAGCCAAGAATCCACTATCTAGCAAAGCTAAGCCTATTCTTTCAGGGAAAAAAATGGACATTTAACAAAATTGGAGACTTTCAACATTTCCTGATGAAAAGTCCAAAGCTGAATTGAAAATTTGGACATCAAAGAGGATGTTCAAAAGGCATAATAAAAGGTAAAAAAAGGGTCAAGAAAAACAAAACTGCTATCCAATAAGATGAAATTGGCTATATACCCACTTGTTGAAAGATACTCAAAACTCTTGAGAATTGTAATTCTGAGAGAATATATTTAGCCAGAAGTGATGGTCACTCATGATTTATCCACGAGCCTGTTATCCAGAAAGAGGAAAATTTCTAAATCCCTACAGGGGAGAAGGACTCTAAAAACTATCAAGAATTATTGCTCTATTAGAAAGAATATACTTAACCAGAAGTGATGGACACTTATAACTTTTCTGTTACTAATATACAATGGTTTTAAAACAATACCTCCTTAACAAGGGGGGACAGTAAGGAGATGGGAGGATGGAGGGGTTTGAATGGTGTAAATCTTAGAACATTAAGAGGTACAAAAGACCTACTTGATATAGAGGGGAAGAAGGGAGGAGGTGAGAACCACTTGAATTTTCATCTCACCAGACTTGGTTGAAAGTTAATTTACACACACTCAGTTAAGTTAAGAAACTTATTTTACATTTCAAGTATTAAAAAGGTGAAAGGAAAGGGGTGATGGGAAGGGGGAGGTAAAGGGGAACTAATAGAAGGAAGAGAAGGAAAATGGGAAAAGGGAAAGGGGGAAAGCAAGGGGAAGGGTTTTTAGAGGAGGAAAAATACAGATGTCATTTTTCAGAAAGAAAACACTGAGTAATGTGGATAAAGGGGAAAAAGGGGAAAAATACAAACAGAGGGAAGATAGCATAGAGGGCAACCAATAGTTAATAATTATAACTTTGAACGTGAATGTAATGAACTCTCCCTTAAATTGTAAATGAATAGTAGAGTGGATTATAAAAAAGAATCTTACAATATGTTGCTTACTAGAAGCTCATATGAAGCAGAGAGGTACATATAGACTAAAGGTAAAAGCTGGCGAAAAATCTATTTTTTTCAGCTGAAGTGAAAAAGCAGGGGTAGCAAACCTCATCTCAGACAAAGCAGCTGCAAAAATGCATAGGGTATAAAGAGATAAGGAAGGAAACTATATCCTCATAAAAAGTACCATATACAATAAAGTAATTTCAGTACTAAATATGTATGCACCCAATCATATAGCAACCAAATTCTTAGAGGAGAAGTTGAAAGAGCTACAGGAAGATATAGACAGCAAAACTCTACTAGTGGTAGACCTCAACATTGCAGTCTCAGATTTAGATAAACCTGTTCACAACATAAACAAGGAGGAAGTTAAGGAGTTAAATAGATTGCTAGAAAAGCTAGATATGATAGACTTTACAGAGGAAACTGAACGGGGATAGAAAGGAATATACTCTTTTTTCTACAGTACATGGCACTTACACAAGAATTAACCATGTACTAGAGCAAAAAATCCTGATAATCAATTGCAGGAAGGCAGAAATACATCATTCTCAGATCATAATGCAATAAAACTCATATGCAATATTGGACCAGGGAGATATAGACACAGAACTAATTGGAAACTGAATAACCTCATTTTAAAGAATGAGTGGATCAAGAAACAAATTATAGAAATAATCAATTATTTCATCCTTTATATTGATAATAATGAAACAACATAGGAAAACCTATGGGATATAGTCAAGGTGGCTATCAGAGGATATACTATATCTTTATATGCTTACATGAACAAAATAGAGAAAGAAGAAATCAATGAACTGGATAGGCAACTAAAAAAATAGAGAAAGAACTAATTAAAACCCCCCAATTAAATACCAAATTAGAAATTCTAAAAACTGAAGGAGAAATTAATAAAATGGAAAGCAAGAAAACTATTGAAAGAATAAATAAAACCATGAACTGGTTTTATGAAAAGATCAACAAAATTGATAAACCTCTGGACAGTTTGATTAAAAAAAAGAGGAAAACTAAATCATAAATGAAAAAGGTGAACTCACCACCAATGAGGAGAAAATTAAAATAAACCTGGGAAATTATTTTGCCCAACTCTTTGCCAATTCTATGCCAATAAATTTGATAATCTAAGTGAAATGACTGAATATTTACAAAAATATAAGTTGTCCAGGCTAAATGAAGAGTAAATGAAAAACCTAAATAAGACTATCTCACAAAATGAAATTCAACAAGCCATTATTGAACTCCCTAAGAAAAAATTTCCAGGGCCAGATGGATTCACAAGTGAATTCTATCAAACATTTAAGGGACAATTGATTACATTTCTATATAAACTCTTTGGAAAAATAGCTGAAGACTGAAATCTGCATAACTCTTTCTTATGACTTCAATATGATGCTCCGACCTAAAACAGGAAGAGTCAAAACAGAGAAAGAAAATTATAGACCTATCTCCCTGATGAATATAGATGAATAAATCTCAAATAAAATCTTAGAAAAACAATTAAAACAAGTTATCACTAGTATAATACACTATGATCAAGTAGGATTTATCCCAGGAATACAGGGCTGTTTTAATATTAGGAAAACTGTTAGTTTAATTAATTTTATCAATAACAAACCTATCAGAAATCATATGGTTATATCAATAGATGCCTAAAAAGATTTAGACAAAATACAGCACTCATTCCTACTAAAAACACTAGAGAGTGTAGAAGTAAATGGATTCTTCCTTAGAATAGTAAGCAGTATTTATCTGAAACCATCAACAGACATTATATGCAATGGGGATAGGCTAGAGGCATTCCAAATAAGATCAGGGGTGAAACAAAAAGGCCCATTATCACCACTAATAGTCAGTAATGTATTAGACATTTAGCTTCAGTTATAAGAGAAAAAAAAGAAATTGAAGGAATTAGAATTGGGAAGAAAGAGACAAAACTCTCTCTTTGCATATGACATGATGGTATATCTAGAGAATCTCAAAAAATAACTAAAAAACTACTAGAAATAATTAGCTACTTAAGCATGTTCGCAGGATATAAAATAAACTCATGAGTCCTCAACATTTCTATATATAACTAGCAAGATACAGCAGAAAGGACTAGAAAGAAAAATCCAATGGAAAGAAACTTCAGACAATATAAAATACCTGGGAGGCAATAATGCCAAGGCAAACTCAGAAACATTTTTTTTGCAAGGCATATGGGGTTAAGTGGCTTGCCCAAGGCCACACAGCTAGGTAATTATTATGTGACTGAGGCTGGATTTGAACTCAGGTACTCCTGACTCCGGGGTCAGTGTTCTACCCACTGTGCCACCTAGCCACCCCACATTTTTTTAAAAGAATGATTTTATTAATTTTGAGTTTTACGAATTTTCCCCCAATCTTACTCCTTTCCTCCCATCCCCCACAGAAGACATTCTGTTAGTGTTTACTTTGGTTCTATGTTATACATTGATCTCAGCTGAATGTGATGGCAGAGGAATCATATCCTTAAGGTAGAAAAATTAAGTATGAGAAATTAAAATTATATAATAATATATCACTTTTTTTCTAATTTGCCAGCAATAGTCCTTGGTCTTTAATCAAAGTCCATGATTCCTTCTCTGGATACAGATGGTATTCTCCATTGCAGATAGCTCAGAATTGTCCCTGGTTGTTTCATTGAAGAGATGAGCAAGTCCATCAGGGTAGATAATCACACCCACGTTGCTGTTAGGGTGTACAATGTTTTTCTATTACTGTTCATCTTGCTCAGCATCAATTCATGCAAATCTTTCTAGTCTTCCCAGAATTGCGATCCCTCCTGGATTCTAATAGAGTAATAGTGTTCCATGACCTACATATAACACAGTTTGTTAAACCATTCCCAAATTGAAGAACATTCACTTAATTTCCAATGTTTTGTCACCACAAACAGGGATGCTTTAAATATTTTTGAGCAAGTGATGTTTTTATCCTTTATCATCATGTCTTTGGCCTCATACTACAGTATCACTGATCCCTCTTTTCAATATAAATATTGAACGAAACTCAAACTGCAGTTTCACTGGTGCCTCACTTCATTATTAATATTGAGCAGAAGTCATGAGACAGTGTCACTGTTCCATCATCTAAATATTAGTATTGAGGAGGTCTCACAATAGTGTCACTGTTCCATCTAAATATTAACACTGAACAGGCTTCAATACCTTGTTTCTTTTCCCTCATCAGAATATTAATTTTAAACAACCCTTACACTTCAGTGTCACTGGTCTCTCATCTAAATATTAGTATTGAGGCGGGCTCATACTCCATTGTCACTGAAACCTTATATAATTATTAATATTGTGTGGGCCTCACACTACAGTATCTGTTGTTACCTATCTCATTATCATTAATCTGAAAGCCGCTCACTGTATTGTCATTGGGCCCTCATTTCAATATTCAAATTGAGCAGGCCTCACTACAATGTCACTGGTCCCTCACCTAAATGTTAATATTAATCAGAATGTCACTGGTTCCTCATCTCAATATTACTATTGAGCAGTCTTCACAACACAGTGTCACTGGACCCAAATCTAATTATTAAGATTGAACTGGCCTCACAATATACTGTCAATGGTCCTTCAACTCAATATGAATATAAAGCAGGCTGCAAACTATGGTGTCACAATATTTGTATTGCATGAAATTCAAACTGCAGTGTCACTGGTCCCTCATTTGAATTTACTTTTGAGGAGGTCTCACTACAGTGTCAAAAGTCACTAATATAAAAGTAAGTGTTGAAGAGTCCACACAAAACAGTGTCACTATAAACCCTCATTTCAATGTTACTATTGATCAGGCCTCAATTCAATGTCACTGTTTGCTCATTCAAATATTAATATTGAGCAGGCCTCACACTACAGTGTCACTGGTCCCAAATCTAATTATTAATATTAAATGGGACTCACACTAGTGTCAATGGTTCCAGAACTCAGTATTAATATTGAACAGGCCTCACACTACATTATCACTGGTCCCTCTTTTTAATATTAATTTTGAATAGGGCCGGTTAGGTGGTGTAGTAGATAAACCACCAGCCCTGGAGTCAGGAGTACCTGGGTTCAAAATTATTCTCAGACACTTAATAATTACCTATCTGTGTAGCCTTGAGCAAGCCACTTAACTCCGTTTACCTTGCAAAATCCTAAAAAAATATTAATATTGAACAAAAATCAAACTATGGTGTCATTGGTCTCTCATCTAAATATTGATATAGAACAGCCCTTACAAAGTTTCACTTGGCTCTCATTTCATTATTAATATTTTGCAAAAGTTGCAATACAGCTTCACTGTTCTGTCATCTAAATATTGAGGTGGTCTCACAGAACATTGTCACTGGTCCATCTAAACATTAACTTTCAACAGGCTTCATTACTGTATTTCTTGCCCATCAACAAAATAATAATTTTAAGCAATCCTTACACTAGTGTCACTGGTACCTCATTATAATATTTATGTTGAGTAGGCCTCACTGCAGAGTCACTGCTCACTCATCTAAATATTAATATTGAAGAGACCTCACAAAACAGTGTCACTGGTGCCTCATTTGAATATAAATATTGAGCAGAAATCTTAAGACAATGTCACTGTTCCCCCCTTTACCTATTAGTTTTGAGGAGGTCTCATAATACCATGTCACTGGTTCATTTAAATATTAACATTGAGAAGGCGGGACTACTGTGTTTCTTATTCCTCATCAAAATATTAATTATAAGCAAACCTTAACCTACAATATCACTGGAACCTTATTTCAATATTAATACTCAGGAGGCCTCACTACAGTGCCACAATTCCCTCAAATAAATATTAATATTGAAGAGGCCTCACAAAACAATGTCACTGGACGATCATTTCAATATTAGTAATGAAGAGTTCTCACTACAGTGTCACTGAACCCTTACCCAAATATTAATATTGAACAGGCCTCCCTACACTGTTATTTATCCCTCAGGTAAATGTTAATACTGAGCAAATATCTCAAAGTAGTCACTGGTCGCTCATGTAAATATCAATATTGAGCAGGCCTCCCACTACAGTGTCACTGGTCCCCCATTTCAATATTACTAGTGAATGAAATTCAAAGTACAGTGATGCTGGGCCCTCATTTAATTTTACTTTTGAAGAGGTGTCACTACAGTATGCCTGGTGCCACATACAAAAATAAATATTGCAGAGTCCTCACAAAACAGTGTCACTATACCCTCATTTCAATATTGCTATTGAGAAGGCCTCAAACTACAGTGTCATTGGTGCCTCATTTCATTAGAAATATTGAGCAGAAATCACAAGACAGTGTCACTGTTCCTTCTTCTAAATACCATTACTGAGGAGGTCTCACGCAACATCATCACTGGTTCATGTAAATAGTAATATTGAGCAGGCTTCAACACTGTGTTTCTTGTTCTTCATCGAAATATTAATTTGAACAACCCTTACACTGCAGTGTCACTGGTCACTAATCTAAGTATGAATACTAAAGAGGCCTCACAAAACAGTGTCATTGAATCCCCATTAAAATGTTAATAGTGAGCAGGACTCAAAATACAATGTCACTGTTCCACCAATTCAATAACCAAATTGGAAAGGACTCACTACAATTTCACTGTGCCCTCATCTAAATATTAATGTTGAGCAGTGTGCAACTGATTACACATCTCAATATTAGTATTGAGCAGGCATGGCACTGCCATGCCACTGGTGCCACATTTCAATATTACTATTGAGCAGTCCTCACACAACAGTGTCACTGGACCAAAACCTAAATGTTCATATTGAATTGGACTCACACAACACTGTCAATGGTCTTCCAACTCAATATTCATATTGACCTGGCCTCACACTACAGTGTCACTGATCCCTCATACAAAAATAAATATTGCACAATCCTCACAAAGCAGTGTCACTATACCCTCATTTCAATCTTTTCTATTGAGAAAGCCCGAAACTACAGTGTCACTGGAGTCTCATATCATTAGAAATATTGAGCAGAAGTCACTAACAGAGTCGCTGCTCCCTCATATAAATATTTTCATGGTTGCCCTTAAGAGAAAAGGATGCCCTTGTGGATTTGGGTTAGAAGAAAGATAAGATTAGGGGCAATTGAGAGACAGTAACAAGGGAGCCACAAAGAAGGGGTCACTCCCATGGCAAGTGCAGAGAATATGGGTTTCACAGGGTTGGATCTCTTAATGGACTGTACCTGGCAGTCAGGTTTACTTTGGTTCAAATCCTACCTCAGCCACATTCTTATCAACTCTTTGATACTGGGCAGGTCACTTAAATTATCCAACCTTCCCTTTCCTTTGCTCTAAAGTACTGGGCCTAGACTCCATAACCAAGAAAGATATCTTCCAGGTTCTAATGTCTGATAAAATCGGAGGCAAATCTTCTGTGAAATATGAAATAATGAATAATAGTGAGATAACAGCGTTGTAGGGAGGTAGAAAGGTATAGAAAATGGTATTTTCCTAGAGAAAGAAAAGAGGAAAATGAAGTGAGAACAGAACTTCTATGAAATAATAGAAATGTAGGCTGCTAGAGTCAGAGGAAAGAGGAATCAGCAAACTAGAGAGATAAAGAGAAAAAATACAGAACAAGCAAGAAAAGGTCTCTGGGTAATTGGCAGGCGAGTGTGCCAGAATATGAGGAGGGGGCGAGAGGCAGAAGGGGAATGGAGAGGGAGAGAGAGAGGGATGGACAACTCCATTTGTGGCGATTGGGAGAGACATAGCTCCGGGAAAAAATATGGAGAATTTTTCAGTTATTAAACAAGCTTTTATTGAGATTTTCATATGTAGCACACAGCATCCTATGTCCTGGGAATACAAAGAGAAGGAAACAAAAATAGAATCACAGGCCTAAGGGAAGAACATTCTAGGAGTGGGAGCCAACATAGTACAGGAAGCTGAAAAGTGATTGTTGCTCTGGAGAGGAGGGTACATAAGTCTGGAGACAAGATGAATCTGTTCTGAGTATATCTTGGTTAGAAATGGAGAACTGGGTGGTATCGGTGCCCTCCATAACGAAAGGTTTTGGGAGGAGCCATAGATTGAAAGAGCGATGCCCAGGAGTCTGATGATTCTTGTAAGGAGAACATTTCAGGCCATAAGTGATCTTCTAGGAAAAAGAAGCTCCTGAAGGAGAAGTCCAGAGGGCAGTTTGATGAGAAATGAAGATGTCTGCAATTTGGAGTCCTATGTACCAGAGTTTAATTCTGCCTCAGCTATATTACCCAGGAAAACTGTTTAATCTCTTCCAGAAAGGGTTTCCTCCTATGAAGAATCATACCTTTCAGTTGGATGGCCTGTGTGGACCAGACCAGTGGACCTTTGAATGATGAAGGGATTGTGGAAAGATTAGAGGGCAAGACAATGAAGGAGAAGTGAGGCCAGAGGCTGGGGTGGGAAGGGGGAGATAATGCTCCAAGAGAATTAGAGAGACAGCAAATGAGACAGAGGCAGACAGAAAGAAGATAAAGAGAAAAAGAGAACCAGATGGCAATGGACAAAGTAAAGAGGGAAGAGATCACTGTGGAGAACAGTGAGCAATTGAGGAAGGAGACCTTAGATGAAGAAGGGACAACTCTCAATTGTAGGGTGACCCAGCTAAGAGTCATAGATGATGGTGCATTGTATTTGCAATGGACTGGGATGAAATTCTACATCAACTGCTGACAAGTCTTGTCAGTCTGGAGAAGTCACTTAAACATTGTCCACTCAGATTTCTGTTTAGTAAAGTGGGGGGCCTGGCTTTGATGGTGTCTCATGATGCCAAAGTTCTATGATCTTATAGGTGCAAGGGATAATAAAGAAAGCCCTTCTGCATGTGTAGTGGGACAGAAAATTGGAATTAGAGGGAGTGGGACATAAAAGAGAATAGAGACCCAATGAAAGGATACCTGGGAGGGGGGTTGGCAAAGATGAGGATGCCACACAGCTATGGTCCTCATGGTATGATCTTGGAACCTGAATTAGTATTTTAATTCACATTTTATATGATTGAATATGGATAAGTCACTTAAGAGTGTTCAAGGTCCTGTTATTTCTGATGTTTAAATGGACATGGACCTAAGGGTGCTCAAAATTCCTTCCTGCTCCCAATCTATTGCCCGCAATGGTTCTGGTGTGTGTCCAAATATCTCATGAGAGTCAGGTCGAATAGAGATGTACATGTAAGGTCGTGATACACACTTTATTACCTTTATTCTTTGATATTCAGACTTTTATAGTAAAATTTAACTCAGACATGACAGGGTACATGAAACCCTGCTGCATTGCTCCCTGGATATAATCTACAATTTTTATCCTTCAAAGTCTGTAGACTTCCTTATCCGAAGGTTTCCCACATACATTTAGCTCCATAGATGCTTAGGTCAGGGTTCACTGATGAGACAACAAATCCATTTAATGAGCAAGAAGAATACAAGCATATCTCTAGTGGCCAAGGTCACCAAAAGTTTGTGTAATTCACTTGGAGGGGCTGACCCTTGACAGAAATCCCCTTCTTAGGCATGCTGAAGTTTTAGAGGGTGTTTTAGGACATCTACGTTTTGTCCCAGAGAAAAAAGACATTTGAGCAAAATGGGAATAATATACAATATCAATAAAAATGTGAAGATACTCAGAAGCATGCTCACTAATAGTTTCATAAAATGAAAAGAATGAATCCTATTAAGAAAGTTAAACAAATTATCATTATCTGAGTCCATTTCCTTTTTAGGTGCCAGTGCAGTATCATTAAAAATTTAATGCAATTGATTCATATACTTAGTGATAGAATAACTATATCATATTCCATTCAAATAACCTTTTGTATTATCCTCATGGAATAACTGAAATATTATATTTTAAAGGAGTAATACGAATGGCAGAGAATCTATAATGACGCTGCAATTGTCCCTATTTTCATTGCAGTGGTTTGTAATGAATTAATCAAATGATAAAGATCTTCATTAATTCTCTCCTGAAAGGGATTTGCATGAACTGATGCTGGGCAAGATGAGCAGAACCAGCTAAAACCTTGTGCATTCTAACAGCAACATCAGAGTGATGATCAACCTCGATGGACTTGCTCATTCCATCAGTGCAACAATCAGGGACAATTTGGGACTGTCTGCGATGGAGAATACCATCTGTATCCAGAGAAAGAACTGTGGAGTTTGAACAAAGACCAAACACTATTACATTTAATTTAGAAAAAAACCTGCTATCTTATTCTCTGATCTTGCTATCTCTTATACTTTATGTTTCTTCCTTAAGGATATTATTTTTCTTTCATCACATTCAATTTGGATCAATGCACACCATGGAAACAATGTAAAGACTGGCAAATTGCTTTCTATGTGTGGTGGGGAGAGGGAAGTAAGATTAGGGGGAAAAACTGTAAAAATAGAAATAAATAAAATCTTTAAAATGAAAAAAATTCTTGGGGCTGCTAGGTGGTGCAGTGGATAGACCACCAGCCTTGGAGTCAGGCGTACCTGGGTTCAAATCTGGCCTCAGACACTTAATAATTATGCAGCTGTGTGGCCTAGGGCAAGCCACTTAACCCCGTTTATCTTGCAAAAACCTAAAAAATCAAAAATTAAACAAAAAGTCTCTCCTTAGGCCTTAATGTTCTAGTAACATTTTTTGATAATTTTTGAATATATTTTACTTCTCTTTTTTTCCTTTTTAATCACTTCTTTACACATGTTCGAATAATGCAATTGTGACAGTTAACATTATACCACTGTCCCATGAGGTCTAGGAAGGTTGCCATGGAGCTAGGGGTTCTAGGGGATTGTCCTGATGACAAGGGTTTAATAGAAGGACAAACAAACCCCTGGACTTTAGGCAGGTATATGCTACACAGGTTTCAGGGTGAACCTCAACAAGTCCCATGACCTCTTTAAATGTGTTTCCTATAGCCTTCCAGCTTCGATATTCCCCTGGGCCTTGGAGATGGAGGGCTAGACTTGGCTAGACCAAATCTGTTTCCTGCCCTCTGGAAGTTCACAGCCTAGGGGAGACAAGGAGTAGGCAGAGATAAGTCCTATGGGAAATCTTACCTGGTGAATGTAGACAGGTGCACGAAGGCCTTTTTGGCATAGGCATCAGGGAAGGCTTCCTGGATGTGGGCAGCCTCTGATCTGGGAATTAAAGGATTGAAAAGGGGGCAGGCACAGACACCAGAGAAGATCTGTGGTTTTGAGAGTCCTCTGCTTAAGGGGTCCCTCTTGAGAGGATGTAGGGCTCCAAGATTCAGGCTTACTTTTCCCAACTGGACTCACAATCCCCTAATACCCCATGCAGCTGTTCCTATCAATTGATTAATAGTTCCTTATAGAGAGTTCCAGTTTATATCTTCATACATTTCCCTGAGCAAGAGAAACTGGGAAAGAAGCCCTAAAATGGCCTCAGGTGTGGAGAATATCAGTTACAATGGGAATCTGATCAGTGCAAAGCTTTATTATAGCTAATGTGGAAGAAGGGAAAGAGAGAGAGGAAATGGGAAGTCAACACACAATTCAGGCAGGCACAGGAAAATAGAGTTTAATCCATGGAAGGGCAGCCTGCTTGGGGAAGCACAGAGAACAAGTGAATTCAGAAGAAAAGGGTGCTCCTGCTGGAGGAGATGGGGGTCTTCTACTACAGCAGAATATGTTCTCCAAAGGGCTCTTCTAAGAAAACAACTGGAAAATCATATGGCAGGAAATAGGTAGAAACCAATATGCCTCTCCCCATACCTAGAGAATGTCTAAGTCTACATGATTTCAATGGTGATACCACAAGCCAGTTAGGAGAACAAAGAATAGTTTATCTGTTAAATCTATAGAGCAGTAAGAAATTTATGACCAAACAAGAGATGGAAAACATTATAAAATGCAAAATAGATAATTCTGATTACACTAAATTTAAAAAATGTTGTTCCACTAAAACCAAATCAACCAAGAGTAGAAGTAATGCAAAAATCCTGGGAAACAATTCTTTCAGCCAGTGTTTCTGATAAAGGTCTCATTTCTAAAAAAAAGAAAGAAATGAATCAGATTTATAATAATACACATTATTCCCCAATTGATTAATAGTCAAATAATATGAGCAGGTCATGTCTTCAGATGAAGAAATTAAAGGTAGCTCTCTAGTCGGACAAAAATGCTCTAAATCACTAATGATCAGAGAAATGCAAATGAAAACAACTCTGATATAACACATCACACCTATGAGACTGGCTGATATGACTGCAATGGAGAATAATTAAAGCAGGAGAGGATGTGGAGAAATGCTCTCTCGGTGGAGTTGTGAACTGATCCAACCATACTGGAGAGAAATTTGGAACTCCGACTAAAGGCAAACTTGCCCCTTGATCCAGCAATGCTTCTACGAGGTCTGTATCCCACAGAGATCAAGGAAAAGGGGAAAGACCCACATGCAGAGAAATATTTATAGCAGTTCTTTTTGTAATAGCAAAGAATTGGAAAATGAAAGGATGCCTATCAATTAAGAATGACTGTACAAATATTGGTATATGATTGTGATAGTATACTATTGTTCTATTACAATTGTGGGGAGGTAGATTTTAGAAAAACCTGGAAAGAATTACATGAGCTAATGGTGAGTCACATGAGCAGAATCGGAACATTGTAAACATTGGCAGGGGTGATCAACTATGATTGACCTAGTTCTCAGAAATTCAATGAGCATAGACAATTCTGAAAGATTAGTGAAGCAAAATGCTATCCACATCCAGAGATAAAACTATAGTTTGAATACAGCTCAAAGCTTAGACGTTTCACTTTTAAATTTATTTTTACTTTGTCATATTTCCTTCTGTTCTGACTCTTTTTTCACAACATGATTAATATGGGAATTTGTCAAAGATGGTTGTTCATAAATGACCCATATTAGAATATTCACTCTCATGAAGGGAGAGGCAAGGAAGGGAGGCAGAAAAAATGTAGAACTGAAAATCTTACAAAACAATGAACAATGTTAAAAACTATATTTACAAGTAATTGGGGGAAAAACCTAATTACAAAAAATAGACCTAATTAAAAGAGATAAGGAAGGATTCCGACATCTTGAAAAAAAGGTATTATAGGTAATTAAGCAAAATCAATACTGAGTTTCTCATAAAGGAGTGATTTTTTATATACCATGCCTGTATCCCAGAGAGCAAAGGGGAAAAAAGTATTTGTACAAATATATGGATGGAAGTTCTATTTGTGATGAGAAAGCTTTGGAAAGTGAGGGATACCCATGAACAAGTTGGCATGCATAGTTAAACTGTCTTCATCAGAATAACTAAGTCTTTCACAGTTCGTGATTTTGCAGTATTGCTCCTGCAATGAACAGTATTCTCCAGGTTTGTCATCTCACTTTGCATGAGTCCAAATAAAACTTTCCAGATTTTGCAAACATCCCTGCTTATCCTTCATTGTAGTACATAATTGGTTAAGAAGTAGAGTTAAGAAACAGAGGATTTTTATTTTAAATCAGAGGTAGTAGTCTTTGGTTTTTGCTCAACCTCCACAATTTTCCTCTGCAAACAGATGCTATTCTCCATCACAGAAATTCCAAAATTCTGCCTGATTGTTGCAATGATGGAAGAACAAGTCCATTAAACTTGTTCATCACTCCCATGACGCTGTTAGGGTGTACAATGTCCTTTTGGTTCCACTCATCTGGCTCAGTATCAGTTCATGCAAATCCTTCCCAGACTTCTGCGAATTCCCATCCCTCCTAGTTTCTAACAGAACAATAGTGTTCCATGACATACATATACCAAAGTTTGTTAAACCATTCCCCAACTGAAGGACATTCACTCAATTTCCAATTTTTTGCAACCACAAACAAGGCAGTTATGAATATTTTTGTACGAGGGATATTTTTACCGTTTTTCATAATCTCTTCAGGGTATATAGCCAGTAGTGATGTTGCTGGATCAAAGGGTATGAACATATTTTGCCCTTTGGGGGTAATTCCAAATTGCTCTCCAGAAAGGCTGGACGAGTTCACAGCTCCACCAACAATGTGTTAGAGTGCCTGACTTCCCACAACCCTCCCAACATTGATCATTGTCCTTTCTGGTCATATGGACCAGTCTGAGAGGTGTCAGGGGGTACTTCAGAGATGCTTTAATTTGCTTTTTTCTAATAAGTGATTTAGGGAAATTTTTCATATGTGTATGGATCATTTTGATTTGCTTATCTGTAAATTGCCTTTGCATATCATTTGACCATTTGTCAATTGAGGAATGGCTTTTTTAAATTGACTCAGTGCTCTGTATATTTTAGAAATGGTTCCTTTGTCAGAAATAACAGTTGCAAAAACTTTTTCCCAATTCATCTCTTTTGATCTTGGCTACAGTTGTTTGGTCTGTGCAAAAACATTTTAATTTAATGTAATTAAAATTGTCTATTTTGTTTTTAATGATGTTCTCCATCCCTTCCTTGGTCATAAACTGCTTCCTTTTTCATAGATCTGATGGGTAAAATACTCCTTTATCTCCTAGTTTAAGTATATTATTTTTTATGTCTAAATTCTGTATCCATTTTGATCAAATCTTGGGATAGGGTGTGAGTTACCGATCTAATCCAGATTTCTGCCATACTAACTTCGAATTTTTCCAACAGCTTTTGTGAAAGAGAGAGTTTTTATCCCAATAGCTGTACTCTTTGAGTTTATGAAACAGCACATAACTATAATGATTTCCTGCTGTTGCACCTAGTCTATTCCACAGATTCACCACTCTATTTCTTAACTGATACCAGGCAGTTTTGGACACTGATGCTTTACAACATAATTTTAGATCTGGTAGGGCAAACACACTGAAGGTGGTGGTATTCAGAAACAAAATACTGGGGAATATGAATAAAGTGAAATAAGGGGAAAAATACAAACAGAGGGAAGATAGCATGGAGAAAAATTAAGAGATATCAATTATGACTTTGCCTGTGAATGGAATGAACTCTTCCTTAAAACATAAGCAAAAAGCAGAGTGGATTAAAAAACAGAATCCTACAATTTGTTCCTTACAAGAAACTCATTTGAAGCACAGAGATCCATATAGAGTAAAGTTAAAAGGTTAGAGCAAAATATATTTTGCTGTAGCTGAAATGAGAAAAGCAGGGGTAGCAATCCTTATCTCAAACAAAGCATCTGTAAAAATAGATAGCATTAAAAGAGATAAGGAAGCAAATTATATACTCCTAAAAGGTACCTTAAACAATAAATTAATTTCCAGACTAAATATGAATGCATCCAATGGTACTAGTGTGAGAATTCAACCTCCCGTTCTCAGATTTAGATAAATCTACCCATAAAATCATCAAGAAGGAAGTTAAGGAATTAAAAAGATTGTTACAAAACCTAGACATGATAGACTTATGGAGGAAACTGAATAGGGATAGAAAGGAATATACTTTTTATTTCTGCAGTACAAGGCACTTACTCAAAAACTGATCACATTCTAGGGAATAAAAACCTAATAATCAACTACACAAAGACCAAAAGAGTGAATACATCTTTTTCAGATCATAATGTAAGAAAAATCACATTTCAATATTGTACCAGGGAGATTAGACCCCAGACTTACTGGAAACTAAATAACCTCACTTTAAAGAATAAATGGATCAACTAGAAAATGACGATAATGAAACAACACACCAAAACCTAGGGGATACACTCAAAGCGGCTATCAGGGCATATAATATATCTTTAAATGCTTACATGAATAAATTAGATAAAGAGGAAATCAATGAACTAAATGTGCAACTAAAAAAATTAGAGAAAGAATCATTTAACCCCCCCAATTTAATACCAAATTAGATTATCTAAAAATTAAAGAAAAATTAATAAACTTGAAAGCAATAAAAATATTAAACTAATAAATAAAACCAAGAGCTGGTTTTGTGAAAAAAAACAATAAAAGTGATAAACCTCTGGTCAATTTGATTTAAAAAAAAAAAGAAGTACACCAAATTTCTAGTGTCAACGAGGAGGAAATTAAAGTAATAATTTGAAATTATGTTGACGAACTCTATTCCAATAAATTTGGTAATCTAAGTGATATGGACAAATATTTGCCAAAGTATTAGTTGCCCAGTTTAAATGAAGAGAAAATTAAATACCCAAATAGCCCTAACTCAGAAAAAAGAAATTCAACAAGCCCTTATTGAACTCCCTAAGAAAAAATCTCCAGAGTCAGGTGGATTCACAAGAGAATTCTATCAACCATTTAAGGAACAATTGTTTCCAATTCTACATAAACTCTCTGGAAAAGTAAGTGAAGATGGAACTCTGCCTATTTCTATGACATCAATATAGTGCTTAAGCAAAATCTGAGCAAAATGATTACAAGTTATTACTAGGATAATACATTAATGACTGAGTAGGATTTATCCCAGGAATGCAGGATTGGTACAATATTAGGAAAACTGTTAGTATTAATAACAAACCTATCAGAAATCATATGAGTATATCAATAAATGCTGAAAAAGCTTATGACACAATACAGCATCCATTCCTACTAAAAATAGGAGAGAGCATAGAAATAAATGGATTGTTCCTTAGAATAATAAGCAATATCTATCTGAAACCATCAACAAGCATCATATGCAATGGGGATAGACCAGAGGCATTCCCAATAAGATCAGGGGTGAAACAAGGATGTCTATTATCACCACTACTATTCAATATTGTATTAGAAATGCTAGCTTCAAGTGGCATCTAGGTGGCGTAGTGGATAAAGCACTGACACTGGAGTCAGGTGTACCTGGGTTCAAATCCAGCCTCAGACACTTAGTAATTATCTAGCTGTCTGGTCTTGGGCAAGCCACTTAACCCCGTTTGCCTTACAAAAAAAAAACCTAAAAAAATGGAAATGCTAGCTTTTTCAATCAGGCAAGAAAAAGAAATTGAAGGAATTTGAATTGGATAGGAAGAGACAAAACTCTCACTCTTTGCAGATGACATGATGGTATACCTAGAGAATCTTCCCAAATCATCTAAAAACCCTACTGCCTTTCAAAAACCAAAAGAATAAAGAAATAAAAGTTTTAGTAGGTAGAAAAGACATATTTTAGAACCAACTTTTCACTATGTGAGAAACAAACTTTATGGTATACATGTAAAACTGCAGAATGCAGCATTTGTGCTGCTTGACTTACGTGTATAATATCCAACCAGCTTATATTTTTCAGTGGTGACTGCTCCCTTTTCTAGAACTTAAAACTCCTATTGGCAGAATGTATTCAAAAGTTCCCCAGAAAGGACCAGGTGTACTTCCCCTTCCATTCTCCTTTCTACAGAGCAGATGAAAGGAGGAGTTTTAAAACTATAATGTTTGTATAGATATTCTTTCTCACATATGTACATATGGTGAAATTCATCTCTAATAACTCGAATATATAAAAATGTTTCTATATGAATTTTAGCCCAAATTGTAACAGGTGAACAAAATAATCATATACTGCCTTAATGTAAGTTTTGCTATTTGAGGCAGAATTTGTGGCAGTTTAATTTGATCTACTTCTTACTTTGATCCTTTAAGTGGTATGCAGAATTCAGTAATTGTCTCTGGGGATATGAAGAACACTGCTGACTATGGACTCCTCGGAACTGTCTTGGATCACTGTCTTCATCAGAATAACTAAGTCTTTCACAGGTTTGTCATTTCACTTTGCGCGAGTCCACATAAATCTTTCCAGATTTTTGCAAACGTTCCTGCTTGTCCTTCATTGTAGTACAATTGTATTTCAGTTCAACCATGCAAGCCAATATGTTCATGGGTATTCCTCACTTTCCAAACCTGTCTCATCACAAATACAACTTCCATTCATATATTTGTACAAATAGTTTTTTTTTTCCCCTTTGCTCTCTGGGATACAGGCATGGTAAAAGTATTTCTGGGTTGCACAGATTTCTAGGTCAATTTTTGTGAACCTGCTGAAAAATACAGCTGAGAAAATGCATCTAGGTAAATCTCACTTCACACAGGGGACTATTCTACAGAACCTTGTAAACAGCAATTTTAATGTAATGTGAATTTAACCATTGATGGGGAAAAAAGCAGGAGGGAGGAGGAGGAGATTAGTGCCCCTGTGGTGGATAGAGCAGCATATGATTCAAGGTCTTCTGTGGAGTGGACACAGAGAAGCCAGAGCATGAGGAGGAACAGATGCTTGTTGGGGCCAGACTCATGAGTCCCTGCCTGGAGATGAAAGGAAGAACATTCCAGCAGGCATACAGCTGGAGGTCAGACACAGAAACATTCAGGACAGGATGTGTGACAGGGACTGAATCCTGGACAGATACAAGACCAGAATGTAGGGAATAAATTATCTGGCCAGTGGATGGACTGAAATCAAGGTCTCCTCTCTCAGCATGGAGGTCTCAAGGCAAGCCCCGATCCATCAGAGGGCAGGGGGGTCATCTCACTGCAGGTCTGTTTTTCTGCTTTCACTTGGAGGATTTTTTAAAAGGATTTTTGGGGAATGTATTGGGCTGGTGCTTGGTCAGAGGCCACAGAGCATGAATCTGAGGGGCAGGAGGAGTAAGAGATCCCAGTACTCTATGGCCAAGGTTACAGAGGGGCTTTTTGTGATGCAGATTTCTTTCAGAGTGCCTTACATAAAGTCCAATTTGCATGATATAAATTTATATAAAACAAGATCTGTCTGTATTCCTTTTTATTGCAATTCAGTTTTCTTCAGAGACCTCTCAGATCTAAGGTTCTAAGGCTCTATTCTTTTTTTTTAATGACAGATTTTATTTATTTTGAGTTTTGCAATTTTCCCCCATTCTTGTGTCCCTCCCTCCACTGTACATAGAAGGAAGTCTGTTAAAGACTCTATTCATCTTAGTGAATTCTTTCTTATTTATTTTATGGTTAGATTTAACTAGCTCTGAGAAGGAAAAGTTGACCTCATCCACCACTATTGTTCTACTGTCTATTTTCTCCTGTAACTCATTTAACAGCTCCTTTAACAATCTGAATGCTAGGTCTTTTCCTACAAAAATGTTTACTGTTGATATTACTTCATTTTGTATGGCTGATTTGAACAAGCAAGTTGTAGTTTCCTTGTTTGCCCCTTTTAACCAGGGTTCTTTGTGCTTTGGTCTTGTAGGAGATCATCATTGCTACCCATGAATTTTTTACTTTAAAGGAGGTAACAATTTCTCCTTCAGCCCCTTTATTTTGACTGTGTTTATGTCTTTGTCTTAAATATATTTTTTGAAAGGACAAAACAAAAACTTATCATAGGAGTCTGGTCTCTAATCCATTTTCCTAACCATTTCCATTTATCAGTGAACTGATCCTATTCACACTTACGATTACTAGTTATTTTCTTCCCTCCATTCTATTGTATTTTCCTTCTCTCTCTCTCTCTCTCTCTCTCTCTCTCTCTCTCTCTCTCTCTCTCTCTCTCTCTCTCTCTGTCTCCGTCTCTCTTTTTACAGCACTTTTCGCTTTTATTTTGTATTATCCTCTATTTCTACTTACTTATAGAACAAGATAGATTTTAATGAGCAAATGAGTCAGTATATATTTTCCCTTTTTGAACCAATTTAGATTATGAGGTTTGACCATGGTCCTCTTCTCCCATTTTCCACTCCCCTATGAAAGTTCTTACTAGCTCAGCTATTTTATGTGAGATCAATTATCCATTCTTTCATTCCCTTCTACCTTCTCCTAGAGCATGCATATTTCACACCTATCCATTTATTTTACATCATCCATAAATTTGTGGCTCATTCCCAAACTGTCTGTCTATGTAAAACTGTTTTATCCCCTGTAATAATGATAAAATCTTTGGAAAATATGTGATTCATTTTCCTTTATAGGAAAGTATACAGTTTAACCTTACTTCCTTGGGATTTCTTTCATATTTACCTTTCAATGTTTCTTTTGAATCTTGTATCTGAAAGTCACATTTTCCACTCTTTTCTTTTCATCAGGAATGCTTCAAAGGCCTCAATTACATGGAATATCTCTTTTTTCCCTCTTGATGTCTTTCTGTAGAGAGCAGGATGGTAGTATTTGGAATGTTCTTCAAGCATGTGGTTCCAGCCACAAACATCTTTTCTGCTGAGGGTTGGGAGGGTAGATGTGTCTTCACACAGAACAAACCTGCAGTAGGTGGTGTAGGAAAGAACCTGAGAAGCATTTCTGGACAAAGAAACCAACCTTTATTAAGAGAAGCAAAGGGGTGGTCTCAGAATGCACTGGACAGACTAGAGGCCCCCCCTTTGTATCTCTCAAAGCTTGGCTTCTTTCCCCAGAAGGCTTCCCAGGTTCCTTCTTACACCACAATGTTCTCAGAGAGTGTTTTCCACCACAATGTCTTTTCCTCTGAGTATTCAGAGAGTAGGGCTGTTTTGAAAGAGAGTAATCCTAAAGAAATAGGACTTTTCTTAGAACGATTATTTTTATCCACAAGTGTTTTCCCTCCATGTTCAGAGACAAGAAGCTGCTTCAAGAGAAGGTGATTCTGCAGGAAGTAAAGGATTCTTTGAGATACTATCATTATCCACAGTGTCTTTTCCTCTGAGTGTTCTGAGATTAGATGTGCTTCCACAGAGAGTAAGCTGGTTGTAACCAGAATGTTTGAGAAAGAGATTCTCCCCCAACAAATGTCATTTCCTCTGTGTATTATACAGCTGAGTTGACTTTCTCTCCCTCCTAAAACAAAAAATACAATTGGTCACAAGGCATGGCTCTCAGGGAGAATGAGAAGAAGAGGAAGGGATACATGGAGTACCATGAAAATGTTTCAATTTGGTCAGGAATCTGAAGGGTATTAATGGAGTTCGAAAGGAGAAAAGAAAGCTGCTTTGAATGTGAACAGTGATTCCTTCCATGTCTGCAGACTCAGGATGGGGACTTGGGTTGAGACCTCCAGTGCTGAGAGAGGAGATTTTTGGCTTTTCTACTCATTAAGCACGTCTGACGTCCACATGTCTGTCTTCTGTCCATCCATGAGTGGATGCCCTGTGTCTTTCTTCATTCCACTTTTATCCTTTCCTCTCTTGGGTGTGGCCATGTCCAGTCTATATGTGACTGTCCCCCATATGTTCTTCTTGATTCTGGTCAGGCCATCAGGAGGTCAGCCAAAACACACAACTAATCTTCCTCCTGCTATTTCCTCTGTCCTCAGACCCTATGTGTCTTTAAGCCCCGCACCCCTTCACAAGCATTTGGTCCATGTCCTGCCTCCCTTCTTCCCTTGAAGATGGGTCTGTGGAAAATTTCACATTATGGTAAAGATTACTGTCCTCAGAGGTTTACCCAATGGTGCCTTTTCAGAAAGCAAAACCCGGAGAGGATAAATAACAGATGGCATATTTGGAAAGGAGTGTGGCATCAGTTGGGAAACCAATGCCTCATATCACTTAACAAGTTAAACTTCAAATGGATAAATCATTTAGATCTGATAAATAAAATATTAAAGTGATAACTGATGATGACGGTCAAAGAGACAAATATACATGATAAAATTATAGTCATTATAGGTCATTCTAACATGGAATTTTAGCTCATTAAATCATTCATCAGCTTTTTATTAAATTCCTCCTAGATGCTGTGCACATAGGAAGACATGTGACTAAATGCAGCAATCAACATGTATTTATTAAATCACTCCTGCATACCTGGAACTCTGCAAGATTCTGGAGATGGAAACACTATTAGCAACAACAGCTACTTACCATCAGAGATTTTCTTCTGATGAGACAGGAAATACATGAAAGTATACAGAGAATAAAAATTCTCTGGCAGAGAGAAGGCAAAGTACAAGTGAGGCCAATACCAGCAGGGATCAGGAGAGGCTCATGGAACAGTGGATGCTTGGACTGTGACTGGATAGAAGAGAGGGATTATCTGAGAAGTAAGGGCAGAGTGCCAGCTTCAGAGTCCGGAAGGCTTAGAGTTCAAGTGCTACTTTGAACCACACCAGCTTCAAGCCAACAGTCAAGTTAATTAGCCTCTTAGTGCCCTAGACAGCTCTGAAATGTCAAAGATATTGAGATGGGTTATCAGTCTTACTGAGGAGGCCAAAAGGTAGAAGAGTGCTTGAGAGGAAATATTTTGATTTACCCTAGCTCAAAGTCTCAATCTGAACTCAGATCTTCCTAACTGCAAGTCCCGCATTCTAACAACTGAACCACCCAGATGGAAAAATTTCCAGTTCCCACAAGACTGCAGCTAAGTCACACTGTTCAGGAGGCTACCTTGAGGACAGGTAAAAGTAGGAAAAGAGCTCATTCTCACTACACCGAAGTTTTCCAAGCACTCAGTCCCCTATAAATTCACCACCCACCCCAAGGAAAAACTCTAGTTGTCCTACCATTATTAAAGTCATTTCAAATATTTTTATGGATGGTCAGTGCAAGGTTCTGAGAGTAGGACCTATAATCCCACAGAGAATGTACATTACCTTTTATGTAAACAGATAGAGAAGCTTGAAGTATCCCAATGGAAAAGTTGTATTTGACCAACATGCAAGTAAAAATTAATGAATGATTTAATTAATCCCTCATTAAATGACAAATAAAAATCCTGAAAGTCAAGGGGAATGAAAATATGGAATGTTAAGAAAACCACTGTACTAAGAAATCAACCAAAGAGCTGGTTTCTTGAAAAAAAATTAAAAAGGAATACCACTTGTAAATGTGATTTTAAAAAGGAAAGAAAACATCAAATGACTAGAGTCAAAAAAGCAAAAAGGCCAATTCACCACCCATGAAGAGGAAAAGAAAGCAACAATTAGCAGCTATTTTGACCATATAAATGAGAAAGTCTACATTAAATGGATGAATATTTGGAAAAATTTAAAAGCCCAGATTATCAGAAGAGGAAATGGAATATTTCATTCCATTTTAGAAATGTCAATTGAACAAGCCTCCAATGAACTTTCTAAGAAAAAAATCCCCAGGTCAAGATGGATTCACAAGTGAATTTCTACCAAATATTTGAAGAACAATTAAATCTAATACTATATAAACTATTTGAGATAATGGGGGAGGAAGGAATTCTGCCAAATTCCTTTTAGGCCATAAATTTGAAGGTGAGACCTAAACGGATAAGAGTCAGATCAGAGAAATAAAACTATAGACCAATTTTTCTAATAGATATAGATATAAAAATATTAAATAAAATACTATTAAGGGAGATTTTAACAATATATTTTACCAAGATGATATATTATGTCTAGGAGGAATTTGTTCCAGGTATTCAGGTCTGGTTCAATATCAGGTAAGCTAACAGATGCATAAATGATCATATCAATAATGAAAACAACAGAAATCAAATGATTATCTTAAGAGATGCAGAAAGAACACTTTTGTAAAAATATAGCATACATTCCTAGCAGAAGCGCCAGAGCACAGAAAAAGAGGAGCTTTCCTTAAAATGATAAGTAGTTCTCTCTAAAACCATCAACAAGAACAATCCATAATTGGAATAAAGTAGAAGCCTACCCAAGAGGACAAAGGGTGAAACAAGAATGCCTACTATTACCACTATTCTTAGAAATTTTCCTGGAAATTGTAACTCTAGGAATAAGAGATGAAAAATACAGTGGAAGTTATTGAAATAGAGAAAGGGAAAAAATACTGCCACTTTGTGATGATATATTTAGAGAATTCTAAAGAATCAACTATGGGTGGCTAAGTGGCGCAGTGGATAGAGCACCAGCCCTGGAGTCAGGAGTACCTGATTTCCTAGCTGCGTGGCCTTGGGAAAGCCACTTAACCCAACTGACTTGTAAAAAAAATAAATAAAAAGAATCAGCTAAAAAGCTGGCTGAAATCATTAAGAACTTTAGCAGCTTTGACATTCACATTAACTTTAGCATTAACAACTGGTTGGTTTATAAAACAATACAACATAAAATCTCAGACTTCGATTTATTTTTTTAGTTAGACTGTATTATTAAGCTTCCCAATTAATAGTAGATATGTATGACATATATATGTACATGTGTGTGCATGTGTATATATATGTATATATATGTGTGTGTGTGTGTGTGTGTGTCTGAATGAAATGATCGAAATACATAAAAATCTTTTAAAGGCTATATTGCCCTTTCTGACATTTGGAAGAAGGGTATTGACAAAAGTTAAATTCCTTAGACTTCTTGAATAACCTCCCTTAGCTAGACATTAAATTTAAGCTAGATTTTAAACTGAATAGTAGAATTTTCCATGGTTGGATTTCCTTTTCTGGCAACTAAAATCATAAGTTTGTATAGCAAACACAGGTCCTTTGTAAGGAAGATTTCTGGTTACAAAATGCTTCACCTGTGGGGCAAGACCTTCTGGAGTAATCTCCCCTGGCCAGTTCAATGTTGACTACAGTGTGACTGGGTTCAGAAAGCCTGGGAGAAGCAAACCAGATGAATGACCAGCCTTGTCTAAGTGAATTATATTCCAAAACAAAATTTTCTAAGATTGCTGATAAGCTTTTTTTTTTAGGTTTTTGCAAGGCAAATGGGGTTAAGTGGCTTGCCCAAGGCCATGTAGCTAGGTAATTATTAAGTGTTTGAGACTGGATTTGAACCCAGGTACTCCTAACTCCAGGGCCTGTGCCTTATCCACTGCACCACCTACCCACCCAGCTGATATGCTTTTAATCCTCTTTTCTGTCATAGAAATAAGCTCTGTGAATCCTCCTTTATCACTAATTACTGAGGAATTAGTTGGCCTGACTTAAGGGAAGCTCTCACCATTCTATTAAATCATTGTTTAGACCCTTGGAAACTTTGTACTTGAAAATTATTTCATTTTTCAGATAATTAATTTTCACCGCCAGAAGCAGTTTCAACTTTGAGACCTCTCATGCCAGAGACATTAAGGAGACGTAATAGCTGGTTAGAAAGAGATTATTGGGGGTCCCACAGGAGTGAAAGGAGTTCAAGTGCAGAGAAGAAAATTTTCTGGCAAAAGGAGGCAGAGACCCTCAAGAGCAGGTATCCCTTCTGGTCACAAGGGATGAGGGACTCTGAGGAATAGCATCATTTAGGATCCTGAGGAACAGTATCAATTGCAATCCTGAATGATCAGGGGTTCTTCCTGGTTAAGGAATAGAACACAGATCAGGAAAGCAGTGACCAACCCTCTCCCCAAATCACATCAATTTGGGACCACTAACAACTTTCAAATTCCCATATCTAGATCTGAATACAGTCATGTGAAAAAATATGAAGCTTCAGACAATCCCTTTCCCTTTGGAGCTTTGCTGAAGTATAAAAGGCAAGGGTATCAATCATGATCACAAACAAAGCAAGAGCAATATCTGTAACAAACTTAATTAAGAGAGATAAGCAGGAAAACTATGGCTTGCTAAAATATACCATAGACAAATAATGAAATATCAATAGTAAACAAATGTGCATCAAATGGCCAATCATCTAAATTCTTAAAGGAAAAAAAATATATGAGTTACAGACAAAAACAGTCAAATCATACTAAGGATGAAACAAAATTCCCCTCTCAGAATTAGATAAATCTGTGTATAACTATGCACATAGGAATTCAAGGAGACAAAAAGAATATTTTAAAATTTGACATGATAAGTTTTCCATTCTATCTTGGAAATCTATGGAATGGACATAGAATGGAATGGAATGGAATAGAAAGAAATGCAATTCTTTCTCATGTGAGGATGGCACCTTTACAAAAATGAACAATTCTTAGGGCATAACATTTCATAATCAAATATAGAAACACAGAAATACTAAATGGAGAGATTTAACTTTTATAGACCAAAATGTGAGATGAACAGCCTAGTTGTGGAAACTTAGGTGAAAAATTAATTGGTAAGTAAATAATTTAATTCTAAAGAATGAATGGATCAAAGAATAAATCAGACAGTGAAGTAATAATTTCATTTAAGAGCGATATAAAAATGAAACAACATAACAAAATTTGTGGGATGCAACCAAGGCAATACTTAGGGGAAGCGTCTATCTGTAAATGCTTATTGTTATAAAACAGAGAAAGAAAATGTGAAGCAATTGCGCATGAAATTTTAAAAAGTAGGAAAAAACAAATAAAAATATCCATTTATACAACCAAATGAAAATCCTGAAGTCAAAGATGAGATTAAGAAAATTTTTAAAAAGGAAACTAATAAATAATAAGTATTGGTTTTATGAAAATATTAACAAAATAGAGAAACCATTGTTTAAATGGATTAACAAAAGGAAAATAACAAATGACTGGTCTCAAAAATGAGAGGATAAATGTATAACAAATGAAGATGAAATTAAAGCAATATAAAGGAATTATTTGCCTCAAGTAGATACCAACAAAACTGACCATCTTTATGAAATAGATGAATACTTACCAAAATATAAACTGTCCCTGTAACAGAAGGTAACAAAGAAGATTCAGATAACACTGTCTCAAAAAAAACAAATTGATGAAGAGATAAATGGGTTTCCTGAGAAAAATATCTAGAGCATCCTATGGATTTTAAAGTAAATCTTACCCAACATTTAGGAAGCACTTCATCAATATTTTATATACACTATTTGAAAAAACTGTTTAGTGTGTTCTATCATAATCTGCTATGATGCAAATATAACTTTGATAGTTAAATAAAGTATGAGAATATGCACACACTAATACATTGTCAGTAGAGGTATGAAATGACATGTTCATTTTGAAAAATAATTAGGAATTATACACAGAAAATACCAAATATTTTGAAAGCTTTGAAAACAAAGACTCCATTAAACGCCAAGGAAGTCATCAACAATTTTAAAAAAGTTCTGGTGCAGCTAGGTAGCAAAATGGATAGAGCACTAGCCCTAGAGTCAGGAGGACCTGAGTTTAAATTCAACCTCAGACAATTAATAATTACCTAGCTGTGTGACCTTGGGCAAGTCACTTAACGCCATTGCTTTGCAAAAAACAAAAAAAAAATAAAAGGTCCCATACAGTCCAAACTATTTACAGCAGCACTTTTTGGGTCAGCTGTGGATTGGAATCAAAGTAGTTGTTCATCCAACATGCAATGGCTGAACAAGGCAAGGAGCATGAATGTCACAGAGGAGTATCACCATGCTATAAGAAAGGATGTGTGTGGGTACCACATCATCAGGAAAACCGGAACCTTAACTGCTGTGCTATGGGACAGACTTGTAGGAAATTGCTGGCCTGAACTGGTCATTTTCCACCATGAGCTGAACACCTGGAGTTCCCAGGGCTGATTGTACACCGAGCCCAGCCCAAGCAGCCTCAAGGCAAAGATGGTGCCACTGGCAGCCCCTTGGAGTGGAGGAGCAGGAGGTGGGAGGTCCGGCCCACCGCAGCTCACAGAGACATCTACTGGCTGTGCTTCTTTGTGGCAGGATGTACCTCAGGATATGTCAAAACTATCATCCCTCCTTTGGATCGAGTACATGTTATTATTGGCACATAATCAGTCACTAGTGCAAACATTTAGGACTGTCTTTTGCTTGGTATGCTGTCCCCAGAAACAAAGACTGTCTTGGTCTATATAGAGAGAATGGAGCAAAAGTGATAAGAATCGTTCCAAATGACGCAACTGAGTTTGTGTCCTTTCTCCATTAGAAAAAGTTAATTATGGCAAAACTTGCGATTTCTGGATATAGTCATCTGATAGAGGCCGTGTCCATGGAAGGTATGATGACAGCAGTCACTTGCACTTCCAGTCAACATAGAGTTTGCCTGGTCTTGCATGGGGGAAGGAGAACAAACATACATCGGAGCTGTTCATATATACAAAATGATTGATGCAAAGGAAAGGACTTTTCAGCGGACTGATGCCTACTATCATTAGATTGGCTGCCTATGAAGGAATTTCCTTTGTAATTGTGGTACCTTAAAGACTGTTATTCTCTCCCATGCCCTTACCTTGCTTCAAAGGTCTTCATCAGAGTGCCCAAATGTCTTAAGTCTGAAAATGCAAATAAATTTGCTTTGTATTGGTGTTACTAGAGCAATAGCACAGATAGTATCTTATTCACTTCATGTAAGCTCTCTTTAAATGCAAGTCAGACTTGTTCTCCCAGCTTCTTCAAAGTGCCTCATAATGTTGAAGACAATAAAGTATGAGGACAGACAGTGTGGGATATTCAGAGGACTCTCTCAGGTTCTGTCTTTTAAATACATCCTCTGTGTTTCCTCTTAAGTTCACAACTTACCGGCTGATGAAGCACTTTTAGTATCTCAAATGGTGACATTTTTCTCTTATCTATCTATCTATCTAGCTATCATCTATCTATCTCTCTACCTATCTATCTTTCTATCTATCTTTCTGTCCAACTGCCTAGAATAGTTTTTTCCTATTGGCAACTGATTGGAGGGCAGCAGTGTCTATAGCCTAAGGGAAGTTGAGAATTACAGTAAATGGTATGGGACTATTTAATTTTGCTTTTGTTAGAAATTAGAAGTGATTTCTGTTGTTTTTAAGTGATAATTTATGGTTTTCTGATATAAAACATGCTCTTAGGTCAACTCTGCATGTTTTAACTTAATTAGTTTCATTAAAATAATTGAAAGTTTGGGGAAACTGATGAAATTCATTGAAGCCCATTACAGGTTTTTTGAGATTTCTTTTTAACTCTATTGTGTTCTCCCGAGGTTATTTTTTTAATAATTTCACAACGCTAAAAAAAAAAAAATCACAGCCTTAAGCCAGATGTAATGAAAACCCATTCTGGATTTTACAATGAACTTAGTTCATTTTGCTTCTGATACTGATTTAATCATTTGTGATTATTGTAGCAATAATGTATACAGAAATTTTTCTTGACCAGTTTGGGAAGCTTGCTTGCAGGTATTATACCTTGTACTTGTTGGTATATCTGATACTACGGGATATTTTTACATAATGTTTTTTATAAAAGACAAGCTATTCCTTAAAGGCAGTTTGAATGATTGTAAGTAAACTTAGTGATTTCAAAAAATAGACCAATCCTGACAGATTTAATTTATAGATCAAGATTGGATTATGATTTCTGTTGCATGTGTACAGGTAAATTGTCAGCATCCTCCTTATCGTCAATATATGGATTGCATATACAATTAAAATGATATATGCATTAATACATTACAGCATCACAAGGGTAGCTAGGTGCTACAGTGGACAGAGCACTGGCCTTGGATTCAGGAAGACAAGAGTGTTCTAATCCTGCCTCAGACACTTGCCACTGATTAGCTGGGTGACTTTTGGCAAATTACTTAACCTTGATTGCCTTGTATTGAGGGCCTTCTCCAGTCATCCTGATTCATATCTGGCCACTGGACTAAGATGGCACTGGAGGAGAAAGTGCAGCTGGTGACTGAGCACAAGCACCCCCCCCACCATACTCAAATCCAATTCATGTGCTTGTCATGGCATCACCTCCTTGATATCACGATTTCCTTTAAAAATGAAAGACAAATATATACTGCATCAAAATGTTCTCACATGAGAGAAAATCATTTAGTAGTAGAAATTTATTTAATGGTGATATAGAATATAATTTTTCGTGATCTGCTGCTTAAAACCAAGGAATTTAAAAATGCCAGGATTCATTCTTTGTAGATTTTAGCGTTATTACTTATTTTTGCAAATGTTATTTTAAAGATAATGATATGTAAAATCATCACCATTAGATGAGTTGGAAAATTAGTGGACATCATTGTGTGCCTCCATGTTTGTTTTGTATTAAGACAAAGAAAACTTCTGATATGGTCATTGTAAATTGATGAATTTTGAGGAAATAATGGGATGAATTTTATTGATTTTATTTTTTTTCTCATCAGATAAATGTTTGATTCATCTATAAACTTACCAGTTGATGGATCTGCATGTTTAGGTTTCCCCTTCTGTGTTAGACTATTACCAATTATTGTTGAGGAACCTTGAGCTCATTTAAGTGGCTGAAACAAATTTCTTTCATGATCCCCTGAAAGGAAACTGCAAGTATTTTACTGAAGGAAAATTTGTTTCCTGTTCCTTTTAGAGATTACATTTTAAAATTTAACAATTAAGAAACAAATGTTATAAAAAAAAGAACGAAATTATGGGTATAAAAAATGCAGAGACATAAGGAAAGGTCTTTGGGAACTGATTCAAAGTGAAATAAGCAAAGTCAAGAAAACGGTATATGTTCACGGTGACTAGATGAATTTAAATAGAACAGAATCAAAAAAATTTAAAAGCATCTGTAACAAAACATGAAAGAGCTTCATGGACCTGAAAAGGAAATATGGGAAGACAACATCACCCTACCTTGTCCAGGAAGTGAGAGATGCACAGAGATTATACAAGTAACACTGTTTTCCAAATGCATCAATTCCTCCCTAAAACACAAAAAATAAAACCCAACTATTTGTCATATGGAAAGACTCTCAAGGAGGGACAGAGGAAGACACCTATGGTATATTCTGGTGATTTAAGAAACAGAAAACATCAATAAAAATATTCAAAAAGAAGCCTACAATCTTGAGCATAGTAATAGAGCAGGGGAAAGAGGAAAGAAGGTGGTTTTAGTCAGTGATTATCAATGGTAGATCAACAAACTGCTAGAAATTAGTGAATATAATTGCCCCGACCCGCAGGACAGAAAAGTGGGGTGTCGAGGAGGACCCAGCCTGAAAAGGAATGGGTGAGAATAAGGAGAGTGAGACCCAAGGATGGTGGATAAGGTCTGAGTTTATTTTAAAAAGGTACATGTTTATATTTTGTAGAGAAGGAACAAGGGGATTAGCTTAGGGGTGGAGTTGGTATGCCTTGGCCTGAGAGAAGGGATAGTCTGTGGTCTGTTTGTTCTTGATAATGGAGGGTGAGGCCTCTTTCCTTTATCTTGGCCCTTGGTATGCCTGGAATTTTGTTTGCTCCTTTTATCTTATCTGACAGGGGGCTTCTTGGCTCCTGGTATGTCTGGAATTTGTTTTGCTCCTTTTATCTTATCTTATGGGGCTTCTTGGCCCCTGGCATATGATAACAATTGGTGTTTAGTCCTTTCTCACACTTCCTGACTCCATTTGGGTAAACATATTTCAGCTCCAGTGGGACACTTTGCTGTCCAGAAAACAATTGTAGCCTGTTAAAAAGTGAAAGCAAAACAATGGATAATATTAGGTGTACAGTACACAGAAGAAACAAATTAAAACAAAAATCCCATGATCAAACTTAATGGACTTGTTCATTCCATTATTGCAACAATCAGGCACAATTTTGGGTTATATGCTATGAAGATTACCTTCTGTATCCAGAGAAAGAATTATGGAGTTTGAATAAAGGCCAAAGACTATTACCTTTAATTTTTTAAAAAAGTTATCTTATTATGTAATTTTGCTATCTTTTATACTATATTTTTCTTCCTAAAGGATATGATTTCTCTCTCATCACATTCAACATATATCAATGTATAGCAAGGAAACAATGTAAAGGTTAACAGACTGCCTTCTGTGGAGGGTAGAGGGAGGAAGAAAGATTAGGGGGAAAACTGTAAAACTCAAAACAAATAAAATTTTTCATAAAAAATCACATTTAATAATTTCAAAGACAGCATCTGATGAGGGTTGAAGGAAATTAAAAGACACAATTTGATAAAGAAACAAACAGATTAGATAAAAAAAGAAGTGACTTGCCAGATAGCGGATAGGATATCAACACCTCACAACACTTATCAAGTTAAACTACATATGTTCTACATGTGTACCATGATATAAGTGAGTTGATGCCATGAGCTGAAAATGAATTGGATTTAAGTGAGACAGAGCTGTGCAAAGTCACCAGGATCATTTTCTCCTCCAGAGTCCTTTGGGTCCAGTGACCAGATATAAATCAGGAGGACTGGAGATGACTATGGATGCAGTGGATGACCTTGACTCTTATAAGTTAAAGTCTTTAATGGGTCTCAGTTTGACAGAGCCAATCCCTATTCACTGATAGAGCCTAAGAAAGACAAAAATGAAGTAAAAATGCCTTACCTAGTCAAAAAGTAATCAATATGGGAGGGGAAGTCACTCAGGAATCCTGGTCAATACAGAAAAAAATGGCTCTTTTTATTTTGTCTGAGCCAATTTAAAGTGTAGAAGGGGAATCAATAGCCAAATTACTCTTATAACAAAATTATTGTAATAATGTCAAATAAATCTAGAAAAAATAAAAGGAAAAAGGAGGAAATTATTATTTACATCTATGGATGGGGAAGAGGTCAAGACAGAAGAAGAATGAATGAGAATCACAGAAAATAAAATGGACAGTTCTGCTTCTGTAAATTTGAAGTATTTTTGTATAAAGAGACAAATTGTCAGAATAAGACGGGTAGCAGATATGTGAGGAAAAACACCTTTGCACTCAATACCTCTCAGGCCTATTGCATATGGGAGACAAAGAAGGAAGTGCTTCTGTTTCCCAAGATTAAGAGCCTTTCTCCAGTAGGTCAAATAACAGGAAATTTTCAAAGGAAAAAAAAAATGCAAGTCATCCATAGCCCTTTAACAACATGCTTTAAATCCCTCCAAATGAAAGAAGTGCCCATTCAAACAACCCTGATCTTTCAGGTTGAAAATAACAGAGACCCAGAGGGTCAGGGATCGTCTCCCCTTTCTGTCCCACAATAAGATTCACAGGAACCCCCCCCCCTTAAAATAGATGATAAGGAGAGGGGCAAAGTTCCCACCCTGCCTTCTTTCTCTTCAGTCCTAAGACAAAGCCAAGGATGGAGAAAGGGAGGATGGGGAGGGAGGGAATGGCCCCAAAAGCTTGTCCCTGCTGGTCTCCACCAATCCCATCCCACTCCTGGTCCTTGTCCTCCAAGCCCAAGACCCCCAGACAAAGGCCTGGGCAGACAGGAAGCCCCAGGCAGGTGCAGCCCCAGAGGACCAGCCATGCCCAGGTTCACAACACATACAAACATACATCCCCACATACAATCACACACATATTAAGGGATGATTGGAACTATTTACACAAGACAAGCAAAAACAAAAATGTGAATATCTGCCACCCCTCCTTATAGACATCCTCCTGAGGACTAATTAAAACCAACCGAGGGGAAGACTTCATGAAAAGCATGGAAGGAGGGAGAAAACGAAGATAAGGTTATTATAGGGAGGGACTGATGCAGGACCAGAGAAAGGGGTACTTACCTCTCTCACAGTCCCTTGGGCATTTGCAGGACCCTCAGAGATGGTCAGTCTAGAAGATGGAGGGAAACGAGGGTAAAGAAGGGGAGATTTGTAGGGGGGCAATGCAAGTGATGAGGGGTCCCAGATCTCTGGCAAAGAAGTTTCCTCTCAATATAGGGTGGGAGGGGATGAGTTGGGTGATGTCATTGCTGGGCAGGACTTGTCTCTTCTCTAAGCAGAGCAGGGAGAGAGGAGGGGGCTCTGTGACCTGAGGCTCAGAACAATGGGAACCTCCCCCCCAATCCTTTCTCTCAGTCCCAGTTGTCCAGCTTGTGGAGGGGAGGGGGCCTGGGCCTGACCAGGGGCCCAGAGTTCTCAGGGCAGTCGGCTGGGGCTGGGGGTGGGGGACAGCAGCCAAGCTCAGCTTGGGGTGGGGGAGGGTGGGAACCTTTGTGGAAACTCGGAGAGGGAGGCCCAGGGAGGGGAGGGGGAGCTCTCCAACTGGAAGAGCACAAAAGTTGCAGCTGCAGCCTTTGAATAGCACTTAGACAGCACACAGCCCCCAGGGCAGAGGAGGAGGGGGCTGATCCCGGGAAGGGGCCAGCCTCAACCTCCTTTTTCAAGGCAGGAGGAGACAAAGATGCAGGGGAGGCGGGGAGAGACAGAGGGGAAGGCAGGCACCAACCCAAAGTCTGCCCCCTCAGTTTATGTGGGAAGACCATTACCTGAATCCTATAGAATGTAAAACTAAGAGGGAACTCCACCCTCCCTTCTGGTTCAGTCTCCTTTATAAAGTGACTTCATAAATATCTTTCTAAAACTATTTCAGATTGGTAGCTTTGTTTTCTCCAACACCAGTTGCCCTGCCACTAGTGAAGTGGCACAGAGGATTCACAAATTGAATTGGACTCACAAGACCTGAACTGCAGTTCTGCTCACTCATTGTGGGACTGTGGGCAAGCCCCTTAAACTCCCTAAAACTCAATTTTTTGTATCTTTAAAATAGGAGTGATAACACCTATGCTATGAAAGTTATAGAGTCGTTGTAGGGTTCAAATAGAATGTCTGCAAATTGTTTTTCAAGCCATGACACACAATGAAGTGTTTATTATTATTAGAATTATTAATCACTTCTTGTTATTTTTGATGGAGTTTATATATTGTGCTCTTGCCTCATCTTTTTAATGTTTTTCAGATGAATGCAGGGAATTACTGTCTGTTGTAATGCAGTGAAAGTATGGGAATATTCACTCATCTGCTGCAGACCCCATGAATATATCTTTAGGACAATTCTACCAGAATGGACTAGAAAGCTTTTCATCCCTGCAGTTTAGAGATTAGGATAACTTGGTATTCTATTAAAAGTACTGTTTTTGAATTTGTATGAATGAATCCTATGACTAGGAAATGGGGACAATAAATTTGTTCCTTCACAATGTGAGGAATTTGGGGCTGTTTTGTTTCCCTGGAGAGTGTGAAGGGAGATTGTTAGTTTACATTTCAAAGACTGGGATCTGTCTATATTGGTGCCTATGAACAGATATGTGAGTGTAAAACAAAAGACAACCCCATCCTGATAAAAACCTGAGATTAGATCTGATGTGCATCATCAAGTTCTTTTTTTAAGTAACTTTTTTCCTTTTATTTTTTTCTAGATTTATTTTTAGTATTAAAATAATTTTGTTATAAAAGTAAACATAACACCTCCCCCCAGGAGATGAGAAACCTCAGGAATAGAAAGAGAGAACAAATGTACTTTAGTCTGTGTTCAGATTCAAATGGCTCTATTTCTGAGGTGAGTTGCTTTCTTTCTTTTTGGTTTTTGCAAGGCAGATGGGGTTAAGTGGCTTGCCTAAGGCCAAACAGTTAAGTAATTATTAAGTGTCTGAGGTCTAATTTGTACTCAGGTACTCCTGACTCCAGGGCCCATGCTCTATTCACTATGCCACCTAGCAGCGCCACAAAACCACAGGCAGAAAGAGAAATGTCATTTAAAGTAACCATAGGCAATATAAAAAATTTGGGAATCTACCTATCTTAAGAAACCCAGAAAACATATTACCACAGTTTCAGAACATTTTTCACACAAATAAAGTCAGAGCTTGTTTTGGAAAAATGTCAGTAGCCCATGGTTAGGCAGGGTTAAAATAATATAAATTAAAATTCTTCATGACATGATTACTTATTCTTTGCTACATTAGTCAAACTATCAAGAAACTTTTTTGCCTGAATAGAAAAATTAGTAACAGAATTCATCTAGTGCCACAAAAGGTCTAGAATAGCGAAAGAATTAGTGACAAAAGTTCAAACAATATTGGCCTGGTTGCACCAAATCTAACACTGCATTGCAAAACTTCAGTCAACAAAACTTCCTGTTACTAGCTAAGAAATAGGGTGATGGATCAGTTTAATACATTAGGTACAAAAGGAAGAGTAAAAAATGAGGATGGTAATGTACTTTTTGATAAACCCAAAGACTATCTAGGTTCTGGGATAAGAATTCATTATATGACAAAACCACTGGTGAAAACAGAAAATATTATGGCATAAACTAGGCATAGACCAACAGCTCATAGTCTGTACCAAAATTAGATCGAAATAATTACAGGCTTTAGACATAAAGAATGAAACCGAAAGTCAATGAGAAGAAGAAGGAATAGTCTATCTGTTGGATCTCTGGAGAGGGTGGACTTCTGACCAAAGAAGAGATAGAGATCATTCTAAATTACGAAATGCATGATTTTAACTATATTCAATTAAATACAGTATGCACCAACAACACCAATGCTGTCAGAATAGAATGAATACAGAAAGCTAAGATACAAAATTGACAACCAGTGACTACTTTCCAAAATATCAAAAAGACTAAGTCTAGTTCCAAAGATTACAAAACATTCCCCATGTGATAAATGGTCAAAAGATATCAACAGGCAGTTTTCAGGTGGATAAATTAAAGATATTACTAGTCATATGAAAAAGTGTTCCAAATAATTTTTGATCAGAGAAATGCAAATGAAAACAACTTTGAGACATCACCTTATACCCTATCAGATTAACTAAAAAGACTAAAAAGAAAATCATTAATTTTGGAGAGGATGTGAGAAAACTTGGGACACTAACAAACTCTTGATGGAGCTATGACCTGATCAAACAGGAGTTTTTGGAAAGCAATTTGGAATTATGCCCTAAGCAATATAAAACTATGCATAACCATAATCCAGCAATGTCACTAGTAGGTAGATATCCCAAAAAGATATTACCTAACAAAGCTAAAAAAAATCCACATTTGCAAAAATATTTGTTGTAATTCTTTTTTTGGGGGGGGCAAAGAAGTGGAAATTGAAGGAATTCCCATCAGTTAGGGAATGGCTGAATAAGTTATCATATGTGAATTTTCTGGAATACTATTCTATAAGTAATCAAGAGCGACCAGATGCTAGCAAAGCCTGGAAACTGATACTGAGTGAAATAAACAGAATAAGCATATCTTTGCATTCATTAACAGCAGCATTGTGAGATGAATCAACTATGATGGATGCAGCTCCTCTCAGCAATTTAGTGATCAGAGATATCTAGGAGGGCCCTAATAAGAAAAATGACATCCACCTCCATTTAATATAAAAAATATAAAGCCAAAACAACATCAAAACTCCCCTGAAACTGTGGAGTCTGAATATAAAATAATGCATATGATGTTCACTTTTTAAAATTTCTTTTATGTCTTTTCATTCTTATTCATGCTTTTCCCCATTAATTCTAATTCCTCTTTCACAACATGACTAATACAGAAATATGATAAACAGGAGAGTACACAAACTACTTTTACCATATTCTTTCTCTGGTGTGGGGAAGGTACAGAGAAGGAAGGTGTTAGAAAAATGTGGAAATCACAAACTTTTTTATTATATAATATTAATTTATTTTGAGCTTCAAAATTTTCCCTGTAATCTTACTTCCCTCCCTGCAACCCCCACAGAAGGCAATTTGCCAGACTTTACATTGTTTCCTTAGTACACATTGATCCAAATTGAAAGTAATGAGAGAGAAATAAAATCCTCAAGGAAGAAACATAAAGTATACAAGATAGCAAGATCAGACAATAAATTATCAGGTTTGTTTTCTATATTAAAGCTAATAATCCTTGGTCTTTGTTCAAACTCCACAGTTCTTTCTCTGGAAATAGATGGTAATCTCCATCACAGACAGCCCCAAATTGTCCATCATTGTTGCACTGATGTTGCACTGAAAGAGTGAGTCCATCAGGGTTGTTCATTGCTGGCACGTAGCACAGTGGATAAAGCACAAGCCCCGGAGTCAGGATTACCTGGGTTCAAATGCAGTCTCAGACACTTGATAATTACCTAGCTGCTTTGCCTTGGGAAAGGCACTTAACTCCATTTGCCTTGCAAAAAACCTTTTAAAAAAAGGTTGCTCATTGCCCCCATTTTACTGTTAGGGTGTACAATGTTTTTCTAGCTCTGCTCATCTCACTCAGCATCAGTTCATGCAAATCCCTCGAGGCTTTCCTCAATTCAAAACCCTCCTGGTTTTTAATAGAACAGTAGTGTTCCATGATATACATATACCACAATTTGCTTCCTGCTGAAGGGCATTCAATTGATTTCCAATTCTTTGCCACTACAAACAGCACTGCTAAGAATATTTTTGTACAAGTGATGTTTTTACCCTTTTTCATCATGTCTTCAGGGGGCATAGTTCCAAATTGCTCTCCAGAAATGTTGGAGGAGTTCACAGCTCCAGGAACAATACAGCAAAGTCCCCGATTACCCACAACCCTTCCAACAATGATCATTGTCCTTCTGGTCACATTGGCTAATCTGAGACATGTGGGGTGGTACCTCAGAGAACCTTTAATTTGCATTTCTTGAATAATATTGATTTAGAGCAATTTTTCTTATGACTATGGATTGCTTTGATCTCCTCATCTGTAAATTGCCTTTGCATATCCTTTGACCATTTGTCAACAGGTGAATGACTTTTTAAAAAAAATTGACTTAGTTCTCTGTATATTTTAGAAATGAGTCCTTTATTAGAAACATTTGTTGTAAAGATTGTTGCCCAGTTTACTACATTTCTTTTGAACTTGGTTACAGTGGTTTTGTCTGTGTTAAAGCTTTTTAATTTAATGTAATCAAAATCATCTGGTTTCTTTTTAGTGATGTTCTCCATCTCTTCCTTAGTCATCAATTGATTCCCTTTCCATAGATCTAACAATTAAAGTACATCTTGATATTCTAGTTTGCTTATAATATTGTTTTTTATGTCTAAATCCTGTGTCCATTTTGATGTTTTCTTAACATAGGGTGTGAGGCATTCATCTAATCTAATTTTCTTCCATACTAGCTTCCAATATTCCCAGTCGTTTTTAGTCGTTAAGTTTTTGTCCAAATAGCTGGACTCTTGGTTTATCAAACAGCAGATAACCATAATAATTTCCTGCTATTGCACCTAGTCTATTCCACTGGTCCACCACTCTATTTCGTAACCAATAACAGACAGTTTTGATGACTGATGCTTTATACTATAATTTTAGCTCAAGTAGGGCTAAGGCACTTTCTTTTGCACTTTTTTTCATTGAATCCCTGCAAATTCTTGACTTTTTATTTCTCCGTATGAAATTACTTACAGCTTTTTCTAACTAATTTAAATAATTTTTTGGAATTTTTATTGGTAGGACCCTAAACAATTAGGTGTTTTTATTATATTAGTTCAACCTATCCAAGAGTAGTTGATGTTTGCCCCGTCGGTTAAATCTGATTTAATTTGTGTGAGAAGTGTTTTGTAATGCTTTTCAAAAAGGTTCTGAGTCTTCACTGGAAAATAGACTACTAGGAATTTTATTTTGTCTGAAATTACATTGAATGGGATTTCTCTTTTTAGCTCTTCCTGCTGTGTCTTGATAGACAGTTATAGAAAAGTCAAGGTTTTGTGATGGTTTATTTTATATCCTGCAACTTTACTAAAGTTGGTAATTGTTTGGAGTAGTTTCTTCAATGATTTCTTAGTATTCTCTAGGTATACCATCATGTCATCTGTAAAGAGTGAGAGTTTTGTCTTTTCCTTCCCAACTCTAATTACTTGAATTTATTTTTCTTCTCTAATTGCTGAAGTTAACATTTCTAATAGGACACTGAACAGTAGTGGTGATAATGGACATTCTTGTTTCACCACTGTTCTTATTGGGAATGCCTCTAGCCACTCCCCATTGAATATAATGTCTGTTGATGGTTTCAGATAGATACTGCTTATTATTTTAAGGAAGAGTACATTTATTCCTAAACTCTCTAGTGTTTTTAGGAGGCATGGGTGCTGTATTTTCTCAAAAGCTTTTTCAGCATCTGTTGATATAATCATACAATTCCTTATAGGTTTGTTGTTGATATAATTAGTTTTCCTAATATTGATACAACCCTTTATTCCTGGGATAAATCCAACTTGGTCAAAATGTATTATCCTAGTGATAACTTGTAATTGTTTTTCTAAGATTTTATTTAAGATTTTTGCATCTATATTCATCAGACAGATAGGTTTATAATTTTCTTTCTCTGTTTTAACTCTTCCTGGTTTAGGTATTGGTGTCATAGAAAGAATTAGGTAGAGTTCTGTTTTCCTATATTTTTGCAAAGGATTTATATGGAATTGGAACCTATTGCTCCTTAAATGTTAGGTAGACTTTACTTGTGAATCCATCAGTACCTGGAGATTTTTACTTAGGGACTTCAATGATGGCTTGTTGATTTTTTTTTGAGATAGGGTAGTTTAGGTTTTTAATCTCCAATTTAGTTAACCTAGGCAACTTATATTTTTGTAAATATTCATCCATTTCACTTAGATTGTCAAATTTATTGGCATAGAGTATGGCAAAATAATTCCAGATTACTACTTTTTCTCCTCATTGGTGCTAAGTTCATCTTTTTCATTTATGCTATGGCAATTTTTCTTTTTTTAATCAAATTGTCCAGAGGTTTATCAATTTTGTTTTTTTTTATAAAACAAACACTTGGTTTTATTTATTAATTCAATAGCTTTTTTGCTCTTGCTTTTATTAATTTCTCCTTTCATTTTTAGAATTTAGAATTTGTTATTTAATTGTGGGGTTATAATTTTTTCTTTCTCTAATTTTTTTAGTTGTATATTTAATTAATTGATTTCTTCTTTCTCTAATTTATTCATGTAAGCATTTAAAGATACAATATATTCCCTAACAACTGTTTTGAGTGAATCCAATAGGATTTGGTATGTTGTTTCATTATTGTCATTTTTCTAGGATAAAATAATTAATTATTTCTTTTTAAATTTAATTTAATTTTATTTTATTAATTCTCATTTTGTACAAATTTTTTTTGCATTAATAAAATATTCTTGTTTAAGAGTAAACAAAATACCCCTCCCCCCAGTGAATATAGACTTTCTTGGGCAATAAAGTAAAGGGGAGAGAAAAAAATTAAAATTAAAAAAAATTAAGAAAAATAATAGTAATAATTATAGGTATGGCACAATGGACGAAGCACCAGCCCTGGAGCCATGAGCACCTGAGCCGGCATCCAGTCCCATAGGCCCAACAATCACCCAGCCGTGTGACATGCAAGCTACCTGATCCCCACTGCCTCGCAAAAACCAAAAAGAAGGAAAAAAAAGACCCAAAATAAAATAAAATAGTAATCATAGTAAGGGTGGCTGCGTGGCAGACAGAGCATTGGCCCCTGAGCCAGGAGCACCCGGGTCCAAATCCGGCCTCAGGCACCCAAAGATCACCCCGCTATGCAGCCCCAAGCAGGCCACCCAGCCCCATTTGCCTTGCACCCACCCCCAAATAATAATAGTAAAAAATGTGCTTCAGTCTTTGTTCCAACACCAACAACCCTGTCATGGGTGGATCGCACGCTTTATGGTAAGTCCATCACAAAAGTTGCTTCCATATTTTTCCAACATTGCCATTGCTAATCGCAACTCCTTCCTTTCTTATTTCTCCACTACCATGTACTATATTTTCTCTCTCCTTTCACTCTGACTCTGCTGTAGGGTCAGTGAGTGGCATAGCAGACAGATCCCTGGTCCTGGGGACAAGAAGCCCTGAGCCCACATACCACCCCTTAGGCCCAGAATCCACCTGGCCCTATGGTCCTGGACAGGCCTTCTGATCCCAGCCCCTTGCAAGAATTAAAAAAGAAAATGTGTTATATCTGACCACTCTCCCCCCATGGTCCATCCTGTCCTCCTTTATTCACATCCCCACCCCTTCCCCCTGCTCCCCCCTCCTTCTTACTCCAGATGCCTATACCCCATTGAGTATATATGCTGTTTCCTCTCCTAGTCACCTCTGATGAGAGCAAAGGTTCCCTCATTCCCCCTTGCCTCCCCCCTTCCATATCATTGCAATAACTCATTGTAATAAAAAAAAATCTTATAGGAAATATATTCTCCTATTCCCCCTCTCCTTTTTCTTTCTCCCATTACATTTCCCTTTTTTTCTATTGACTCCATTTTTACACCATATTTTATCTTCGAATTCAGCTTTCTCCGGTGCTTTAACTATAAAAGCTCCCTCTACCTGCTCTATTAACTTAGAAGGTTCATATGAGTTTGATCAGTGTCATTTTTTCTATGCAGTAATAAATGATTTCTGGTAAATTCATCCATCTCCCTGAATTCTATTCTTTGTCTGAAGGATTACTTCACCTCAGAGAGTTTTCTTATCTCTTTTCCATCTGTCCAATTTTGCTTTTTAAGGCATTCTTCTCCTCAATCATTTTTTGAACTGTATTGTCCATTTGACCTAAGCTGGTTTTTAACATGCTATTTTCTTCAGCATTTTTTTGGATTTCTTTGACTAAGCTGCTGACTTCATTTTCATGTTTTTCCTGCATCTCTCTCCTTTCTTTTCTTTTTTTTTTTTAGATTTTTGCAAGGCAAATGGGATTATGTGGCTTGCCCAAGGCCACACAGCTAGGTAATTATTAAGTGTGTGAGACCAGATTTGAACCCAGGTACTCTTGACTCTAAGGCCAGTGCTTTATCCACTATGCCACCTAGCCGCCCAATCTCTCTCCTTTCTTTTTCCCAGTTTTTCTTCCAACTCCCTCATTTGATTTTCAAAGTCTTTTTTGAGCTCTGTCATAGCCTGAGCCCAATTTCTGTTTTTCTTGGAGTCTTTAGATGCAGGAGCTTGTGCTTTCTCATCTTCAGACTGAGTATTGTGATCCTTCTTGGGCTCATTTGCAAAATATTTCTCAATGGTCTTCCTCTTGTTTCTTTGCTTGCTCATTTTCCCAGCCTGGGCCTGATTTGGGGATGCTTCCTGAGCTTTTGGGACACTCCCACAAGGGTCTAAGTGTGTGAGGCTCTGTCCTCCCTCCTGGTCTGTGAATGAGCAGAAGCGCCCCCCTCTGTCACGGGGCTGAGTTGGGGCGGCCCTGCTGTTCTATGGGGGGGCCTAGACTGGGATCAGGATCTGAATGTAGTCAGAACCCCAGAGTCCTGTTCCAGAGGCACAGGACAGAGCTCAGCAGTTTCTCTTCACTCCCCTCCCTCATCTCAATGGGCTCATGCCCTGGGGGGCTCCTGCTTACTGGCTCCTCCTGCTTCTGTTTCTGCATCTGGGCCTAGGAAAGACCAAGCAGCTTGCTGTGTGCCCTGAGGGCTGGGCTCCACGTGCTCACTCTGGCAGAGGTACCCTGCTGTTCCCCCACTTTGTGCCCGGTGCTCCCATGGGTGCAGCTCAGGAGACTCCCCTGCTGCTGTGAGCCGTGGCTCCCAGTGCCCTGGGGCTGCCTCCTGGAGGCTGAAGTTCTTTCACTCTGGTGGGCCACCCCTCCGGCGAGCCCCGCCTCCAACTCCGGGGAGCAGAGCCTTTCTGCTCTTTTCCAGGTTACCTTGAGTAGGAGAACTGCCTCAATGGGCCCCTTTCTGGGTTCTGTCTCTCGAAAGTTTAGTTAGAGTCCTTTGTTTCAAGTTTTATCACAGAGCACCTAAGCCTGGATCACTTCTTGTCGCCATCTTGGCTCCACCCCCTAATTAATTATTTCTTTAATTTGTTGTTTGCTCCACTTATTCTTCAAAATGAGATTATTTACTTTCCAATTAGTTCTGGGTCTATATCTCCCTGGTCCAATATTGCATATGATTTTTATTGCATTGTGATCTGAGAAAGATGCTATTATTATTATCATTATTATTATTTTTATGCCCTAGTACATGGTCAATTTTTGTATAGGTTCCAAGAACTGCAGAATAAAAAGGTATATTCCTTTCTATCCCCATTCAATTTCCTCCATAAGTCTATCATATCTAAGTTTCCTCACAATCTATTTACCTCCTTAACTTCTTTCTTGCTTATTTTATGATTCAATTTAGATAAATCTGAAAGCAAGAGGTTGAGGTCTCCCACTAGTAAAGTTTTGCTGCTTATGTCTTCCTGTAGCTCTTTCAACTTCTCCTCTAAGAATCTGGATGCTGTACCATTGGGTGCATACATATTTAGTATTGTAATTACTTTATTATCTATGATAACTTTTAGGAGGATCTAGTTTCCTTCCTTATGTCATTTAACACAATCTATTTTTGCAACTGCTTTGTCTGAGATAAGGATTGCTACCCCTGCTTTTTTCGTTTCAGCTGCAGCATAATGCATTTTCTCCAACCTTTTACCTTTACTCTGTATGTATCTCTCTGCTTCAAATGAGTTTTGTGGAAGCAGCATATTGTAAGATTCTGGTTTTTAATCCACTCTGCTATCTGCTTAAGTTTTCAGGGAGAGTTCATCCCATTCACAAAGTTAAAATTACTAACTCTTTATTGCCCTCCATGCTGAAATGAGATTTATCCCATTCAGTCTCCTCCACACCTCTTCTTCTTACTGCCCCCCTTTTTAAAGAGGCTTTGTTTTAAAGTCAATCTATCTGAGTCACAGAAATGCTATGAATATCCATCACTTCTGTCTGTGTATATTTTCTCTAATTGAGTTACAATTCTCATGAGTTATGAGACTCTTACTCCCAAGTGGGTATATAGCCAGTTTCATCTTATTGGATAGCAGTTTTTTTTAACCTTCTCATGTGTCTCTTGAGGCTTCTGTTTGATGTCTACAGTTTCTATTTAGCTCTGGTCTTTGCATCATGAAATCTTAGAAGTCTCCCATTTCATAAAATGTCCATCTTTTCCCCTGGAAGAGAAGACTCAGCTTTGCCAGGAAGTAGATTCTTGGCAACATTACAAGATCCCTTGCTCGTTGGAATATCTGAATCCAGGCCCTTCAATTCTTTAATGTTGATGCAACCAGGTCCTGTGTAATCCTTACTGTGGCTCTAGGATACTTAAATTGTTTCTTTCTGTCTGCTTGAAGGATTTTCTCTTTTATCTGATAGTTCTGAAATTTAGTCACAACATACCTTGATCTTTTCATTTTAGGATCTCTTTTCAGCGGGGATCAGTGTATTCTTTCAACAACTATTTGGCCCTCCAGTTCCATGATATGAGAGGAGTTTGCCATCACTTAATCATGTAATTTTAAGTCCAAGCTTTTTTTTTCACTTCAATCCTTTCAGAAAGACCAGTAATTCTTATGTTGACTCTTTTTGCTCGATTCTTGATGCCAGTGGTTTTGCTGATGAGATATTTTATGTTTTCTTCTATTTTTTCAATCATTTGGTTTTGTTTAACAGAATCTTGTTGTCTCATGAAGTCATTAGTTTCTGTGAATTCAATTCGTTTTTTTTTTTTTTTGGAGAAGAAGATTTTTCTTCAATTATCTTTTGCAACTCCTTTGGTCATTTCTATTGTTGAAGGAGTATTCCATTTGTTCAAGAGTAGTTTTGAAAGAATCTGTTCTTTTTGTATTTGCCCAATGGACGATCTGAGTTATCCTCATTTTGTATTTGTCCAATAGTATTTTCCAAAGATTTGTTTTCTTATTGTGACATGTGTTAGGGCCGAAAAGCCCCTCAGGACCGACAGAGACCCCCAATCACCACAGAAGGCCAGACTTGATGCAAAAGCAGGAGGATTTATTAACCAGCGAGCTGGGGCTCAGTCAAGAACTGGCCCGGAGCTGCTCTCAGCACAGTCTTTTTATGTCTGAAAACCGCAAGGGGGATTTTTCTTTGTGGTCTAACGAGTTGCTGAGTGGGGACATGCAGCAGCTGAGTTCCCCGTGATCTAGAGTTGTTTGTCTAGCAGGATGTTTCCCAACCACTTGGTCCTTAGGTTTTGTTTATCAAGAACTGACACTGTTAGAGAAAATCGAAACTTAGGGAGACTTAGGGTTGGGGAGCAAGATGGGCCTAGGAGAGCCGGTTTACGGCTGCTTCAACATGTTAATTTTCTCTTGCAATGTGTTAACTTTCTCTTGAGTTTCTTTTCCCAATTTTTCCAGTAGATTTTTAAACTCCTTCCTGATTTCTTCAAGGAAGCCTTTCTGGACTGGAGACCAATTCATATTCTCCTCCACAGTGCAAGATCTCTCTGGGTTAGAATGTATTCCTTCTAATTATTTCTCCATTTCCCCCTAGTCATGTCCTTTTTTCATTTTTCTAGGTTCTTGTGTTGGGGGGCAGGGAGCTGCCTCTCAGAGTTTTACTTTTGAAGATCTAGAGGCTTTGTTCACTTGGCTTAGTAATTCCAAGGACCAATCAGTAGAGGTGTTTGTTGCTTTCTCTGGAGTGTTTGAGGTCCTCAGCAGCAGGGTCTGAGTTGACCTTCAGCACTGGACTTTGTCCTCAGGAAGGGAGTTAATGTCTTTCCCTTGAGTGAACTCTCTTGTCCTGAGAGGGTAGGGGATTCATTTATTGTTTGTTCTGGAAAAGGGCTCTGATGAAAGTATGGAGTTCAGGTCCCTGGCCCAGAAGGCAGCTTTCCAGGTGTGCTCTGAGACTCCATGCAGTAACACACCCTCCCATAGCTCCTCTACTCCCGGCCAAGGACTCCCCAGCTAAAGTTGGATCTTGCACTCACCACTCACTGGAGTCTCCACGGCTGAAGCTGGTCCTCTGGCCTCCCCAAGCTGCTGTCTCTGTGCTAATCCACTGCTCTCATTTCTCAGTTCTCCCACAGTCCTCTGAGACAGCTCTTCTTGGTAGGTCTTCTTCTCCTAGTTTCTCTTTCTGGGTTTTGTTGACCAAATTTCTGAAATGAGGTTTCTCTCATGTTGTTTTTGAGGGGAAAGGAGTAATTATCACAGTTCATGTCTTTTCTCCACTATCTTGGTCAGAAGTCCAAATTCTTTTTTCTTTAATGGATTTACATAGGTTTGTGATTTCCTATTTTGTTAATCAGTGCAATACACACACACACACACACACACACACACAGACAATTTGTTGATATACAGCCATTTCACTTAGATTGTCAATGTTTTTGGTATACAGTAGGGCAAAATAGTTCTGAATGGCTATTTCAGTTTTGTTACTGGTGATTTGGCCTTCTTTCTTTTTTTCATTCTTAGATTTATTTTATATTTTCCCAATTACTTGCAAAAACAAATTTCAACATCACTTTAAAACCTTGAGTTCCATATTCTCTCCCTCCCATTCCAAACCCCCAGTTGAGAAATCTAATTTTTGATATAGGTTCAAAATATAAATTCCTGAAAGACATCACCACAGTAGTCATGCTTTCAAAATAGCCATAAACCTTAATGTAGAAGCTGCTTAGTCTTGTGCTATTCTTACTGTGACTCCACAATAATTACATTCTTTCTGCCTGTTTGCAATTTTTCTCATTGATTTGGGTGCTCTGGATTTCGCTATAATATACGTGAAAGTTTTCATTTGGTGAACTCTTTCAGGAGGTGATTGGTATAGTCTTTCAATTTCTGTTTTGCCCTCTGCTTCTAGACTATCAGGACTGATTTCCTGGATACTTTCTTGAAAAATTCTGTCTAAGCTTTTGTGCTCATAGCTTTCAGGTAGTCCAACGCTTTAAAATTGTCTCTCCAGGACCTTTTTTCCAGGTCAACCATTTTTTCCAGTGAGATATTTCACCTTTTCTTCTGGTTTTGTGTTATTGTTTTATGATTTCTCACAAAGGCACCAGTATTCCTTTGCTCTACTGGATTTATTAAGTAATCTCACTAATTTTCCTGCTGGCCTTCAAAATTGTCCTTGATAATCCCTAGGCTGAGAAGTCTGGACACTGCCACTGCTACTATGGACCCAGCTGACCCAAAGGATTCTGGCACCCCCTAGTCTGCTCCTGGATGACTGGATTCCATTTGCTGAGGATCCTTTCTGACCATTGTGTCACAGACCCTTCCCACGGATCATTCAAGTTGCCTTGGGCTGAAAAATTGTTTTACACAGTCTGTGAATTCTGCTACTCTAGAATTCGGGTAGGGTCATTACTGAAAGCCATTTGGAGTGGTTTCTTGGAGAATTTGTGGAAGTCCTTGCCTTTTCTCCATTATTGTGGCTCTTTCTTCCATAAATATACTGAGACTATTAATAGTCAGTAAAATTTAAGACTATTAAATAAAACCTCAAAAATCTGTTGCAAGTCAGTATTATGACAATAATAATAAAAAGAAACAAGAAGAGAAGGGGAAATCATGTCAGAAATAAGTATAAAATGCATAAAATTGCAGACGTTCAACCTCCCAAACCCACACAAAAAATGACTTCCTTAGAGTCTATTATATTGAACACTCTAAATCCCAAGGCCAGGTCATGCTATTGTTCTAAAATGACAATACTGGAAGAAAGTGAAAGGAGAGGAAGAAGGGGTCAAGATAAACCTTTTTCAATGGACTGAAATGGGGGAAGGTGAAGGGGAAAGAGTGAGCCTTTATTTTCATCAGAAATGGTTCAGAGAGGAAATAACACACACTTAATAGGGTATAGGAATCTATTTTACCCTAGAGAAAAATGAGAAGAAAGAGATGGGATAAGGGGAAATGGGGGGAAGGAAGGTGGGAGTAGGTGATAGAAGAGAGGAAAGACTGTGGGAGAGGGTACTCAGACACAAGACACTTTTGAACAAGGACTCTGTGAAATGAGAGAGAGAATAGAATAACTGAGAGTGAGAAGCAATAGAGTGGAGGGAAATACAGCTAGTTATAGTAACTGAGGGAAACATATTGAAGCAACTTCTCTGGTAGACTTATGAAGAAGAAATCATTTCATCCCAGAGATAAAGCCATCAGAATCTCAACACAGACAAAAGTACATATTTTTCTCTCTCATTATTCTTTTTTTAATTTATTTTTATTAACGATAGTATTTGAGTTTTACAATTCCCCCCCCAATCTTTCTTCCCTCCCCCACCCCCCCAACTAAAAGCAATCTGTCAGTATTTACTTTGTTTCCATGTTGTACATTGATCCAAACTAAGTGTGAAGCTCTCTCCTTATTCTTGAAGTTTCTCATCTTTTTTGGAGGGGAAGAGGTTTATGTTAACTCTCCGAACAAGTTTATTGTAATAATATAAAATAAATTAACCAAAAAAATATTTTGCAAGGCATGATTAAACAACAAAACTGGTGAAAGTTAAATATCTAGAACATTAATAGAAACCATTAAAATAAATAAAGACAATGGCTTTAAAGCACTTGCAGGTCTCAAATCAAGCATTAAATAAGTTGTCATTCAATTCTCCCTAAGTTGAACTATGTATTCATGGACATAGCAATCAAATAACTAAAAATTATTTTATGAAATTAAAAAAAAGTTAAAATAATTCATCTCGCAGAATAAAAGTTCAAGAATATCAAGAGACTCAATGAAACAATTGCAAGAGATTGTGACTTAGCCATTCAAGATTTAGATTTACATTAAAAAGCAGTAGTTATAAAAATATTTTATACTGCCTAATAAATAGAATGGTTAATTAATGGAAATGAATAAATTCAAAAGAAGTAGTAAATGAATATGCTATCTATGATTTGATAATATCAAAGACGCTAGCTTCTGGGATCAAAACAGCTATTGGATAAAAATGGCTGGGAATACTCTAAAATAGTATGGCAGAAACTAGGCATAAGTCAACAACTCACACCCCATACTAAAGTAAGGTAGAATTGGGAGCAAGATTATGACATAAAGGATGATAAAACAAGCCAATCAGGCATTCAAAGAATAGTTTATCTGTCACATCTATGGAGAAGGGAAGATTGCATGACCAAATAAGTGACAGAAAGCATCATAAAATGCAATATTAATTATTTTGATTAGATCAAAGTAAAAAGGGTTTGCCCCCAAAAAGGGGTTGTTTGGGGGATAACTATGCATTTATGTCTGAATCTCAAGTAAACATAACTAGGATTGACAATTATTATAATGTGTCATGCTTGAATTGTACTGTATCAGAATGTGTTGGTAGAAAAGTCAAAGGAACAATATTCATAGTAACTAGACCAAGATATGTTATGATACCTGTAAAAGGCCAGTGTTGATATCAAAAGAGGGCTGATCAAATATTTTCAGAAATAGAAGAAAGAATATCTCACTCTGCTGTGGCCATTAGGAAGAAAAGGTGTATTTCATGTGTTATCTTAGGAATATCTGTATTAATATCACTTACTACTTCATCATTTTCCTTAGCAATGTCTGTAAGTCCTGTAAGAAACGAAATAGTACAAGCTCAGTTTTTGGAAGAATTAGCTAAGAATGTCTCTTTGGGGTTTAAAGAACAGCAAATTATAGATGAAGTATTTTGTAAGGCTATCAAAGCACTTAGGGATACTATTGAAAAAGGCTGGGGATAAAGTAGAAATGATAGAATAAAAGGCTAGTTTAGCTTGTGATTATCAATATTCCTCTTTTTTTCTGATGAAATTACAATATAATGAGTCACACCATTTATGGGACAGTATGAAGAATCACCTCAGTGGGATCATAGATAATGGTAATATTTCTATTCAAATTGAAGATTTAAATGACTTAGCGCATCAAATTAATGATGCTTCTAAAAGTGATCTTTTGCCTGATAAGACTGCTCAGAAAAATCATTGATTATTTTAATCATTTATCCTTTCCTTGTTGGGGACAGCATGCTCTGTACATGATCTGAGCAACTATCGGAGTCACTATTTTGATTATTTGTCATTTCTTGCTTGTTTTCCATTTCTGTTATATGCTCCAACATTGATCATATGAAGTCTCATATTTGGCAAAACAAAAAAGGGGAAACGTTAGTGATACTTAAGGACCACAGCTGTGAGATAACAAGGACAAAGGTCTCCAAGACGCTCTCGCACCTTTGTTGTTTCCCAATAGTGCTGGCTCGATCTCTCTGGACATCTTCATTCTCCTACTTTTGTGTTTGCCCAAGAAGCTGCTCATCTTGAGATAACAAGATATATACCATAACTGTAAAGATAAGGAAGTATGCCAAGAATTTGGACAAAGAATTTTATGATCTTTTTGTATGGTTGGCTCCCATTGATTAACTCACTAGATATGTTTGTGCTGTTCAGGGGCATTGGTAAGATACATAGAGGTAAAGGATACTCAGTAAAGTGGTCTTTTGTTCCTATGAAAAGAGGCTCCTGTCTTTCATCCTTTCACTGTAGCTGAGACCAAGTTCTTTGCTGAACAAAGAGCTCAAGGGAGGTGGTGCACTGTTTCTTTTCATATACATATACATTTATACATATCCTCTATATCAGATTACTTACTATCATCAGCAGGAGGGAGAGAGACAGAAATATGTGAAACAACAAATCTTACATAAATGATTATTGATAACTCCCCTTACACATAGTTTTTGAAAATTAAAATTTTAAAAATGTAAAGCAATATAGATATTTCAGGAGTCTGTGGGAGCACTCAGGCTTCAAATCTGTATTTCATCATATTGTTTCCACCTCTTTTTGCTTTTTTAAAAATCAGTACTATGTTTGCAATTATATCTAATTATCCAAAATATTTCAAAATATGAGATTCCTATCTATCTTCCTGTACTGCTATTTAAATCATGAAATTATGAAATGAGCATAGAATGTCTGATTTTCTGGTTACTCAATGAGAAATTTTCATTGATGGTGGGAAGGAAGGTGACAATCACGTTTTAATAAGGCACAGAGACCAGAAGGAAAAGTGGTCAAGAGACAGACAATGTCATGGGGAAGACAATAGGGAGGAAGAGAGGTAGAAAATATCAACTATGAAATTTCAATGGAGACCTTTCAGCACCATGAACCTGGGTTCAGGTGGTCTGAGGAGATGATGACAGGGAAGAAACTAGAGTTAGCTTTCTAACTTTTTTAGGAAAACAGTCAAACTGCTATTTGTGTCACCTTGGCATCAGATTACCAATATATCCAAATCAACTAAATGTTTTCAGTAAAAGTTAAAAATCATCATTCTAAAGTTATCAACTTCATTTTGCTTTCCTGCTGGACAGAATCCACTGCGGTCTGTATTTTCCCCAGAATTTATATATCATAGAACCAAAAACAATGACAAAGAATGTCTAGCTTGTTTCTTCTAATTCAAAATATATCAACAGTCTGTTAATTTTACTTTATATTTAATATAGGCAACATTTTGAATATTATGATTCTTTAGTATTCTGGATGATTTGCATGTGACTTCTCGGATACCTTTTGCAAAGTTATTTCCAGGAAAGACCTACTTCATATACTCAGTAGAAGTGGAGTGGTGGCAGGAGATCAGAAAAAGGCAGAATTTTAACACATGTATTTTTGTCTCTATTCCTGGCAATTTCTTTCCCCTTGAGGAAAGTTGCTATTATTCTGATTCTGAAATGAAAATTGCAATATTCTGAATGGGGTCAGCTGAAAAAATATTTCTCTCTTCTATAATCTATAGAGGATCTGTCTCTCCTAGATCCTAACAATCCTTCAGCTCCCATATCAAACAGGTGCTCAGTTTTATTAGAACTACCTATAAATCTGCATGTATAGGTATCTTCCTCTTTATCCCATTAACAATGAAATTGTCAACAAATGTTTATTAAGAGGGGCGGCTAGGTGGCACAGTGGATAAAGCACTGGCCCTGGAGTCAGGAGTACCTGGCTTCAAATTTGGCCTCAGACACTTAATAATTACCTAGCTGTGTGGCCTTGGGCAGGCCACGTAACCCCGTTTCCCTTACAAATGCCTAAAAAAAAGTTTATTAAGCACCTATTAGATATGTGGCCTTTGTCTGACTACTATGGATACAAACAGAGGAATCCAAAAATCCTTACCTTTCAGTTATTTAAATCCTCTTGATGGAAAGAGGATGTCTGTGTGCACATATTTACATAGTTATTGATAAGTGTAAATTTGTACACATATACACAGACACATAATAGAATGTAAGTTAAGGGTTATGGAGATGAGAGACTCTTTGACAGAACTGGTGCCCTCTGTTTAAATTTGGTTTTGAATATTTCTGGAATCTAGAAATCTGAAGGGAACCATTTGACTCATATCTGGCACCATGCTGAAGGAGGTGCCACTGATAGGTTTGAGTCACCTCTGATTTCTATATGCTGGTATTCCTGTACTTTCAGATTCAAGTACAATGAAGTAGGAGGAGGATAGATATCAGACATGATGGGATATGTGCTTATGACCATACTGTGTTTTCTGGAAGTTTATGGAAGAAATAGAGATAAAGAACAGATCTGTGAGCACCCAAGTAGTCCTTGCTCACTGGGATCATTTTCTTTGCAATAAAGATCTTAGCCATTTTCCCTTGCAGTATCTCATGTGATCTTTATCTGGTTCTGAACAACATATATCAGTGAGTTATGCCTTATGTAATGCAGGAGTCCATCAAGATATGAAGAGCACTTCTGTTCCTTGTATGGACAAACACGGGACAACCCTGTTGAGTCAAGGACTGAAGCACAAATGGGCTGAGAGGAAGGGAAATAGATGTGGATCTAATTTGGAACAAGCACACGTGAGAAATACAAACTAATAACAATAATCCTGTGAGTATATCCAACCTTCAAAAAAGAAGCATCAACTAATCAGCACAGTGGATCAGGCAAAGGACTAAGGGAGAGTTGAAGTTTAGTCCTTCATTAGTTTCTCCTCATTGTTATGACCCTGGGAAATTCCCTAATTATTTTTAACTCAATTTGTCATGCTTGATTGAAGACAATGAAAGCATTTGTATAAGAGGGTAGTTTGAAGGATCAAATAAAGTAACAGAAGAAAAGTGCTTCAGGGATCTTAAACACCATTTAAAAGAGAACTATCATTACTGTCCTTGGTGCTGCTCGTATGTGCTATTACTGCTGTTCTTGCTGCTACTGCTGCTGTTACTGCTCATGTGCTAGGAGCTGTTATCAAAGTAAGTTCTTCACTCCAAGACAAACCTAGCTTAGACAAAACCCTCTCCCTGGTTCTGCCTTGAACTGCATCTGCCTCTCAGACCATTTTGGAGGGTACTACAGGCTTTGTTCAACACTGGATTTCTCAGGTGGCAATGACCCCTCCCTTTTCATGCAAATAGAAAAGACTGAAGAGGGGATAAATTGAATCCTACTATTTAAAGGAATGCGTCAGATTCAAAATGTTTACAGTAAAGAGTCACAAGAAAATATCATTCCCTTAAAATCCTTCTTTCTTCTAACTTGCCCATCACTGCCTGAGACTGCTCCACTCATTCAGCTACTAAGAGCCACTACTTTGAAGGCTTCATCTAATAAGGAAGTTTACAAATCACTTTGCCTAGAATCAAGGCTTCTCATGATTTGCTTGTGTCCAAATCGAATCTATTCTCTCCTCTCCTCTTTTTAAGGTCCCGCAAGTTTGGTTCTCTCGCTAGACCTCACTAGAATGGAAGCTCACATAGGACAGGACTGATGTTCCTTGTTCCTGTTTTTAAACTCAGCAATGAAAACAGCATCTTACAGATAGCCAGCACTCAATTGCATCACTTCAGAGCTAGCTGTTTGTGCAGGGTGAATGTGTACAAATCAGTTCTCTGAAAAACCTGAAACACATTTTAATTTTAAGTTTAATTTATTCCATTAACATTTTCTCCATCACTTTCAGAAGTCTAATCCAGTAAACAAATCAAGCGTAGATTTGCAAATCTTGCCACATTCTAGGCAATAAATGAGCAGGCTTAAAATTTAATAACTGCCTCTTAGGTATTTGAGTATGTTTCCATCTCTCAATCCATCTGCTATTAGATATGTCATTGCCATTGAGGTAAGTAGTACAGAATTTCTTTGACAACTAGTATCTAAAAGGGATATTGCAATATGGCATCCATCCATCCATCCATCTATCTATCTATCTGTCTATCTATCTATCTATCTATCTATCTATCTATCTATCTTTTGGGGGTTTTTTTTAAGTTTTTGCGAGGTAAATTGGGTTAAGTGGCCTGCCCAAGGTCGCACAGATAGGTAATTATTAAGTGTCTGAGGCCGGATTTGAACTCAGGTACTACTGACTCCATGGCCAGTGCTCTATCCAATGTGTCGCCTAGCTTCCCCCTCTATCTATCTATCTATCTATCTATCTATCTATCTATCTATCTGTCTAATCCATGGATCCTCACACTCCCTCAGCTCACATATCCAATCACTTCTCAAATTTTGTGATAACTACATGAAAAATGTCTCAGACAGGCAATCTTATCTCTTCACTGATATAACCTCATTATTTCTGTTTGTCTATTACAATAATCTCCTCAATGGTCACCTGGCTCAGGTCTTTCCCTTCTCTGTTCCTTCCTCCATTCAGCTGCAAAAGGAACACTGCTACTTCATGGTTCTGATTATGTCAATCCCATAGTCAAATAGTTGGACTGGTTGATGCATCAAATCCAAACAGAGTTTTTAAGCACTCTGTCATTTCTTATCAGAACATTTTGCTACCTAATTTAAGTATACATATTATTATATGCTGTGTTCACTAACATCTAGGCATATATATGTCGTGTTGCTTTAATTCGCATGTGGCCTTACATTTAATTTCTCTTCTATAAGTTTTTACAAACCCTCTTAGCCAAGTGTGGAATTTATTCAATCTTGCCCATTGCCTCATTGAATCCTCTCATTTCCTTGGAAGTTCAGCTAATATGTCACCTTATCCTACTTTTGGAATTCCCTAAGTGCTGCCCCAACACATCAAAAAATAGACAGCTTTGTCCTTCCCCCCCCTCTAACTAGCAATTTCTTTATATTTCACACTTAATTATTCATGTACATGTTGTCTACTCTAAATTCAATAAGATTAAAGCTCCTAGAAGGCAGAAGGCATTAGATATTGTCTTTAAATTCCCAGAACTTAGTCTTTGGCCTTAGAAAATGTAGGCGACTAATACTTAAAACTGATCACTTTAGAACCAATAGGAAAATAGAACAGTATTACCCTTCCCTCTGCTGACAAAAAGGAATACTGAAAAAGATGAAAAAGTTGAGCACAGAAAATAGTTAATGCAGGGAGAAAACTTCAATCCATAATGTTAAACAAATCCTAATAGTATTTGCTGATCCATTCATACAAAAATTTTATTGGATTTTAGGATATGGCAACTCACTCACTAGGAAAAGAGACAGAAAAACAACTTTCTTTGTAACAGGAATTCAGACTTAAGCATCTATATTGACAGGGCTTATTTCACTCTTTTTTAGGTGTGGGTTTTATAATTTGCAAGGCCATGGGGCTAAGTGGCTTGATCAAGGTCACACAACTAGGTAATTATTTTATTTTTAGGTTTTTGCAGTGCAAATGGGGTTAAGTGGCTTGCCCAAGGCCACACAGCTAGGTAATTATTAAGTGTCTGAGACAGGATTTGAACCCAGGTACTCCTGACTCCAAGGCCAGTGCTTTATCCACTATGCCACCTAGCCGCCCCAACAACTAGGTAATTATTAAGTGTATGAGGCAGGATCTGAACTCAGGTGGTGTTGCTGGTGCTCTATCCACTGTGGAAGCCAGCTGCCCCACCTATTTCACTCTTAATCCTGTTAAAGGAAAAGTGATAGAGTTTAAGATAAAATTGAAGTAAGGAAAGAGTATTGTATACATTTTAGCCTACAGCTCCCCTCATCTCAGGGTGAAGCATTAGTGCTCCCCAAGACAATACTTTAGAGAAATTGCTATTATGAACAGCTGATCTTTTCTTTGGATGAAGGTTCCGAAAACAATATCAAAAGTGAGACTGAGATATTACCAGGATTAAAGCAAGCAATAGGTAAATACAGAGTGATACTTCAAACACCCTTAACACTGAAATGAGCAGAACCAGTCAGTGAATGAATCCTCTTCTCTAGGCATTGTTGAAAGTATTAGGACTTGGGGCTGAAATGTAATTCCTCTGCCATCAACTCCTGTCTTTGAAGCAGGTTTTCCATTTCTGCCCCACTGTGCCACTCCATTCTCAACAGAGTCATCCCTCTCTCCGTTTAGTCACAATTGTCTCAAAGGCATGGCCTCCACCAGCTCTCTCAATGCCCTCCCTATTTGGCCAGTGAATAAAGGCCCTAAATAGACATAGAATCAACCTAAATATAAGGGTCCATGTGATCTTAGAGGTCATGCATTCAATATCAATCATTTTCCAGAAGAGAAAACTGAGACTCAAGAAGGCAAAATGACTTGTGCTTATTTATTCTAAAGATCATGGATCTACACTGGCAGGGGCCTACAAGTCATCTAGTTGAAGGTCTTACTTTAAATAGTAAGAAACTGAGAGCCCAGGGCATGGAAATTACTTGTCCATCATAGTAAAGATCTGAGCTGGCAGGAAGTCCCAGGTAATCTTGTCAAACCCATGCAATTTATAGAGTAAAAAAAAAAAAAAAGAAAAAGACACTGCTAATGACTCTTGCCTGTGATCCCACAGCTGGCTGGTTCTTAGACTGGATTATATCTCAGTTACTGGACCTCTGCAGTTTAGCAATGTAGTTATGGCTGCCTCTTATGCACTCCTTATTCTGGATGTTCTAAAACTGAATTGAAATGGATGAGTGGTCCCTTTTAAATAGAACTGAATCTTCCCAAAACCTCAAGTTTCCTTTGCTAAAATATTCCCAAGATATCCCTTGGCCTGAATGGAATTCTTTGACTTCTTATCTACATAAAATCTATGAACAATAAGTAGATTCCTGGAGCCCAATATTGCACTTTTTTTTTTACATTTTTGGCAAAGCAGATGGGGTTAAGAGGCTTGCCCAAGGCCACACAGCTAGGTAATTATTAAGTGTCTGACACTGGATTTGAACCCAGATACTCCTGACTCCAAGGCCAGTGCTTTATCCACTATGCCACCTAGATGCCCCTCAATATTGCATTTTGATGCAATGAGTGACTTGCAAGAATTTTCATAAAAGTTTAGATGATAACATATGAATGCTTCTAAACATCACCAAGTCAGCCACAAAGCAGGAATTCTCTCATCAAAACAAGTCACATCCTGTAAAACTCATACCAGCAACAGAGGTGATCTAGTGTGTCAAGGTAAAGTCACTGGCCTACTATGCTCCAAAGAAATTTTGTCAGCCACTGTCGCCAAAACCTTAGAATGTGTCCCTGCACTAACTTAACACACATGTCTTTAGCCATATATGGTAATGTTCCAAGTAACATAATTAAAAAGTAAATGTAAAGATTGTCTATAAAATTTGGGTTGAAGTTCCATATACTTCTTGTGAAAATTCACATGAACCCTGTGTGACCCGATCAAAATCATTAAAAGTATGAACTATGGTACCTTTAGTTGTCATTTTTCTGTTATCAAAGTCTTCAAATCCATTGACGGAGAATGTGCTATATTTAGAAAAGATATAATGTGTTTTTCAACCTGGAATAACTTCCTCATGTTTATGTTGGGCTAAGAGATACCTTGGTGGAGAGACACTGGCAGAGAAAATCTCACCCTGGCACTTGGGACTGATTCTAGTTTGGGACACATTCTAGTTTAAGGCAATGTCAGAGAAAAGGACAAATCATAAAGACTAATTCTTAGAACTTCCAGAGAGAAGTCTCACTGAGCATCAAAAGCACAAATTCTTGAGTGAAATACTGACTCAGACAATGTTTTTGGCTTCAATCTTTTCCTCCTTATAATTAGAGCTTTGGACTTTATGGCCTTAAATGTTTTTTTTTTTCTTCTTCTAGATATAGGTTCTTAATATGTAATTGAGCGAGTTATTCTCTTTTCCTTGGCTTGTTTCTCTTTCTGAGTAATAAAGGTAAAACGATTGGTAGGGGCAAGATGATCTCTGAGTTCTTTTCCAATGCTGTGACCTGTATCATGTACTGAAAGTCACCACTGGGTGGAGAGGGAATTGAGAAAGAGAGTAATTACCACATATTCAAAAATACTGGAAGTAAAAAATAGAAAGGGTCGGTTTTGTTCAGAATGGAGTGCCATGGGATGGCAGATATCCGGAAAAGTCCAAGAATATGGTTCAGTGGCAGGAATACTCGACTAAATGCCTTTGTTTCCCCACAAATGCTTGAAAAGATTTCACTTGGTTCATTAATCTTCCCCTTTCATCTTTCGATTTCTCTCCTGATCTGATTTTGGGGGCTAAACTCTTCAAGATAGTTTGTCTGTAATAAATACCCTCGCTTCCTTTCCTTTTATTCTTATCCTAACTCTTAATAACCTTGCTATGACCATATCATTCAGTGGAAAATGTCTCAGCCTCAAGTTCTTTCACCTACCTGTTGGTATCAGGGTGAGAAATTTGAGAAGGAGTAGATTGAAAGACATTCTACAGTTGAGGGCCCACAAGCACAGTTGTGCTTACCAGATAAGGACCCAGACTATGGGGAAAAAGAACTAGTGCAGGGATGGTCATGTGGTAGCAGAAGGACAAGGACTCTGCTATTGTGGGCACTTATAAGAGAACAGAGTCTCTGGTTTTAGTGCCAGAGTAGGGAGGAGATTTGAAGTATAAAGCCACTGAAAACACTACAGGGAGCAAAATTGTTTGTGGGACATCACAGCTATGTGCCATCCCATGGCTGATAGATAGAGTGGACTAGGTAAGGGTGGGTCTTAGGATAGGCATCAGAAAATAATATAGAAAAAGTTCTAAGACTTTGGAGATCATTCTTTACAACTTGAGACTAGAGCCTGATTTTATTTTAAGGTAATAAATCAAAATCAAAGAAAATAAAAAATAAAATAAAAATGAGTTATGCAAAGAGAAACAGGACCCAAGCATAGATAGCTACTATGGGGATAGTGAAAATTTATGTTCATATTCAGAGGATAGTGGAACTTCCTCCCCCCAAAAAAAACAATGATTTTTTTTCTATATTATTTTATTAATGGCAAAGGACTTAAGATCAATTAGCCCAAGGTCACATACCTAGGAAATTATTAGATGTCTGAAGGAGGATTTGAACTTAGGTCTTTCTGACTCCAGGGCCAGTGCTCTATACACTGTACCACCTAACTGAGCCAAGATGTTGGATTTATAAGAAAAGGTCTTTAACAGGTCTCCATCTGGAGTGATGCAAAGCCCGTTCTGAGATTAAGGCAGGGAAAGAGAAAGTAAAGATGCTCACAATGGCATCTTTTGTATAGTCAAAAATGTCCATCTGGAAGGAGTAGGTCCTCAGTGTCTCTGGCTAAATCAGAAACGGCTGCCAATTACACTAATCTGAATCATTCAGGGATCAAACAATAACCAAGCAGGGTTGGCCTGGGAGTGTTTGTTTATAACTGTATGGTTTATCCATAAGAATCCATATGTGTGTTTATAAATATACATGCATTTGGTTGTAGGCTTCTCTAGAGTAGGGGAATGAGAGGGAACTGAAATAGAATTAAAAATGTCCAGAAGAGAACAAAAGAAAACTTAGAAGGAAACACTGAATCCTTGTGAAAACACAGTGTATGTCTTATTTCAAAGATTTTTGGGAAATCCAAATTTATGGGTTTTACTGAATCCTCTCTTATACTATGAAGATGGAATTCTATATTCATTTGATATTTAAGTACAAAATGAATAAAAATAAAAAAATTAGTATTAAAATAGAATACATTAAAATATGTGTAAGGTCTTTATATAGCCGAATGCTTCTCCACTCAACTCACTGTAATTTTCTCAAAGGGCAGCTCTGATCATGTCACATTCATTCATTCTCTCTTACCATACATATCCTCGATAAAATTAACAAACTCCAGGATCAAAAATAAAATCCTTTAGTCTTCAAAGATCTCAACAATCTCCCTCCTCTTTCTGTTCCACAACTCCCAGCACTATTTGATTCAGTAGCATTGAATTCCTTGTTAATTCACAAATAAGAAACTTCTTCTCTCACCTCTGCCCATTTTCTCTGGTTGCCTTTCATGCCTGGGATTTTCTGTCTTCTTCAGCTCTGCCTGCAAGCTTCCCTGGATTCCATCAAATACCAACTAAACTTTTACATTATATGGGAAACCTTTCCCATTCCTCCTTATTTCTACTGTTTTCCCACTAATGATTATTTCTACTCTTTACACATCTATTCGGTACAGATGTTTTTGCTGTGCTTTTTTTAAAAACATCACCACCCGAATTAGATTGTGGAAAGATATGCATATATTCAACTTTACCTTTGGAAAGGTAAGGATATATTCATTTTTATTTGTGCTTCCAGAGATTACTTTAGATGTTGACACACAGTAGGTATTTAATAAATATTGATGTTTGTCCTTCATTTTCAAAGAAGGCCATGATATCAGGGATGCTGTGATATTAATAGGAATTGAATTTGAGTCACCGGTCTCTCTTTCTCCTCTGGACTCATCTGCCTTCAGTGGCCAGATATGAATCAGGACAACTGGAGATAGCTGTGAATGCAATCAGGGTGAAGAGACTTGCTCAGGATCACAAAGCTAGTAAGTGTCTGAAATTAAAATTGAACTCAGATCCTCCTGACTTCAGGGACAGAGTTCTACACACTTGTGTCATGAAGCTGCCCTTATTAATAAATATATATTGATTAGCTAGCAGTAGAGGAGTCCTCTTTTAAAACCAATTCCATTACTCAGTGAAAGGAATTCAGCATTAGTTTCGATTCCATTTCAGATTTCTGTACTACAAGAATATGGGTTTTTTAAAATAGCCTTTAGCATTGGTAAAATTGTTTGACAACAGTCTTTCTTTTTTAAATAATGCACATATATACATAGAAATATAGAAATGCATTAAACATATTATTGAAATAGTGGATTCTATTGCACAATTTGAAAATGATATTAACACTAATGGCATTACACCATTTGATGAATGGCTTATAGCTAACTGATTGTCATAGAATAAGCCTTTAAAAATTTGACTTGAGTGGTGTCCTCAACTTCAGAGGGGGAAGTACTGCTTAAGGATTGATGTTTGAATGAGATTGGGAGAAGAGAGTTGTCACCCTCACCCATGGCCAGGCATTCATGTGGGGAGCTCTTTGGATGATGAGGATACCTGCTGCCTAGTCTTCTGTAGGTAGAGGGCTAAGCGGCCCCGTGTAGCCCAAGCAGCACCAGCCTCAGAAGCTACCTGATGCTGCATGGTCTCTATGACCAGCAATTGTCTTACTAGCTCAGCAACAGTCACTGTGGGAGAAGATATAATGACAAATCAGCAAATGTCAGGAAAGGAAAATTCATTAAAGGAGATCTGGGTCATGACTCAGAAGAACTCTTCTGCTGATGTTTGCCCTTCATTCTTGAAGAAGATCATGACATTAGGAATGGGATGTATTGACAAGCACTTGAACTGATTTTGAGTGAGGGGCTGCTGTACTAAGTCAGCAGTCTAAAGTTTTTCTGCAGATTCACCTGAGTCCAGTGGTCAGACATGAATCAGAATAATTGGAGATGAACCTGAATGCCAGGCAATCAGGATTAAGTGACGTGCCCAAGGTCACTCAGTTAGTAAGTGGCAAGTATCTGAGGCTGAATTCAATTTCCTGTGCTACCCATTCCAAGATAAGTGTCCTAACAACTGAACCAACAACTTTCCCTATGCCATTGATACCTAAAGCAGGAAGAGCCAAAACAGACAAAGATAATGATAATCTCCCCAAAGAATATGGATGAAAACACTTTTTTCAAGTTTTTTTTTCTTTGTTGTAAGGCAAATAGGATTAAGTGGCTTGCCCAAGGCCACACAGCTAGGTAATTATTAAGTGTCTGAGACCGAATTTGAACTGAGGTACTCCTGACTCCAGGGCCGGTGCTTTATCCACTACGCCACCTAGCCGCCCCGATGAAAACATTTTAATTAAAATTTTAGCAAAGAAATTACAAGTTAATACTTGGATAATAAACCATCATCAAGAAGGATTAATACCGGGAATCCAGGGATGGTTCGGTATTAGGAAAACAATCAGCATAACTGAACATATTAATACCAAAAATGAATAGAAATCATATGATTTTGTCAATAAATGCTAAAAAGACTTTGTGAGATATGGTAGAGAACATAGGAAAAATTGGACTTTTATGAAAATTAAAAACAACATCTAATACTATCAACAAGGATTATATGTAATGTGGATTAATTATATGTAATGTGGTAATGGATGCACAGACACTGAATGCAATAAGACATAGAACCATAAGCTTTAAACTCTCAGCCAATATAGAAAGTTTAGGAAAATGACACAGTATTGTTTTTCATTGTACTGTAATAGTCAAGAGAGTAGAACATTCTGAAAAGATAAAATTGCTCCTTCACTGGAAGCCAGAAGACATTTTAACTGATGTGTGGGTAGATGAAAGTGAACGATATCAACTAAAAACTAAAGTAGTTCATCAAAGCTACCCAAAGACCCTGCCTTGATTTTGAACCAAAACATATACAAAACCTCTATTAAAAGAAGCACATACAGTGGAATCCTGAAAGGTCACTTCTCTTAAGATCACATACTGAACTATGCCACAGAAGAGGTTGAAGAGGTAAAAATAATATTACATACATAAATAAAACAAACAAAAGGGGGATGCCTACAGTCTTTGTCACTGACGATGGGTTTAAGAATAAAATTGCACATTACAGTCAGTCCTTTCCTTTACTTTCTTCCCTCCCCCAAAACTTAGATAATATTTATGCCTAGTGTAAACATTTTGTGAATGAAGTAGATGCTTCTGTGGAATGTTTCAATATATTACTGTAAGTACATATTTTCATAAAATGGTACAGTGGGAGACAGAGCAGCCACACTTCTGGCAACTTAGTGGAACAACTTCTTAAAAGTTTTGCATGCTTGCTACTTTAAGCTGCTTTTCTTTAGTGATTGTAGTAGTTTATTATTATTATTATTATTATTTTATTATTACTATTATTGTTATTGTTATTATTACAATTTTGCTCTTAAAAAATTTCAAAAGCACTCTAAGAATATTTTTGTCTCTCCGGTGTCATTGCTTTAAACTCAATTACGATATTAAGACAAAGAAAATTTCAGAAGGAAATTTTAATTTTCAATTATGATTAATTGCTGTGATTGGTTGCCATTTGTCTTCTGTTACAGAACTCTGATAAGAAAAGTGTTCAATTTGTATTTAAGCAAACAGTGAATGGCATTTGCAATCAACCAAAAATTTAATCTATTGAATTAGGGCTGAAACTCAACTGTTAAGAGTGTTGTAATATGTCTGGTGACTCCTTTTTCAGGATTAGGGGTTTCTTATGGAGTCCAAGTATGCTAATATTTACTTATATGAACCATTAACAGTTTTTGAAAACTTCTATTTCAATATTTTTGAAAACTTTTGGTGTTTTCATTATAAAACTGGCTTTTTTCCATTAGAAACACAATTCATTTTCTTTTGATGTAAGAAAAATTGTAGTTTTTTTCCATATCTGGAAATTCTTTACGCAGCAAAGTTGGAATGGGAAAAGAAAAGAAAATCACTTTTTTGCTTATTAAGCAAGAAGTCATATGGATTTTTTTGAACTTAAAGAAATAGAAAAGTAAGTAACTTGTTTAGTCTTGTATGGAGACAAAAATGTTGCATAGAGGTAACAGAACATTGCTTGTAAATGATTCAGCACTTTTGTTATATATTTTATATTATGGGATGTACTGTAGATGTTTTTCTAGAGGCATGAAATACTATATATTATTGCAGAATTAATATTGAACGATATTTTAATGCACTAGTGCTGCCAGAATAATTGTTAATAAAGCACCTTCCTTAACAATAAATGTCCTTTGGAGACTTAAGGGATTTTGTACTACTGTTATTATTCCTGTAAGAATGGAATACATTGCACATCCTTCTAGAAGTCTTTGAGAGATGAACAGTAAGTATAAGAACTATGACACTCATTTCGGTGAGTGACCATGAAATCAATTATTTCCTTATCGTTTATAAGAACCTTTTATAAAGTCTATGGTAATGTGCAATCAAACTTCATAAAATCCTCCTAATTGAGGGGTTTTCGCTTTACAAAAGGTAAATATAAAAACCAGCAGATTTTACACTAAAATTTTAAAGAAACATCAAAAATTTAGAATTTACCCTTTGGGTCCAAGATGAGAGTTTTTATGTTACACAGTGCATTTTCCATTTACTTAATTTAAAGAAAGAAAACCAAAACAAACCAAAACAAAAACAAAAAAAACATGAGACCTTCTTGGTTCAGTTGGTTAAAAAGCTCTTGAAATAATGAGTCAAGAAAGTAAATTAAGTGCAATTAGAGCACCACTAATGTAACATATTCTGGAAAGGTTGTTTAATAAGAATATTATAGGGGAAGCTAGGTGGCACATTACCTAGCTGTGTGGCCTTGGGCAAGCCACTTAACCCCATTTGCCTTGTAAAAACCTAAAAAAGAGAATATTATCAATAAGCTGTGTACCTATGTGACATTTCTTTTTTGAGGGGGCGGGCATTACTTTTGGTTTCTGTTCTTTTGCTGGAACACTTCATCTCCTGCTTTATTCTGTACCTATAAAGTAATCTGCAATCTCCATTGTTATCTTCAATTTGTTATGAAATTGCCAATAACTGGATATATAATTTGTATATAATATATAATTTGTATCTGTATTTTTATTTTATTGTATCATGTCCTTGTTATTCACCAATGACAAATGATTGCAGCCCTTGCTTAAGTATTTGTTTCTAATAAAGCAAAACAAATTTTGAAAAAAAAAATAAAATCAGTGTCTAATACCATCAACAAGGATTATATGAATTGTGGATAAATTAGTTTAATTTGCAATAAGATCAGGGGTAAAACAAGGATGTGTATTATCATAACTATTATTCTATAATTTACAAGAAATGTTCATTTTAGCAGTTAGAGAAGAAAAATCAGTTGAAGGAATTAGAATAGGAAATGATGGATGCAGCTCCTCTCAGCAATTCAGTGATTGAAGACTTCCAGGAGAGCCCTGTTATGGAAAATGGCATCCTCGTCCATTAATGGAAAAAAAAAAAAAACAAAAGCAGCAACAAACAACTCCCTCAAAACTGTGAGGTTTAAATACGGAACAATTCATACAATGTTCACTTTTAAAATTTTTCTTATTCATTTTTGCCTATTAATTCCAATTCCTATTTCACAGCAAGATTATTACAGAAATATGATAAACAGGAATGTGCATAAATAACTTTAACCATATTCTTTCTCAATCATGGGGATGGTACAGAGGAGAGAGGTGTTAGGAAAATCTGGAAATCACAATAAAATAACAAACAAAATCAAATTAGAAAAAAAAAAGAATAGAAGGCCTTTCCCCAGTGCCCAGAAGACAGATCCATAAGGTATTGTTCGCAGTTTCCCTTGTAACTTTAAAGGGAAACTTTCACAATGTCCAGAGGCCTAGATGTCTTGCAGATGATGGAGGAAGATGTCCTCAAATTCCTCGTTCTAGGGACCCATTTGGGTGTCACCTATTTGGATTCTAGATGGAAGTCTGCAAAAGTGCCACTTTGCTAAAGTTATATATTGTTTCAAATAGTTTTTAGTTCACCTTGTAGGGTTTTCTAAGAATACTATCAAATCACCTTCACAAAGTTTAGATTCATTCTCTAAACTTTTTTTAGGAGGTTGTTAAGGGAGGGTAGAAAAAATGGAATAAAAAATGCACAGATTAACCCAAAAGAAAATGTAGAAGGATGTGCAGAAAATCCAATCTGCTTTGAAAAGAATATATAGAATATATTACAAAGTTCATTGTGAAATGTAAATTTATGGTTCCATGTAGAATACACTCTGATGTTCTCTTATTTACATGGAAAAAGTTTTATATTTAAGTATAAATAAATGAAAATTAAAAAAAAAATAATAAGTAAAAATTAGAGACATTAAAAAATATAAAACTAAAGTCTGAGCATACTCCAGTTCATTCTCCACTCAATCCACAAGATAATTTCCATAAAGTACAGTGTTGACCATGTGACCTTCTTTAAACCTCTCTCACACTCTTTTTTTTAATTTGTAAAAATTTTATTTAATTAAGGCAATGGAATTCAAGGACTCATTCAAGGTTACACAGCTAAGTTATTATTAAATGTCAGAAGCAGTATTTGAACTGAGATCCTCCTGACTCCAGGGGCAATGCTCTAGCCATTTTGCCACCTAGCTAACCCCGATGCGGTCAATATTCAAAGATCTCAGTTATTGATCTCCCTTTCATTGTTTTAAAGTTCAAAGTTCTTGTCTTCTGACCCCGTTCCCAATACCACTTGATTCAGTGACATTGGCCTCCTTGCTGTTTCATGAATGAGAATCTCCATCTTTCACTCCTACCCATTTTCTCTGGTTGGCCCACATGTCTGGGATTCTCTACCTCTTCATCTCTGTCTCCAGGCTTTCTTGGATTCCATCAAGCAGCACTTAAATTACCTCCATATAGAGGAAACACTTCCTCTTCCCCTTTAATTCTACTGCCTTCCCACTGATTATTATGGCTGATTCCTTCTTTATATTCCTTGTTGGTACTCTCTTTTACTCATCACATTCTCCAGAAAAGGAGGGACTGTCTTTTGCCTTTCTTTGTATCACCAGTCATAGCTACGGTGTTTCACACATAGCAGGTGATTAATAAATGCAGACAGATTGACATGAGGTAGAGAAGTCATATTTACATTTCAGTTGTATTATTTAATATAATGATTACAGCAGAAGCTTCAGTCACATTTTTGACTTGCGTATTGTAAGATTATGCATTGTTGTCACTTTTTTTAAAATAAATTTTAGTATTGGTAGACTCTCAGTCCAATGGAATGTGGTTAAAATGTTTAACAATTGTCTCTCTTTTTTAAAAAATAATATGCTTACATATATACAAACCCATGACTTTAATAAAACTTTTTACCCACAGTTTGAAAATAATAATAGAAATAAAAATAATTATATAAACCTCAAACTTTATTATACATTCCATTGAGTCAACTGATTTCCACAGAATGATGTTCTTACAGTTTAAGTCTTGTGTCTATAGCCAGTCTGTGGTTGAGATTTAATCATAATTTTGAAATTAATATAGAATTACAATTGGCTGAATCAGTCCAATTAATGAAATATCATTGTATAAGATATGCAATTGATTGTTCACATATTTCTACTCAATTCAAAAATTGCTTTTTAAATCAGCCACAGTAATGTATTTTTTTAACCTATTTTCTACCTGCAGTCATTGGAATATTGCTTAATTCTTTAAAATTCTACAAATATATAGAAAATCATTTAAATCAGTTCCATGTTTATAATTTCATTTCAATGATTTCATTTTTTTCCATCTATCGATAATCAAGTCTGTTCATGAGGCCAATAAGAGAATTCTGATAGATTAAAATCATTTAAAAATCCTTTTACAGAAAAGATATAAATTTATTTGTGGAATTTAATTTCCTCTCAATATATTTCTAGGAAGAGAATTAAATTTGTTATTTTATTAAAGTAAACACCTTTATTCTTACTTGACTTAAATCTATTTGAAATTCATGTATTTCAGGAGCAGTCCTCAAAAGTACTTATGATGACCTGATGAGCTTTTGCTCTCACTGAATGTTACTTGATTGTGACTGCAATCTAACTGAATTTAATCAAAGTTCTTTAAGAATGTCAATTAATACGACAAAACTTTTGAAGAAATTAATATCAGTTAATTTCACACCTGAGCCAGGTAGCCGACTCAAAACATGTTCTCAGATACTTCTAAGTTAATTACCCTGAGAAAGTCACTTTACTCTGTTAGTTTCATTTTCCTCATTTGCAAAATTAGTTATAGAAGAAAACGACAAATCACTTTAATGACTTTGACAGGATAATCCCAGAGGGAGTTATGAATGATCACAGATGACTGAAATGAATGAAAAACAATAACAGCAGCAATCACTATATTCCATTATTGGGAAATAAATGAGCAAGAATTCATATATAATATTGATAATGATAACATGTAGTGGTAGAACCTCCTAAAGAACAAGTTACTCATTTCACTCCCAGTATTGGAACCTCTTTGATGATTTCAGTGTCAGTTCTTTATCAGTTACTACAACTTTTATAAATTAGTATGAAGGGGGTAGCTAGGTGGCACAGTGGACAGAGCACAAGCTCTGGAATCAGGAGGACCTGAGTTCAAATCCGTCCTTAGACACTTAATTTTTGCCTAGGTGTGTGACCTTGGGCCAGTCACTTGACCCCATTGCCTAAAATTAAATAAATAAATAAATAGAATGATGATAAACGGAATGAATTTAATTTGGATATTTAAAAATGATCTTTTTGAATTGAAAGCTGAAAGGATGCATCCCAATTAGAGAATGACTAAACAACTTACAGCATATGAAGATTGTCAAGTACTAATGTTCTGTAAGAAATCATGGCAGCCAGATTTAAGAAAAGCATAGAAAGGCTTGCATGAACTGAGGCTGATAGAATTGAGTAGAACAGAACACTATACCCACTAACAGTAACATTGTGAGATAAATAACTATGATCATCTCAACTGCTCTCCGGAGGTCAGTGATCACGGGAATTCCTGAAAGACTGGTTATGGAAAATACCATCCACAAGCAGAGCAAAAACCTTTTGATTCTAAATGAAGAGCAAAGTATTCCAAATTCATTTTTAAGTTTCTTTTTAGGTTTTCCTTCCTTTTTTTCCTCATTCCCCCTTAAATTCTGTGGTTTTTTCACTGTTTGACTAATAAAAATTTGAAACTTGATTTTAAATGTATAGCCTATATCAGATTGTTTTCTGCCATGAGGAAGGTAGTGGAAAAAAGGGATGTTGGAAAAATGTGGAATTCAAAAACTTGCAAAAAAATGAATATTGAAAACTAGCTTGGCATATAATGGGAAAATAAATAAATAAGGATCTTTTTTGATTTTCTTAGGAAATTGACAAATGATCATTACAATGAATGACTTGAACAGTGCCAAATGAGAAATTTAGAAATATTTCTTTTCTGAAAAACCAAAAGGTTAAGTGACTTGCTCAGGGTCACATAGCTAGGTAATTAATAATTGTCTGAAGCAAAATTTGAACTCTGGTCCTCTTGACTCCAGGTTTGGGACCCTGTCTGCTACACCAGTCAGCTGCTCTTAAGGAATAGCTTCTAACAACTTCAAAACTATTCCAAATATTCTTTCCAGCACTGGAGAGGAGTCAAGTAATTGCAAGATGCAAAAATTTCACCTTGCCTTAGTGTTGTTGTTCATTCATACTTGAGGTCGGAAACATTTCAATCCCATTTGTGGTTCTCTAAGCAAAGATACCATCCTTGCCTTTTCCAGCTTATTTTACTGATGGGGAAACTGATGCAAGCAAAATGAATTCACTTGTCCAGTGTCACACAGCTAGTAAGTGACTGAGTCCAGATGTGAACTCAGGAAGGTACATCTTTCTGATTCTAGGCCAAGACCAATTCCCCTGGACCCCCTAACTATTTCATAGGCCAGAGTAAATGCTTTGTGTCTGACTGACTGCCTTCACATCCAAATTGGAGAATTACTGAAATAGGTTGGATTTCAGGGCAGTGCCAATGGCTTCGTGTAGCCAACATGCTCACAGAACTTTTCCCTACCAAAGATATATGTCATTGCTCTTTAGGCATAGTTCCATATTGCTCTCCAGAGAGTATGGATTCATTTACAACTCCACCAGCAGTGCAACAGTGTCCCAGTCCTTCCAACCATCTGCATCACTGATCTTACATTTTTCTCATCTTAGCCAATGTGATAGGTGTCAGGTGATACCTCATTGTTTTAATTTACATTTCAATAATCTATGATGATTTAGAGCATTTGTTCATGTAATTATAAATAACTTTAATTTCTTCATTTAAAAACCCTCTGTTCATAGCCTTTGACCACTTATCAAATAGGGAAATAACTTGTGACCTTATAAACTTGATGCAATTCTCCATATATTTCAGAAATGGGACCTTTATCTGAACTCCTATGTGTGAAGATTGTTTCCCAGCTTTCTGCTTTCATTCTAATTTTGGCAGCATGGATTTTATTAGCACAAAACCTTTTTAATTTAATATAGCCAAAATAATTCATTTTGGAGACGATAATGTGGTCTAATTCTAGTTTGGTTGTAAATTTATCCCGTTTACATAGATCTGATAGAATATTTCTTGTTCTATTAAATTATCTATGGTGTTACTCTTTATGTCTAAATCCTATTGCCATTTTGACCTTACTCTGGTATGGGGTGTGAGATGTGGATCTATGCCTTGTATTTGCCATATTATTTTCCAATTTTCCCAACAATTTTGTCAAGTAATGAGTCCTTTACCAGAAAGTAATAACTTAGTATTTCTCACACATTAGATTGCCGTGGTCATATACTGTGACTTATTTTGAACCTATCCTAATCCACAGATCCATTATTTTATTTCTTAGCCAGTACCAGGCAGTATGGATGACTTCTGCTTTATAGTTTACTTTTAGATCTGGTAGGACTAGGCCACCTTCCTTTACATTTTTTTTCATTAGTTCCCTTGTTATTCTTGACCTTTTGTTGTTCCAGATGAATTTTGATACTATTTTTTTTTGAGCTCAGTAAAGTATAGTTATTTGGTGGTTAATTGCTACTATCCTTATTTCAAATGTTCTTTTTCCTTTTCCCCAGTTAAATGTGAAAAATCATTTTCAGCATTCAATCTCAAAACCTTGAACTCCAAGTTCTCTCCTTTCCATCCACTGCCTCCCCCTCATTAAGAAAACAAATTGCCTGATATCAGTTAAAAATATACAGTCATGAAAAACACTACAATAGCCATGTTGTAAAAGAAAATATGATCCACCTCATAAAAGAGAAACTTCAAGAAAGATTAAGGGAATATAAAAGCATGCTTTATTCCGTGTCAGACACCATCTGTTCTGCCTTTGGGATGGATAGTCCTCTTTATCATAAGTCATGTAGAGTTTTCTTCGGTCAAAGCACTGCTGAGAAAAGGCACGTAGATGATGTTACTTTATATACAGCACATTTCAAGGGAAAACCACCTTCAAGGTCTCAAAACCATGTGGCCTAATGAAGACACAAAATACTCTTGGCAGATGACATCATGATATATTTTGAAAACCCTAGAAAACCAAATAAAAACTACTTGAAACAGTTAACAATTTTAATAAAGTTGTAGGATATGAATTACCAACACAACCCAACAACAAGTTTAGAAAGAGAAATTCCATTTAAAATTTTATATAGAGAGCATAAAACATGGAGGAGTCTACCTGACAAAACAAACTCAGAAATTCAAACACAGTTAACAAACACTTTTCATGCAAATAAATTCAAACCTAAACAAATGGACAGATATCAATTGCTCAATGGCACACCAAGATAATATAAAAATGATATTTATACTTAAATTGATTTACGAATTCAGTACTTTACTAATCAGTCTGACAAAAATATTTTTTTATAGAACAAGATAAAATAGTAACACAATTCATTGGGAGGTACAAAAGATCAAAATATCAGGAGCATTATGATTTTAAAACACAAAGGATGGTGGCTTAGCCATGCAGAAATGAAAAGTAAAAAGCAACAGTCATCAAAACTGTTTGAAACTAGCTAAGAAAGAGAGTGGTGTATCAATCAAATAGAGTAGGTACAAATAACATAGTAAATGACTATTGTACTCTACTCTTTGTTAAACATATAGACTCTTGTTCCCTGAATAAGAATTCACTAATTTAATAAAATGTTGAGAAAACCAGAAAACAATATTGTAGGAAATAGGTATAACCCAATATCTCACTACTTATATCAAGATAATGTCTAAAAGTCTACATGATTTCAACATAAGAGTGATACCGCAAGCCAATTATGAGAATAAAGAATAGGTTATCTGCTATATCTATGGAGAGGGAAGGAGTTTATGACCAAGAAGAGATGAAAAACATTATAAAATATAAAATGGTTAATTCTGATTACACTAAATTTAATAAATGTGGCTCCAATAAAACAAATCAACCAAGAATAAGAGTAATGTTAAAAACCTGGGAAACAATTTTTACAGGCAGTATTTCTGATAAAGGTCTCATTTCTTTTTTTTAGGTTTTTACAAGGCAAATGGGGTTAAGTGGCTTGCCCAAGGCCACACAGCTAGGTAATTAGTAAGTGTCTGAGTTCAGATTTGAAATTAGGTACTCCTGACTCCAGGGCCAGTACTCTATCCACCGTGCCACCTAGCTGCCCCTCATTTCTAAACTATAGAAAGAATTGAATCAAATTTTAATAATACACATCATTCCCCATTTGATAGTCAAAATATAGGAACAGGTATTTTCTTCAGATGAAGAAATTAAATCTATAATCAGACAAAATTTCTCTAAATCAATAATGATCAGGAAAATGCAAATGATAACACTGGGATAACATGTCACAACTATCAGATTGCCTGATATGAAAATAATGGAGAATGATTAATGCTAGAAAGGATGTGGGGAAATGGGAACGCAAATTCTCTCTCAGTTTAGTTGTTAACTGATCCAACCATTCTGGAAATTTGGAACTGTGGCTAAAGCCAATCGAAATGTGCCTACACTTTGATCCAGCAGTACCATTATTAGGTCTGTACCTCACAGAGATCATAACAAAGGGGAAAAGATCCACACCCAGAGAAATATTTATAGCAGTTCTTTTTATAGTTGCAAAGAATTGAGAATTGAGAGGAAACCTGTCAATTTGGAACAAATATCGGTAGATGATAATGATAGTATACTATTGTTCTGTGAGAAATGGTGCGAAGGTGCATTTCAGAAAAAACCTGGAAAGACTTCCATGAACTAATGCTGAGGGACTTGAGCAGAACCAGAACATTGTACACATTAAACAGGGATGATTAACTAAGAGTGACCTAGTTATTGTCAGGATTCAGTGAATAAATCTAAAAGATTTGGGATGGGAAATGCCATCTACATCTAGAGTTAAAACTAAGGAGTCTGATGCAGATCAAAGCATGGAATTTTCACTTTTTAATATTTGTTTTATGTTTATTTTTATTTTCTCATATTATCTCCTAACATTCTGACTCTTCTTTCACAACATGACTAATATGGGAATTTATCAGATATGGTTGTTCATATGTGACCCATATTAGAATACTCAATCTCATGAACGAGGGAAAAGGGAGGGAGGCAAACATGTAGAACTCAAAATATTACAAAAAATGAACAAGTTTAAAAACTATATTTACAAATAATTGGGAAAGAAATCTAATTATAAAAACGGACCTAATCTGACCTAATTAAAAGAGAAAAGAAATGATAGGGGGCAGCTTGATGGAACAGTGGATAGAACACTGGTCCTGGAACTGAATACCTGAGTTCAAATCTGGCCTCAGTCAATTAATAATTACCTAGCTGTGTGACCTTGGACAAGTCACTTAACCCCATTGTCTTGCGCAAACACCCTGAAAAAGATATGATAGCTAATTAAGCAATATAAATACTGTGTTTCTGATAAAGGAGTGATTCCTATATATATATATATATATATATGTATATATGTATATATAAAGAACTAAGCCATATTTATAGAAATAGAAGTCATTTCATAATTGATGAATGGTCAAAGGAAATGAACAGGCAGTTTTCAGATGAAGAAATCAATGCTATCGATAGGCATTTGGAAAAGTGCTCTCAAATATTTTTAATGGAGAGATGCAAATTAAACCACTCTGATGGACATGACTAATTGGTTAATACGGCAGAAAATAAAAATAATAACTGTTTCAGAGAATGGGGGGAAAATTTTGACTATAAATAAAATAAAATAGAATAGAATAAGTACAGACCATATAAAATACTTGGGATTGTACCTGCCAGGCAATATTGGGAACTATATGAAAACAGTTACATGATACACTTCACACAAATAATGTGAGATCTATTTAATTGGAAATATATCAATTGTTGAAGGATAAGTTGAACTAAAAAAATAAAAAGATCGAAATAATCAAAAGCAAATTCATATCAGAAAACAAATAATCAGTCCTACTGACAAAATATTTCAAAATCTGAAAAGTTCAAATAAAGAAACTAGACCCTCTCTCAGTCAAAGTAGAAAATTCATGAAGTTTCATCTGATATCCCTTAGATAATCAAGTAATTATAATTGCTAAGATTTAGAAGGTAAGGGCAATTTGGGGGCATAGCAGATAGACCACTGGCCCTGAATTCAGGAGGACATGAGTTCAAATTTGGTCTCAGACACTCAACACTTATCTAGTTGTGTGACCGTAGTCAAATCTTATTACACCACTGGCATAAATTAAAAAAAAATTAAAAAAGCATTCAAGGCATCTGAATGTATTGGCAAACTACTGATCATTAAGAATTGATAAAGTGAATTGTCTCATAAAAACCTAGGAATACATATGATTTTAATGAAGTGAAATGAGTAGAAACAGAAGGATAATTGATGAAAAGATCATATTATGAAACTGTTCAACCTGGAAAGGATTTGAAAATACAATCAAGAAAATGAGGAAACAGAATTCCTGGAGGACTCATGATGAATCCTCTTACTGACCTTCAGAGAAATTGTGGTGGCAAATTCAAATTTGAGACACTTGTTTTGTTCTCTATATATTTCTATGAGTTTTACTACTCTATTTCTCAGTGAATTGGAGGAGAGAGATGGTATATATGGAAAAGGCATAGGAGAGGTAGAAAATGTATCTGAAAAATAATTTAATGCCAAAAGCAAAGCAGTCATTATTCACATTTGGTTATTATTTCTAAAGTTCTATCAAGAGGACTTCTTCCATTAAAATGTAGTCTCTGTAAGAGGATAGGATAATAAGTAGAGATCTTTCCTTACTCACATGACATGTTTCTCTGTCTGACATTCTGTGATCTAAGGATATATTTGACATTCAAAGATGGTAAACTCTTTGAAATATGATATGTCATATTCTCAGATCTCTTCCAGCTCTAATATTGCTGATTTCTAGAGACCTATAATTCATACAAGAGCTTGGGTACTTTGAAAAATCATACTGGGACAGCATGCCAAGAGGAACGACCTACATACAAAGGATCTCTACACAAAATCCAATGGATGAGAGAACATTGCCATGAGTTCTGCCTATTTTTACTGTAAACATGTTCACCCTCAGCATCTGTGTGGGTATTTACTCCCACAGTACACAATCAAAAATGTTTCTCTATCAAGGAAGATGACTTAGTAGCCATAGAGAAAGAGTCTCAAATAAAACCACAGCTTCTCTACAAATTTAATTTGAATTCCTTGAGGTTATGAAAGAAGAGTGATAAAAATGAGCATATAAATAATTTCTATAGGACAGAATAGGAAGGAAACTGATTTCCATAGGGGAACACATTGGATAGTGAAGAAAAATCTTATATGCAAAAACGTCCTCAAAGGACAAACTATCAGATAGAGATCGTTATCTGCATGAGACAGCCAAGACCTATTAGGAATGACTCAAGAGACAGAAAGAGATCCTAAATTCACAAACAGAAGACCTGAAAAATATATAATGGAGAAGTGATTTAAGTCTCACTATACTATAAGAAAATCTTCAAATACAAAATGTCTAGATTTAAAATTTCAAGAAAACAGAGAATACAACTGACCACACATGTATGAACCCAAAGTGTGACATGAAAGAAAAAAAAAACACACTTCTCAGGTGTTCATGGAAACTCCATATTTTAAACTTCAAAAAAATGTCTTAACTAAAATCCAAAATCTCCACTTCAAAAATAAAATGCAAAAAATAAAGGAAGAGTACATCTAACAATGTACCACAATACCACTCAAGATATGAGAACAAGATACTGTTGAGAACAAGTGAAATAGGAAGATAATATTACAGAAGATAACAGTTAAAGCAAAACACCATATTATTGCTGAGGTAGCACAGCAGAGTATAGTATTCCCAGGGACAATATAACATTCATGAAAGAAATGGAGTAAGTTTTTATTAATTGCATGCTCTGTGCTGGGTATTGTTCAAGCACATATTGAATATTTTCCAATTTAGTCCTCCCAAAAACCCTGTGACATAACTGTTAGTATAGAAGCAAAAAGCACAGTGTCAACTATTCACAATGAGAAGATATCGAGAATTTTAAACACTGAAGTCTAGGAGAATATGGGGTAAATACAAGATTTTGAGCATGTGGAAAGGATTATGGGATAAAGTATTCATGGTCTAATAAGGGAGAAAACCCAATGTCTCCTCAGAACTCCTCTGTCTTCACAGGATAAGAGGCAACAAATAATAGGGAGAACTTGGTATCAATATTTACATTTTCATTACATTAATAAACAGAAAATAAGGAAGAGAAAGAGATAGCCTAGGGAAGAAAGAGGAAAGAAGGAGCAGCTTACTATTTCACATAATCAAGGGGAGTAAAAATACTAGACAAATCTGAAATAAGGAGACTGCAATCATTCTTTATCTGAAATAAGGGTATTTAATGCATGTATACATGAACAAATATGCCCTCAAACTGAATTTTCTGTTGGCATACATGGAATTCAGGCATTATCAGTTACTTGGTGTTCCTATATTGGTTTTCTCTTGCTAGATATTTGTCTAGGAGAATGCCATGTTCATGTACTGCCAAGTGGGAGAATAATTTTACAGGAAAGATGCAAATCATTAATTAGCAAGAAAGACCTTTAAGTCACCTTCAATTGCCAACAGAATTTAAATACAAAACACTTTATGCCTTTTGGACTTTAAATTTCTCAAAGCCATGCTTGAATGTTTGTTGTTTTTCCCCCCAGATATATGGCATTCCTTCCCGCACTGCTGTCTCAGTTCTTTACTGCTATTAGAGAAGAAGGGAGTTATAGAAATATGAACAGGAGAGAGCATCTAAGATGGGAGAGTAGCAGGACAAAGAACAGACAAGCTCAGCCTCACAAATGCACCCCAAAGACTCATTATGCTGTGTCACTTCCCTGCCTTCCCTAGAAATTAATATGGTCTAAATAAGAAGGTAACAGCTACAGGAACCAAGAAGAAATATTCAAGCAAAAGCAAATTATTTTTAAATGCATGATTGTATTTGGTATCTCATAGTAAAACGCATCTCACCTGACCTGGAAAACAGATTAAAGGGAGATAGTAAAAGGATAAACAAACTGTATACAAACCATGACTAAGAACTGAATAAGATGTTTCCAGGAACCTTACATCTGCTCATATATCTGAAAATCATTATACAAAAGAGAAATAAAAATAATCCATCAATCACCTTTTGAAAGAAACTTCTAAATTAGAATCTCAGAAGCATTTTTATATAAATCCAAAGTTCCCTAGTGAAATGAAAAATATCCTAAGCTGGCAGAAAAAAAAAAAGGAAAGCCTGATCAGACAAACAGCATTACTCAAGATTGAACCATCACTATTATAAAAGAATGGAGATTGCAGAGTATCATATTGGAGAAGGAAAAAAAAAGTACAGACTTACAACCAAGAAACTTTCCCTTTGAAACTCTGTATAAACACACAAGGGTTTGGGTTATCAGGTGGGGAATGGATTTTTAATGAAATAGAAAATTTCCCAAATTCCTGAGGAGAAAGCCAGAATTATAAAGAAATTTTGAAATGCAAATATTGAAATCAGAGTAAAACCTAAAGGTCAATTTGAAGGAGAAATTACAAGGATGTAAACAGGAACTCTTTTTCTTCTATAATCTTTGATCATTACATATTTCTTCCCCCTTCCAAACACTTTCATCTTTTAAGATCCATTTTCATTACTAAATTTTATTTTTAATTTATTGAATAACAAAAGCATTTCCATAATATTGCACAAGAATAAATATATGATTGCCCACATGACTGCAAATCTACTCTGTGTAGTTTGTCATTCTTTTCCAATATTCAACAAAATTATCATGTAAATTTTAGGAAGGAAGGAAAGAAGGAGAAAGTTTTAAAAGGGGTGATTCAGTCTTTATTCAGTTCTTTCTAGGAGATGGATAATATTTTTCATCTTAAGTCCTTCAGAGTTCTCTTGGATCGTGCTATTGCTGAGAATAGTTAAGTCTTCACAGTGCAACATCACATGGTATTGCTGTTACTATATACAATATTCTCTTGGTTCTACTTATTTCACTTTGTTTCAATTCATATAAGTCTTTCCAGGTTTTTTAATGAGCTTCTTACTCATGATTCTTACATAATTTTAGGTTTTTTTTTTGCAAGGCAAATGGGGTTAAGTGGCTTGCCCAAGGCCACACAACTAGGTAATTATTAAGTGTCTGAGGCCGGATTTGAACTCAAGTACTCCTGACTCCAGGGCTGATGTTCTATCCACTGTGCCACCTAGAGTGCACCCCTTACTCATGATTCTTATAGAAAAATAGTATTCCATCAGAATCATATACAGCAGTTTGTTCACTCATTCTCCAGTTGATGGGCATTCCCTCGATGTTCAATTCTTTGCCATCAGAAAGGAGTTGCTATAAATATTTTTGCACATATAAATGCTTTTCCTTTTTTAAAATCTCTTTTGGGATAAAGAGCTATGAGTAATATTGCTGGGCTAAAACGTATGCATGGATTTTTAGGTCTTTGGGCACAGTTCCAAATTGCTCTTCATAATGAGTAAATAATTCTTCAATTCCACCAACGGGGTATTAGTGTTTCAGTGTTCTAAAATCCCTTCCAACATTTGTCACTGATAGTTTTAATGTAGGAAGATCTTGAAAAGAATTATCCATGCAATAAGACTGAAAAAATAATCACATTTAATCAATAAATACAGAAAGGTCTTTTCATAATTCACAAAACCCCAATATTCATGCTTTTACTAATTTTTAAAATTTTAGTAGTTCTTTTTTATTTTAATCACATCCCTGATGTAATGGTCTTGTCAAGTATGAGAAATAAATAGCAAACTTAAATTCAGAACATGAAAAGGAATAAAAACAATTGACATGTACACTTTAGAAAAAAGGAGAAGATTCAAAATGTGAACTAAGCATTTTTATTTCAGGAAAGCCTGTATAATAAATACTGCACACTGTCTTTAAAATTTTCCACGTTTTCTTTGCTTTTCTCCCTTCTGCAAGTTCTATTTGTCCCTTCTCTCCCCAAGAAGGCTACATATACATACACGCATATATGTTCTCACATGAAAAAAAACTACAAAAAGATGACTGTTTGCCCCTGAATCGAAGGGAGTGGGAAGGGAAGGTGGAAGGAAATTTTGTAACTTAAAAATATGCACTTGAATAGGGATGAAAATAAATTAAAAATATTAAAAAGTTAGAGAACTTAATTATTTGTCACAGAAAGGACCAATAAAATGAATCACACTAAAAAAATAACAATAAATAAATACAAAAAGAAATTTAGAAGGAATGACTGGGATGTCATGGGTCCAAACATGTTGGAAAGAAATTTGGAACTCTGCCCAAAGAGTTATTCCATTGAGTATATTCATTTATCTAGTGATATCTCTTCTAGTTCTATTCTTCAAGTAATTGAAAGAATGAAGAAGAGCACCTTTATACCTACAAATACTTTTTGATGCTCATTTTGTGATGACAAAGGACTAGAAACTGTGGAGATGCCCATCAACTGAGGAATAATTGAAAAATTATGGTTTATGAGTATGAAGAGTTGCTCATGTGAATTCAGAAAAAACCAAGGTAATGGATTCAGAAAACCACAGGAAACCTTGTATGAACTGACTGAATATGAAAGTGAAAGAACCAGAGAAACACTTTATACTATAAGAGTAATATGGTATTTTGAAGACTGGTTGGTTGCTTGGTTGCTTGGTTGGTTCTTTCCCGTCATTACTGAAGAAGACCAAAATTATCTCACGGTGTTTGAGACAAATTACAATGGGTCCAACTGTGGCTGATCATGATAATATGACTTCAGAAAACTCTACAGACAGGTTGGGCACAAAAAATCAATGTGAACATCTGGGGTGGGTACTCTAAACTTACAGATGTCCCATTTCTTTGAGCAGCTTCAATTCTGCCTTCTTCAGAGAGTGCAGCTCACTGATGAGGGCATGTCAAGTTGGGTGATCATGTGCCAATGACTCCCATAACTGTACCATCAACTCCAATGCTCCTCAATGAGACCTTCAAGGTGTCTCAATATTGCTTCTTCTGCAACCCCTGTGAGCACTTGCTCCATAAATTAGTTTGGGGTTTTCTTGGTAAACATATGTTTAGCATTCTGGGATTCTAGCAAGGTGTACAGCCTATTCAAACTGCAACACTCAACATTGGAAGATTTCAAATCTGTCCTCAAAACAATAACCAACTAGGATTCAAGAGGAATAATGATATACCCTGCTGCCCAACTTCTGATAATGACTGGTCGAATCAGAGAACAGATCAGATCATCATACCTTTTTCTTGCTATACTTCTTCCTTCATTTCTTCCTTCCTTCTTCCTTCCTTGCTTCCTTCTTTCCTTATATGCATTATTACTTTTGCCTTTTTTCTCTGTTTTTCCTTTTCAGTAATTAGATAGCAATAATACAGGTTCTGGACCAGAAGGTGTTGGTTGCCTGATATGGAAAAACATAATGCAACGAGACATTTTCCCAATAATTTTTTTTAAAACTTCACATAAATGGGGCAGCTAGGTAGTGCAGGGGTTAGAGCAGCAGCCCTGGAGTCAGGAGGACCTGAGTTCAAATCTGGCCTCAGACCCTTAAGAATTACCTAGCTGTTGTGGCCTTGGGCAAGACACTTAACCCCATTGCAAAAAAAAAAATTAAAAAAAGAAACTTCACATAAATACAAGTATCTTCCAAACATGTGGTATCGTTACTATGAATACATTTTCCCCTATGATTTCACTTAGATGATGCCAAAGAGAAAAGAAGGAATGATTGGTCTACCCTAGTTGGATTTTACAAGTGGATCCAGTAGAGTGTCACAAAGAATAATTTACATGGCACTAAAAATAGCTGGCTTACAAAATGAGACAGTGACCTAATGGGACACTCATCCATCCTCTCAGTTCTTTCCCCTATCTTTATCATGTATTTGCATTAGATTCAAGAAAGCTTGCCCCCTTAGGCTTTTATTATAATTCTGAAATCATTATTAAATTAAAAGTTATTAAATTTAACACTGAAAATGATAATCCATGCCTTGAAGAGATCCTGACTAGTCTACAAATTGTATGGTAGAAAAAAATAATGCCTTGAAATGTGACAAATATGTTAGTTAGGTATCTTTTCCCAATAACTGAGTGCGATAAATATTCCATTTTCTAACTATTTGTGATATTTTAATAAGGCCATAAATCTATTTGAAATTTAATGTCCTATATGATATATACTGTTGGTCTAATTTAAATTTCTCCCTGACTGTTTGTTAGTTATTTCAGTACTGATTACTAAATAAAGAACTCATTCCTGGTCCATTTATGTTTTCAGGTTTAGCAAACATCAAATATGAGGTTCCACTGCACTTGTTCTACCTACTTGGTTTTTCCATTGATCTGCTTCTCTATTTCTTTAAGCAATTTCAATTTTGCTAACTGGTTGATAATGTGCTTTCAATTTTGAACATGTGATGAACTCCTTTCACACTTAAATTTTAGGAAATCAGTTTTTGATATCTCAGGTCTTTCTCCTTCCCTTATTTTGTTGTTATTCGAATAGTAGTGCAATTTTGATAATGTCATTGTTATGGGCTTCAATGGGCAAATTATTCTTTTAAGCAATGATATTTTTGTTATATTGGCATGTTCTAGGCATGAGTACTGAAAGTCTTTATAACTATAATAGCTACTCTCTATTTTTAGGGACAACACTAGTTAAATCTATAGTCATTTGTCCAATTGATTAATAGTCAAAAGACATGAACAGACAGTTTTCAAATGAAGAAATTACAGGTATATATAATCAAATGAAAAAATGCTCCAAATTCTAATTGATTAGAGAAATGCAAATGAAAACAACAATCTCTCACCTATCAGATCGGCCAAGATGATCAAAAGAGAAAATTTTCACTGTTGACGAGGTCATGGGAGAATTGGAACACTGATGCATTGCTGCGCAATTATGAATGGATACAACCTTTCTGGAGAGCAACATGGAATTATGACCAAGGAGCAAGAAAACTGTTCCTAGCCTTTGAACCAGCAGTTCTATGAGAGCATATAGCTCTATATCCATGAGAAAAAAATTTTAAAAGTGAAAAGTCGTACACATTCAAAATATTTGTAGCAGTTCTTTTTGTATTTTCAAAGAATTGGAAATTGAGGGGATGCCCACCAATTAGGGAAGTTATAGTACATGAATACTATGAAATGTTATTGTTCTGTAAGAAACCATGAATGGTCAGACTTTAGAGAAGGATGGAATGACTTACAGGATTTGATGCTGAGTTAAGGGAACAGAACCAAGAGAACAAGATGATCAGATGGAAGTATTTCTTCTCAGCAGTTCAGAGAGCTAGGACAACTGTATTCCATCAGTAATGGACTATGCTATCCCCATACAGAGGAAGAGAGAGAAAACAAGACACAACATGACACACAAAGACACGAAGAACAACCCTTCAGAAACCGATGAACACTTTATAAAAATTAACTCTTATGTATCTCTTTTCCTTAATCCTAATGCCTCATACCACAAATAACTAGTGCTACTCTCTAAACAAGTATAATAAAATATGAATGTATAATGCTTACCTGACTGTTTGCCACTGGGGGGGGGATGTGGAGGGAGGGTGGAAAGAAATTTTGTAGCTTGAAAATATACTTGTGGAAATGGATGAAAATAAATAAGTAAATAAGTGAGAAAGTAAGTAATTAAGTAAATAAATGAAGCTCCACATTTTTCCACCATCCTCTATTTCCACCACCATCCTCATGGCAGAAAACAATTTGATATAGGCTATATGTTTAAATCACCTTTCAAATATTTATTAGTCAAATGGTGAAAAAAGTACCAGAACTTGGGGAGGGGGTGAAAAAGGAAGTATAAGCATAAAGTAAGTTTTTTGAAAGGAAACTTAGAATAGTTTGCTCTTCATTCAAAATCCACTGCTTTTCGCTCTGCTTATGGATGGCATTTTCCATTACCTTTCTGTCAAGAATTTCCATGGTCACTGAATTCCAGAGAGCAGTTGTGATGATTATAGTTACTCATCTCACAATGTTACTGTTAGTGTTATAATGTTCTGTTGTACTTAATTCATTCAGCATCAGTTCATGCAAGTCTTTCCATGCTTTTCTGAAATCTGAATGCACATCATTTCTAACAGAACAATATCACTTGATAATCTTCTTATACTATGTGTTGTTTAGTCATTCTACAATTGGGATGTGCCCCCTGAATTGTCAATTCATAAAGTTCTTTTTTAAATGTCTGCAGATAAAATTCATTCCATTTATCATCAATCTAATTTTAAAAAGTTGAAGTTACTTCTAAAGAACTCACCCTGAAATCATTAAAACAAGTCCAATACTGGGAGTGAAATGAGTGGTTTGTTCTTTAAGAGATTCTCCTACTACATGTTGTCATTATCAAGCATTACATTTGAATCTTAGTCATTTATTTTCCAATTATTTTATATAAGGTGATTGTTGCTGTTATTGTTTGTCCTTCATTTCAGTCATTTGTGATTATTCATAACTGCCTTTGGGATTATCCTTTCAAAGATACTGAAATGTATTGCCATTTTCTTTTATAGCTCATTTTGCAAATGAGGATGATGAGACGAACAGATGAAAGTAACTTTCTCAGGGTCATAAACTTGCAAGTATCAGACCAAGTTTTGACTCAGGGCTACCTGGCTCCCGGGGCATAATTAACATACATTAATTTCTTGGTAAATTTCATTGTATTAGTTGACATTCTTGAAGAAGTTTGATTAAGTTCATTTAGATTTCAGTCATAATCAACCAACATTCAATCAGAGCAAAAGCTAATCAGTTCATCATATGCACTTTTGAGGACTGATCCTCAAAAGTATGAATTTCTTTTTTTTAATTTAAATTTATTTTTATTAAAGATATTATTTGAGTTTTACATTTTTCCCCCAATCTTGCTTCCCTCCCCCCTCTCCACAGAAAGCACTCTGTCAGTCTTTACTTTGTTTCCATGTTGTACCTTGATCCAAATTGGGTACGATGAGAGAGAAATCATATCCTTAAAAGAGAAGTCTAAGAGGTAACAAGATCAGACAATAAGCTATCTGTTTTTTTTTTTTCTAAATTAAAGGGAATAGTCCTTGCAGTTTGTTCAAACTCCACAGCACCTTATCTGGATACAGATTGTACTATCCTTTGCAGAGAGCCCAAAATTGTTCCTGATTGTTGCACTGATGTAATAAGCAAGTCCTTCAAGGTTCAACATCACTCCCATGTAGCTGTTAGGGTGCACAGTGTTTTTCTGGTTCTGCTCATCTCACTCAGCATCAGTTCATGCAAATCCCTTCAGGTTTCCCTGAAATCCCATCCCTCCTGGTTTCTAATAGAACAATAGTATTCCATGATACATATATCACAGTTTGCCAAGCCATTCCCCAATTGAAGGACATTTACTTGACTTCCAATTCTTTGCCAACACAAACAGGGCTGCTATAAATATTTTTGTACAAGTAATGTTTTTAACCTTTTTCCTCATCTCTTCAGGGTATAGACCCAGTAGTGGTATTGCTGGGTCAAAGGGTATGCACATTTTTGTTGCCCTTTGGGCATAGTTCCAAATAGTTCTCCAGAAGGGTTGGATGAGTTCACAGCTCCACCAACAGTGTAATAGTGTCCCAAATTTCCCACATCCCTTCCAAAAATGATCATTATCCTTCCTGGTCATACTGACCAATCTGAGAGGTGTGAGGTGGTACCTCAGAGAAGCTTTAATTTGCATTTCTCTAGTAAGTAATGATTTAGAGCATTTTTTCATGTGGCTATAGATTACTTTGATCTCCTCATCTGTAAATTGCCTTTGCATATCCATTGACCATTTGTCAATTGGGGAATGGATTTTTGTTTTAAAAATATGACTTAGTTCTCTGTATATCTTAGAAATGAGTCCTTTGTCAGAATAATTAGTTGTAAGGATTGTTTCCCAATTGACTACATTTCTTTTGATTTTGGTTACATTGGTTTTATCTGTGCAAAAGCTTTTTAATTTAATGTAATCGAAAGCATCTAATTGGTTTTTGGTGATGTTCTCCAACTTTTCCTTAGTAATATACTGCTCCCCTTTCCATAGATCTGACAGGTAGACTAGTCCTTGATCTTTTAATTTGCTTATATTATTGTTTTTTATGTCTATGTCCTATAACCATTTGGATCTTATTTTGGTAAAGGGTGTGAGGTCTTGGTCTAATCTAAGTTTCTTCCATACCAACTTCCAATTTTCCAACAATTTAAAAGTATGAATTTCAAGGACATTTAATTCCAATAGAAGCTGATTTACATGTAGTTCTAATAAAACTGAGCAACTGATTGATATGAGAGCTGAAGGATATTTAGGACCTAGGAGAAACAGATCCTCTGTAGATTATAGAAGACAGAAAAATTGTTTCCGTTGACCCATTCAGAATATTGCAATTTTCCTTTCAGAATTTAGAGGCTGATGAACAATAGAAACTTTACTCAAGGGGAAAGAAATTGCCAGGAATAGAGAAAAAATATATGTGTTATAATTCTGCCCTTTTTTTGATCCCCTGCCAACATTCCACTTCTACAGAGGATATGAAGTGGTTCTTTCCTGGAAATGATTGGAAAGGTGATCCTAGAGGTCACATACAAATCATCCAGAACATCAAAGAAACATAATATTGAAAGTGTTGCCTATATTAAAAATAAAGTAAAATTAACAGACTGGCAATACAGGAAATACCTGTTAAAAATTCCTTGTCATTGTTTTTGGTTCTATGATTTATAAACTCCTGGGGAACTACAGACCACAGTATGTTCTGACCAGCAGTTAAGCAAAATGATGCTGATGACTTTCCGATGATGATTTTTAACTTTTTTCTTAAAGCACTTAGATGATTTTAAAATATTGATGATATATTACCAAGGTGACAGGAATAGCAGTTTGACCTAAAAATCTTATCAAAATGAGTCTCTAAATTTTCCCCTGTCATCACCGCCTCCCCCAACCCCGCCCAACTGAACCCAGGTTTATGGTGCTGAAAGGTCTCTATTCTAAATTAATGGTTGGTGTTTTCTGCCTCTTCTTCCGTCATTTTCCCCATGACACTGTGTATCTCTTGACCACTTTTCCTCTGTCTCTCTGTGCCTTAAGAAAATATGATTACTACCTTCCTTCCCATTAACAATTAAAATTTCTCCTATTGAGTGACCAAACAATCAGATGTTCAGTGACCATTTCAAATTTCATTATTTAAGTAGCAGTTCCTGAAGATATATTTTGAAATATACTGGCTACTTATATATAATTGCAAACATAATACTGATTTTTAAAAAACAAAAAGAAGTGGAAGCAATATGGTGAAGTAAAAGCAGGCAATTATCTGAGTTCTTTCTTCCCTAAACTCCTCAAATACCTTTATTATTGCTTTATATTTTCAAAATTTAATTTTTAGCAATTACATAAAAAGATAGTTGTCAATATTGAATTTTTATAACTTTTTCTGTTCCACTTATTTATGTCTCTCTCCCTCCTCCTTATGATTGTAAGTAATCTGATGTAGCTCATATATAATACATGTATATACATGTATGATAGTAAGTAATCTGATAAATGTCATATATACATACAAATATGTTTTACATATTTCCCTTTTAGTCATGTTGTAAAAGCAGAACCAGAGTAAAAGGGGAAAAGAACAAGTTCTACATTATGAAAATCCTATGCATTGGTCTGCAGACTCCAAAGATTTTTCTCTGGATGTGGATGGCATGTTCCATCTTAAGTCTTTTAGAATTGTCTTTGCTTATTGCACTGCTGAATGGAGCTAAGTCTGTCATGCTTGAACATCATAAAATGGTGCTGTTCCTGTGGATAATTTTCCCTTGGTTCTCCACACTTCACTCAGCATCAGTTCATATGAGTCTTTCTAGATTTTTCAGAAATTGACCTGCTCATATGTTTTTTACAGAGCAATAGTATTCCGTCACATTTATAGATCACAACTTGTTCAGCCATTCCCCAATTGATGATTATCTTCTCAGTTTCCAGTTCTTTGTCACCACAAAAAAGAACTGCTATAAATACTTTTGTATATGTGTGTCTTTCTGCCTTTTTAATGATCTCTTTGAGATATAGATTTTGTAGTGGTATTGTTGCATCAAAGGGTATGCACAATTCTGTTGTCCTTTGGAAATAGTTCGAAATTGCGCCCCAGAATCACTGGATCAGTTGACACCTGCACAAACATTACATTAGTCTCCCACTTTTCCCACAATTATCAGTTTCCACATATATCAATTTAGCCATATTGCTCAATCTTATAGTTACTCAGGGTTCATTTAATTTGCATTTCTCTAACCAAGAGTGATCTTGAACATTCTTTTCATATGAATATAGACAGTTTTCCTTTCTTCATCTGAAAACTACTTTTTTATTTCCTTTACACCATTTATCAATTGGGGAATGACTTGACTTCTTATATTTGGCTCAGTTATCTATATATTATAGGAAAAAAAAACTTTTATCAGAATCACTAGCTACAAAATTATTTCTTAGTTTTCTGTATTGCTTTTTATTTTAGGTGCTTTGGTTTTATTTGTGCAAACCCTTTTTAATTTGATGCTATCAAAATAATCAGTTTTGTGTTTTATGGTGTTCTCTGCCTCTTATTTGGTCTTGCTTTCCTCCCTTCTCCACTGATGTGACAGATAAACTATTCTGTGAACTCCTAATTGACTTCTTTTAACCCTTTTATGTAATAATCTTGCACCCATTTCAACCTTATTTTGGTATGGGGTATGAGATGCTGATATGCCTAGTTTCCACCATGCTGTTGTACAATATTCCCAACATATTTTTTTTATCACATACCTGCTTTAATCCTAAAAGTTAGAGTCTTTGAGTTTATCAAACCATATTTACTGTATTAATTTACTACTTCTTTTGGACTTATTCTATTCCTCTCATTCACTACTCCATTTATTAGACAGTATCAAATAGTTTTGATAACTGCTGCATTCCAATGGAAATCTTAATCTGGTATGACTGAGCCACCTTCCTTTGCAGTTTTTCATTGATAACCTTGTATACTTGAACTTTTGTTCCTCCAGATGAATTATTTGACCATTTTTCTGATTCTATGAAATAATTTGTAGTTGAAAGATTGCTATGACCATGGATATAAAGTTTAACTTATGTAGAATTGAACGACAACATTTTTAAAGCATGGTTTGTGGCTTGCAAATGCTTTAAGGCCATTATCTTCTTTCTTTTCCTTTCATGATTTCCCCTAATGTTCTAGAAAATATTACTGTCCCGAATTTTATTGTTTTATCATGTATTTCTTTTATATTATTACAATAATCTTGTTCTGAGAGTAAACATAACCCCAGATCTTTCCCCCCCAAAATATGAGACATCTCAAAAATAGTGAGAGGGGAAAAATGTACTTCAGTCCGTGTTCAGATTCCAATGGCTCTGTCCCTGGGATGAGGTTCTTTCCCCATCACAGCCACCAGAGAAGTTTCTTCAATATTTTTCCCACAGTGGCTATTACTAGCTATATTTCCCTACACTCTATTCCTCCACACTCTTGTTTATTCTATTCTTTCTATCCTTTCACCCTGTCCCTTTTCAAAAGTGTGTTGTACCCTATCCAACAATCTTTTCTCCCTTTTTTCTACTATTACCCCTTTCCCACCCCCTATTCCCCCTTATCTCTCCCTTCCTTCTCATTTTTCTCTTGGGTACATTATATTTCTATCCCCTATAAAGTGTGAATTTTATTTCCTCTCTGAGACATTTCTTATGAGCATCAAGGCTCACTCATCCCACCCCATCTTCCCCATTCCACTCTACTGAAAAAAATGTATTGACTATAGTGTGAAATATCTTGGCCCCTTTGATTGTTGACATATAATTTAACCAATCCTAAAGGCTGTTAAAAAAACCCCTTATTCTTGCAGTATAGAAACCTGAAATGGAATTGAAACTAATGCTGTAACCCTTTTATTGAGTAATGGAATTGAGATTCAAATAGGACTCCTCTACCACTAGTCAATCAATATATAGTAAATAATAAGGACATCTTCAAGGCACACGTGTATAAAACTTTGTCCCTGAAGTCAGGAGGATCTGTGTTCAAATTTAGTTTCAGACACTTACTGGCTATGTGATCCTGAGCAAGTCACTTCCTCCCAATTGTATTCAGAGCTATCTCCAGTTGTCTTGATTCATATCTGGCCACTGAAGTAAGATGGATCCAGGGGAGAAAGTGAGACTGGTGACTCAAATTCAAATCCTACAAATATTGTATCATCACCTTGCTGATATCATGGCCTTCTTTGAAAATGAAGTACATGGGTGCAGCGGATAGAGCACCTGCCCTGTAGTCAGGAGTACCTGAGTTCAAGTCCCAGTGCAGACATTTAATAATTACCTTGCTGTGTGGCCTTGGGTAACTCACTTAACCCCTTTGCCTTGCAAAAACCTAAAAAATAATGAATGACAAACATCATTATTTATGAAACATCCACTTTGTGTCAAACTAAAATATTCCTGGAAATACAAAGAAAGATGAAAGACAATCCATTCCTTTCCATAGTTCACAATCTAAAGGGGGTGGTGATGTTTAAAAAAAAAAACACAGAAAAAACTTCTGTACCAAAAAATATGCAAAGAATGGCAATAATCATTAGTGGCAAAGCAATAGTAATAAGAAGGAATGGGAAAGGTTTCCTATATAATGTGATAATTTAGTTGGTCTTTGATGGAATCCAGGGAATCTTGCAGGCAGAGGCGAGGAGAGCAGCGTAACCCAGGCATGAAGGATAACCAGAGAAAATGGGAAGAGGTGAGAGAAGATTCTTATTTGTGAATTAACAAGGAGTCCAGTGTTACTGTATCAAATAGTGCCGGAAGCTGGGGATGAGGAAGGGGAAGCAGATTGTTGAGATCTTTCTTTTTTTGATTCTTGAGATCTTTGAAGATCAAGGGATTTTACTTTTGATCCTAGAGTTTATTAATTTTATCGATGGTGTGTATGGTGTGAGAGAATGAAGGGAGGTGACATCATTAGACCTGACCTTTGAAAATATTGCATTAGTGAGCTGAGTGGAGAAGCACTGGGCTATATAAAGACTTTATGCATATTTTAATATCTTCTATTTTAATACTTATTTATTTTGATTCAATTTGAACTTAATGTATCAAATGAAGAAAGAAAAAAAGAACATTTCCATATTCATAGGGTAAGAGATGATTCAGTAAAATCCATAAATTTGGATTTCCAAAAAATCTTTTAAATAGGACATACACTGAGTTTTCAAAGCAACTCAGGGATTCTTTGTTTCCTTCTAAGTTTTCTTCTGTTCGCTTCTGGGCACTTGTAATTCTATTGCAGTTCCCTCTCATTCCCCTACCCTAGAGAGGTCTACAATTAAATGTATGCATAATTACAAACACCCATATGCATGCCTGTCTATAAACCATACAGTTATAAACAAAACCTCCCAGGCAAACCCTGCTTGGTCATTGTTTGGTCCCAAATTGACACAGGGTAGTGTAATTGGCAGCTGTTTCTGTTTTGGCCAGAGACACTGAGGAATTACTTTGTCTAGATAGACATTTTTGACTCTACAAAAGAGGCCGTTGTGGGCATCTTTTCTTTGTCCTTCCCTGTCTTAATCACAGAATGGGCTTTACCTCACTCAAGATGGAGACCTCTTAAAGACCTTTTCTTATAAATCCAATCTCTTGGGGCAGCTAGGTGGTGCACTGTGTAGAGCCCTGGCCCTGGAGTCTGAAGGACCTGAGTTCAAATCCACTTTCAGACATCTCATAATTTCCTAGGTGCATGAGTTTGGGCAAATTAATGTTAAGTCCTTTTCCATTAATATATAGGAAAAGAAGTGATTATTTTAGGGGGGTTAAGTTCAAATGGATACAGGATGTAGACATCAAAAGCAATATTATAAGCAAGCTAGAAGATCAAGGACCAGTTTACCTGTCAGTTCTGTGGAAAGGGAAGCCGTTTATGACTAAAGAAAAGATGGAGAACATCACTAAAAAACTGGATGATTTTGATTACATTAAATTAAAAAGGTTTTTGTGCAGACAAAACCACTGTAACTAAGATCAAAAGAAATGTAGCAAACTCAGAAACAATCTTTACAACTAATTTTTCTGACAAAGGACTCATTTCTAAAATATACAGAGAACTGAGGTGATTTTTTTAAAAACGAACCAACCCCCAATTCACAAATTGTCAAAGGATATGTAAAGGCAATTCCTGACTCTGAATTAATAGATTCCTATATGAGCTCTTTACATGATAAGGTTAAAAAGGATATGTGACCTTAATATAAACTGATTTTACAAGAAAATCCTAAGAAGACAGAACATACTACTCATCAGAATAAAAGATATGGGAGTAATTAATAAATAACTGAGAGACAAAATTAGGTGTAAAATGAATAATTTCAATTCAATCATACTAAAAACATTTTAAATAAATAAAAATATAATTAACAATAAAGGAAAGCAGAAAATTGAGAAAAAAATTTTCTAGACACTTTATCAGACTAAAATCTCATATCTAAAATAGCAAAGTAGACAATTGTTTACATTTTTGAATTGATTTTTACCTTTCCTCTAGATTAAAAAGATAGTAGAGACCTGCCACATTTTGGGAGATACTTATCTTTATTAGAAGTTTTTAAAAATTATTGGGAAAATGCCTCCTTGTATTATGTTTTTCCATATCAGGCACCCAATGCCTTCTGGTCCAGAGCCTGGCTTACTGAAATATAATTGTTGAAAAGGCAGGAAGGTGAAAAGTATAAAGTAAAAATGGATATAAGGAAAGAAAAGCAAGGAAGGAAGAAAGACAGAAGGAAAGCAGCAAGGAAATAAATGAAGGAAAGACTGTAGAAAGAAAAAGGTAAGATGATACAATCTGTATTCTTGTTCTATTGGTCATTATCTGAAGCTGTGCAGCATGGTACATCATGATTTCACTGGAAACATATTTGGTTACAGTTTTGAGGACAGATTTGAAATCTTAAAAGTTGATTATCTTTAAAATATAGTATTACTGTTATTGTATAAAGTGCTCCTTTCCTTCAACCCCCTTCATATTGCCACAGTTCATAAAACTTTTTCCATGGTTTTCTGAATCCATTTCTTTGGTAAATTCTGACCTCACAAGATTAGTACCTTTTCATATTCATATACCATAACTTATTCTGTTATTCCTCAATTCATATCTTCTAAGGATTGATATATATATAAAGGTTCTTGTACCACTAGATAAAAGAATTTAGTTCCAAATCACTTTCCAGAATGTTTGTACCAATGACAGTCCTACCATGCTTTCTAAATGTATTTTTGCTAAGAAATTATATATTTTAATGAGAAAAGATATATGTGTATGTGTGAATGTCTGCATAGTCTTCTTGGGGAGGGAAGAAGAAAAATTAAAAAGTATAAAACTGAGTAAAGCAAAGTTGGAAAATTTTGAACACATTTTGTAGTATTTATAATATGAACTCTCTTGAAATGAAACTTTATTGCATTTTATTTATAACTCACTCTTATGTTCTGATGCACACATTACAGTTTTCTTTTCTTTTATAACTTGAAAATGAAAATAAAAAGAACTTTTAAAAATCAAAAATAAATAAAAAAGAACAAGGGGTTTAAGTGACTTAATAAAATCCTTTTCTGCATTTATTGATGAAAGGTGATAATTTTTTCATTCTTGTTATTTATGTGGTAGCTATTTTCCTAATATTTAACTATCAATAGCAAATGTTGGAGCCATTGTTGCAAAATTGAGAGATGAATGTTCTGTTTTGAATTACTTTACCTGTAACGTGGAGCGAATTGGAACTATACAATCCAAAGGGCTATAAAGCCATACACACCCCTTTACCCATCAAAATCGTGACCAGGTCTCCAAACGAAAATAAATTTTAAATAGGTGAAAAGCACTTATAAATAGAAAATATGAGAGCAACTCTTTTCTTATGTCAATGAATGGGATAAAGTCTGAAGTTTCTTCAGTAGAATACTAAAGATTAGAAATAGTTGAACTGAGGCGGCTAGTTGGTGCAGTGGATAGAGCACCAGTCCTGGAGTCAGGGGTACCTGAGTTCAAATCTGACCTCAGAGACTTAATAATTCCCTAGCTAGCTGTGTGGCATTGGGCAAGCCTCTTAACCCCAAGGCCTTGCAAAAACAAAAACAAAACAAACAAACAAACAAACAAAAGAAATAGTTGAACTGTGTTAAGTCTCTTCTGCCTCTCCTCCCCTTACAAGAAACTTAATATTACCTTGACTGAAATGTAAGGAGTAAACTGACCCTGTCTTATCTGGAATGAAATCCAGATGGTTCTACATTCCTCATCCTGGAGGGGGAGAACCTGTCTCTGTTTGAATTATATGCTTTTTCTTTAGATTAGTTTATGAATTTAGATTGTAAAGACCATGTTCCAAACTAACAAGGATGGGTTGGGGAGGAGGAATCCTGTTAGCATAAATGGGTTTTGGATTCCTTACTTCCAGGCCTCACTCTCTCTCCTTGTTTTGAGGCAGAGTGGGGTCTGATTCTCGAGAACTGAATAATTTTTTTTCTCTTTGTACTTTGAGAAAACTCCGAATTTTATTTAAGTGGGTAAATTCATCCCACACAGCAACGACTTTGAGATTAAGGAAGTGCCTATTCACTGGAGAAAGGCCCATCCACTGGGGAAACAAACTAGGGTACATGATTGAGATTGATAAAAATAAAAGAGAGCAATGTTAGGTATAAAACAGATCATTTCAATTACATTAAATTAGAAAGATTTCATTAAAATAAAACAAATGTAGCCAACAATAGAAGAAAAGCAGAAAATTGGGAAAAACTTTTTATAGACAGTTTTTCAAATAAAGATTTCACACCTGACATATATAAAGAACTTTCTCAAATTCTTAAGAGTAAGAGTCATTCAGCAATTGATAAGTGGACAAAGGATATGAACGGGCAATTTCCTATTGAAGAAATCAAAGCAACTTATAGATATAGAAAAAATGTTTTAAATCATTATTGATTAGAAAATGCAAATAAAAACACAGAAGTATCATTTTACAGATCTTCAAGAATATAAAAAAGGATAGAAAGGGAAAGAACAAATGTAAGAGGGGGTGTAATAAAATTGAATATTAATTCAATGTTGGTGCAAATGTCAATAGATTCAACAATTGTGAAAAGTAATTTGAAGTTATTCCCAAAGAATTATTAAGTTATCTATGCCCTTTGACTCAGCAATAACACTATTTGAGCTATTCTGTAGATAATTATTGAAAAAGGATAAGAGCCCACATGCTCTAAAATGTTTATAGTAGCTTTTTGTGATGGCAAAGAATTTGGAAATTGCAAGAATGCCAATCACTTGCGGAAGGATTGGACAAGTTGTTGTATAAATAAAACCTGGAAAGACAAACAAAATAAGGAAGCAAAAAATGAACAGAATCAAGAAAACACTATAAAGAGGACTAGAAAAACTATTTTAAGAATGACCCTTAATAAATATTCCTTTTATTTGTATCAATGCACAAAGACACTCCCATTTACAGAGAAAGAACGAAAACATTGAAGCATGTATAGAATAATCTTGTATTTATACACGTATACGTACACATACACACACACATATATATTTATTTATATATATATATACTTATGTATATACATATATATGTATATTTACACATAGCTATTGGTGTAGTCATCTCTAGGGTAAGGAGGTATAGGGAAGAATAAAAAGAATTTTACATGGCAATATTTTTATATTGGAAAGGAATAGGATGCTTTGTCTAGTAGAATTGAAGTTTAATGGACAACCATATTTTTTAATCGTATTGCATTATAGAAATGCTTGTTTCAATTCATAAATTAAAAATGAAATTTAATAACAAAATAAATTGTTAAAAGATGATCGGGTGTGGTTGGGAGCAAGTGATATATATATATAATCATCATTAGATGTTACCATTATTACAATTTAAAGTATTCTTATTTAGATCCTTATAATTTATCATTCATATTTTCCTTTATATTTTTCTCTTTGTTCAAGAGTTTTAATTTCAGAGTTTCTATAGAACTCTGGTCTTCGCATTGGGAATTTTTGAAATTTCACTATTCCCTTTTTTTACAAGGTAATGGTATTAAATGAATTATCCAAGGTCACACAAGAAAATATTAATATTGAGAGTCTGAAGTCAAATTTGAACTCAGGTTCTCCTGACTCCAGGACCAGTGCTCTATCTACTGTGCCATCTCGCGGACCCTTGTTCTCTATTTCTTCCAACACTCAAACCCCTCGTATGCACAGTTTTGCTGGGCAAAGGTCTTGTTTAAACACTTTTATGTTGTTTATTTTTCCTTCTGAGTTGTGATACACTACAATATACATCATTTTATAATAGTAGCAGTTAAACTTTGTCTAATGCTGATTGGCTCCTTGGCAATTATTTCCTTTCTGTCAGCTTGCAATATTTTGTATTGAACCTGGAAACTTTGGATTTATATGAAAATGTTTCTGGGATGCTGGTTTTGAGGTTTTCTTCAGAAGCTGATTGATGAATTATTTTTATCCCTATTTTCAAAACAGATTTTTAGATATGTTATCAGATATGAGATTTCTCAAAATCCTTTACTCTATTAGTGATTATTTTTTTGTGATTTGTATCACTCTTTGAACTGTTTTACAGGTAAGCTGTGTAGTTTTTGCTGTGAAATACCTTATATTTCCAAGTATTTAAAATATTTTGCTTTTGCTTTAATATTTCCTTTTTGGCTCATGTCGCTGTTATCTTCTTATTTAGATCATATTAATTTCTAAGGAAGGCAGGTAATTTGCACAGTGTAGAGAACTGAGTTCAAATCTGGTCCCATACACTTTTTGTGTGACTCCATTTCCTCATCTGTAAAATGAGTTGAAAAAGAAACTGGCTAACCATGCTAGTATCATAAAATTATTCATAGAAATTTACTTACCCATGATGCCATCTACATGTCTGTCTATATTTTAGAATTGATTTCTACCTTTCCTCTAGATGAAAATGACACTTTATTCCTGAACTCATTTGAAAGATACTTATATTTTTGTGAAGATTTCAAAAATCATTGAGATATCTTTTTGCATTATGTTTTCCCGTATCCGGCATCCAATGGCTTCTGCTACAGTAGCTGTATTACTGCAGTTCAATTATTGCAAAGTAAAGAAGGAAGAAAGGGAAAAAAGGAAGAAAGCATATAAGAAAAGAAGGGATAAAAGGAGAGCAGGAAGGGAGGAATGAAGGGAGTTAGGGAGGAAGGAATTAATATAGACAGAATAAGCGAGGATGATTAAAACTGTATTCAGAATTCATTAACTGAAGCAGGGTAGTGTGTTAAATGATGAGTTTTGGACATGTAGCTTTTTTATTCTGTTGATATGTTTGGAGTCTTTAAAATGGTTTATCTTTAAAAGATATTGCTGCTGTTAATATAGAAAGGATTTGGAATCTTATTTCAGTATGCATCAGTTCATACACATTTTACCCTTTATTGCTCGAATTTTTTTTTTAGATTTTTGCAAGGCAAACAGGGTTAAGTGGCTTGCCCAAGGCCACACAGCTAGGTAATTATTAAGTGTCTGAGACTGGATTTGAACCCAGATACTCCTGACTCCAGGGCCAGTGCTTTATCCACTACTCCAACTAGCAGCCTCTTTTGCTCGAATTTTTCAGCTATTTCTCTGTTGATGGGCATCTCCTCAGTTTCTAATTCTTTGCCAGCCCCAAATGAGCACCAGTGGGTATTTTTATGTATGAAGATTATCTTTTTCCTTCTTTGAACACTGTGGAGAATAGAACTGGTAGTGGTATCACTAAATGAATGAATATAATCAGGGAAATAATTCTTGGGCATAGTTCCGAATTTCTTTCCAAAATGTTTGGACCAATAACAATCACAGAAAAGCAAAGAAAAAAAGGAAAATTTTAAGCACAGTATACAATATTTCATATAGAGGCTTTCATGAAATCAAAATTCATTGCTTTATGTTTTGAATCTTCTGTGATCTGCAGTGTCTATGGAAAGTTTTTATTTTCTTTTCATATTTTGTAGTTTAGTTTAAAATAAGAAATAACTTTTTTTCGAGGTTAAGGGGTTAAGTGTCTTGACCAAGGTCACACAACTAGGCAATTACTAAGTGTCTGAGACTGGATTTGAACTCAGGTCCTCTTGACTCCAGGGCTGGTGCTCAATCCATTCTGCCACCCTCTACCCCTAGATAGAAATTTAAAAAATTAAAATAAATAAAATAAAAAACAAGGGGGTCTTGTAACTTATGAAAAATAGTTTCTGAAGTTTTTGATAAAATGTGATGTTTTTGTCATTCTTATTATATGGACAATTATTTCATGATATTTCTAATATTTAACCATCAGTGGCCAATGTTGGAAGTGATGTGGGAAAGCTAACTCATCAATGTCCTGTTGGTGGAGTTGTGAACCGAATTAACCATTATGTAGAAAAATTTGGAACAATGCCCAAAAAGCTAAAGAAGCATGCTTACACTTTAGCCCAGCAATATTACTATGTTTTTATCCTGAAAGAGATTTTAAAATGTACATATCTGTGCAAAAATATTTATATCAATTCCTTACTGATGGCCAAGAATTGGAGATTGAGGGTATGCCCATGAACTGGCAAATGACTGAACAAACTATTCTTTATGATTGTAATGGAATTCTATTTTACTTTAAGAAATGATAAGATGCTCTCAAAGAAAACTCTGGAAAAACTTACATGAACTGAAGCAAAGTGAAACGAGTAAAACCAGGAGAATAGTGTACAAAGTAGCAACAATATATCGATGATCTACTGCAAATAACTTAACTATTCAAAACAGTTGAGATGTACTTATGATCAAAAATGATATTCAACCCTAGAGAAGGAACTGAATACAAACTGCGGCACAACTTTTTAAACTTTCTTTATTCTTGCTTCCTTCTTTCCTTTTCTCTCCCTCTCTCCTTCTTCTTTCCTTCCTTCCTTCCTTCCTTCCTTCCTTCCTTCCTTCCTTCCTTCCTTCCTTCCTTCCTTCCTTCCTTCCTTCCTTCCTTCTTTCCTTTCTGTATTCATTTATTATTTTTCCTGGATTTTTTAGTCTAGCATATTTTTTATAACATGACTACTATTGGAATATGCTTTCCATGACTACACATGTATAGCTTATGTCAGACTGAGTGTTACATAATGAGGATGTTCAGGGGGTAGAAGAGAATTTGGAACTCAAAAATTTTAAAGTGAAAGTTTAAAGTGGTTTCTTCATCTAATTCTGTCAAAATAAAAGACTAAATAATTTTTTTGTATAAAGGAAAAGACTTGTGACTAAAGCCAATTTACCTTCTAGCTCAAATATATTCTTCTCAACAATATACCTGGCAAATTATCCTCTGTTGTTATTTAGAAAATATCTGAGATTTATTTAATCAGCTTTATGCATGAAACTCAAATAATCATGATAAATTCCACAATTCCACATGAAAAGAGATTTTTTGGCCTCTTTGAAATGTTTTAGGCAAAGCACTTCCAAAGTTCAAAGCATCACATGAAATTTTTTACAAAAATTTACTATGAGGGGCGGGTAGGTGGCTCAGTGGATAAATCACTGGCTCTGGAGTCAGGAGTACCTGGGTTCAAATCCTGTCTCAGACACTTAATAATGACCTAGCTGTGTGGCCTTGGGCAAGCCACTTATCCCCACTGCCTAGCAAAAACTTAAAAAACAAACAAACAATAAAAATTAACCATGAGTCTATGCAAAAAATATATTGCATACAGATGAAACAAGGAACAATATATAATCCTTCTTTTGTAGATCCACAATATAATGAAAAAAGCCTTTAATTCAGGGATTACAAACACAAAAGAAATAATCAAAATAGAGTCTTAATACATGAAACCTTAAAATCAATTTGAAAAAGTAAAACAATAGGAATCAAATGATAATTATGTGAAAGAAAATGATGGTGAAATCATATGCCAGAATTTCTCGGATACTGCTAAAATCACGCTAGGAAAAGAATTCATATTTCTACAAACAGCCATTAACAAGATAGAAAAAGAGAAGCTCAAAGAATTAGAATATGCAAGTAAAACATTAAAAACCAAACAAAGAAATAAATCTAAAATAAACTTTAGAACTATATTGAAATTAGAAGAAAAATAGATACATTAAAAAACATAAAACAATAAATGAAATCTAAAATTGATTCTTGGAAAAGGCAGTAAAAATTGATAAATAATTTTCTAAGGTATTTTGTCAAAGGAGGACAGAATCTCAAAATAGAAAAATAATGAATGAAGTGAAATCACAACAAAACTAGAAGAAAAAAGAATAATTAAATCATTATAAACAATTTCATGATAGATAACACAACAGAGAAAAAAAGAAATAAAGGAAACAATGTTGGAACATAAAATATTCAAATTATCAAAAGACTAGATTGAGTTAATAAATAATTCAGTTCCAGAAAACAAAATAGAACTTGGTATAAATGAACTTCCAAGAAAAAAAGTCCAGATCCTTTTGAATTAATAGAAGAATTCTACCAAGCTTTTTGAAGAACCATTAGTACCAATGTTTCCCAACACATTCTACAAAAACAAGATATACCATCCCTTACCAGGACACTTTATGAGACAAATATCTTCCTAATCATGAAACTTTGGAAAGATGAAACAAAGGAAACTATAGCCCTACATCATTCGTGAATATAGACGCAAAACAAATTAAGCAATACTATGCAAATGCACTGCAGCAATTTTTTTCCAACTACATTTATTTTTAACTTTCAGAAATTATTTTAGCAAGGTTTTGAGTTACACATTTTACTTTCTGCGACCTTTAACTACCCCCTCACCCCGCCGACAGAAAGAAATCAAATATAGAACATATATGAATAAGTATGCTAAATAGAAATCCATATTAAACATATTGTGAAGGAAGATTCAAATCTAAATGTGGAAAAAAAACATTAGAGAAAAATTCATAGCACATAAGATCTTTAAAAATATTGAAGATAGTAAGTTTTGGATTGCATTTAAATTCCATAATTTCATCACTGGATATAGATTGTATTTTCTATCACAAGTCTTTTGAAATTCTTTTTTTCTTAATGTATTGCTGAACTGAATGAGTTCATCATTGTTGTTCATCACCCTATGCTGCTATTTTTAGTTCTGCTCACTTCACTAGTATCAGTTCATTCAAGTTTTTAGAGGCTATTCTCAAGTCCCATATTTCATTAAGATTTTTTTTTAAGTTTTTGCAAGGCAAATGGGGTGACGTGGCTTGCCCAAAGCCACACAGCTAGGGAATTATTAAGTGTCTGAGGCAAATTTGAATTCAGGTACTCCTGACTCCAGGACCAGTACTCTAGGTGCTCTATCCACTGCACCACCTAGCCACCCCAGTTCAGCTGTTTCAATCTATAATATTTTACTGAAGAAACTTTAGACTTTATCACATTCATGTATTAACTTGAATGATGCCCAAGAAAAAAGAATGCATGTGCTTCCAGTAGAGTGCCACAGAGCATAGTTTATTTCACACAGAAAATGACTGACTTAAAAAATGTCATATAGCGATCTAATAGGATACTCATCTTTCCTAGCTGATGCCATATCTGTGTCATGAATGGCTATAATTCAGCTATTTGCATTAGTAAAGCTTGTCCCCAGAGACCAATAGTTTTTAATTTAATTCTGACACTGATAATCCATGCCTTGAAGAGATCTCGACTAAGCTATTGTATGGCAGGAAAAATAATGTCTTGATATTTCCAGAATACCTTAGAAATATATCTTTTCCCTATAACTGAATGAGATAAATACTCTATTTTTCTGTTTGTGATAGTTTTAATAAGGTCATAAATCTAATTAAAATTTAGTGTCCATTATGGTATATACTGTTTGGGTAATTTCAATTTCACCATGACTGTTTATTAGTTATTTCAATAGTTATTAATAAATAAGAACTTCATTCCTGGAGCATTTATGCTTTCAGATTTAGTGAACATAGAATATGATATTACATTGTATTTGTCCTGCCTCTCTAGTTGCATGCATCATTTTTTTAAAAATGATTTCAGTATTTCTGACTTCTTTTTTATAATGTAGTTTCAATTTTGAATATAACCCTATTCATTCTTAAATTTCAATGAATAATTTTTTGCTATCCTGTCTTTCCCTTCCAAATGTTTTGTTGTTATTCAGTTAGTAGTGCAAAGTATCTTTTTGAACATATCATTATTGTAGGATACAATTACAAAATTACTCTGAGCAGCAATGTTATTTTTGTTATATTGGTATGTCCCAAATATGAGTACTGAAAATCTTTATGAATAATAAAACTTATCTTTATATTTTAGGGGCAACATTGTAACTAAATCTAGTTATTTTGTATGCTTTTCCAGAGTGATCTATGAATATTTTATGCAGGTTTTTATTATTCTCAGTAAGGAAAAAACTCTAAACTATGCCCATCTCCACCACTTCCTACTCCTCATTCACATGACCTTTTCCGTTATTAAATTGGAAATTGGTTTAGTGAAGAGATTTGTCTATTTTATTTTGTTTTTTGAATCATCCATTAGCACAATACTTGGTTCTTAGAAAGAGCTCAATAAATGTTTAATATCTATCCATCTATCTATCAAATGATATTAAAGTATCTCATTCTTGGTCACCTCCTTCCCTCCACCTTGATTTTAGAGCAGAGTCATAAATTTCAAAACCTCCATTTCAGGAGGTGACTAAGGACAGGCATCACATGTATCTCTGGTTGTAAAGTCAGTTCCTTGAGCCAAGGAATGACATTGTTTTGACTTTTATTTATATTCCCATTGCTTAACAGAGTGCCTAACAAGATACATGTTTAGTAAATGCTAAATTGACTCACTGATGTGAGAAGTGGCTAGTTTTTCTTTCCAGAGTAATCACATTTAACCTAAAAAATGGAGCCTAAGATATAAAGTGACAAGTATCAAGGTCTGTGACTAGATGCAGATTTTCTTATGTGCAAAGGGGGCTATCATATACCTAAATTAATGCAAAAGAAATTAAGAACAGGGTCAATGAGTGCCCAGCCAATGGGCAACCAGTGGAGGGACTTGCATTTAGGGATAGAGAATAAAAAAATTTGCTTTCTCGTTTCAAGAGTGTGCCTATTTTTGGGTCATGCATTCTTGTAGAAATATTATAATAAAGGATCCCTTTTGTTATAAATGGATGGTGAATACTTAGTCCAGAGTGATTAAATTTTTTTTTATTAAGACATCTTAATAAAAAGGAACACCATTCTCAAGGGAAGAAGGACCTCCAAACCCCAAAACGCTAGGTGTTAATATATGCACTTTTAAAGCTTCATTCAAACCCTTTGCACCAGTAATTAGCTGGGTTCACAAAACTAATTGAAAAATTTGCCCCCATACCTTTTCCTCACCCTGTTCAGTATACTAAGGAGCAAGAATAGCTACTTCTTTCTCCATGTGCAGAGGTCAATAGCTCAGACTCTCATTCCATCTCTGCAAAGTTATTTCACCTTTTCATGTTATCTTAACTCTCTCCTTCATGTAAACAGGTTAGTATCTCTTGAGTTTCCACAAAGACCAGAGATCCCAGCTTTTGTAATGCAGTATTCTCACAAACATCTGTGAGATTCTGGTAACACCTATTCTCACCCTCGTGAAAGCAAAACACTTGATTCTTTCCCCCCACCTTTACTTCATTAATGACTGTCTTGAGTTCTTGGTAGGGCAATTGTTTTTACACTGATTGATGTAATCTCATTTTTCTCACTTCAATGGTTGCAATGACCTTGAGACTGATTTACCTCCATTATGTCTCTCTACTCATCTCACTTCCATAGTTTCCCACACACCACATCTGTTCACAGCATCCCCTGTTGAGTCAACCCTGAAATACTCCTCGAACTATCATATCATGCATGAACCCTTTTGTCACTGAATAAGATTCATAACCTGGCTACACTCTTCCTTTCTAGTTTTCCTTCATAGATTATATTCCTCTTCCTTACTTAATGGTCCAAAGAAAGGTTTCTTCTCTTTCTTCATATATGAAAATTCATTTCCTATCTACATTCCCTTGGAAAGAGAGTCATCCTTGCCTAAAAATAATTTTCTCCTTAACTCTACCCCTTTAAAATTCTTGATTTCCTTCAAAACTGAGAGAACATGCCATCTCTTCCTATCTCAAGAGGAATCTGACTATGGAATTCCTATTTCATACTGCACATGTTTTCAATCAGATCACCAGTCTTATTTGGGAAGAAAACGGGCACATTCTATTGAGTGAGGTACATTCTCATTGTTAAAATACACTACTATTACAAATAAAAATAATAAAATGTTTCACAACTATACTGCTGTGAAAAAGGCTGATTTTTTTAACAATACTCTATCTTGGGTTGGCTGGGTAGCACAGTGGATAGTGCACCAGCCATGGAGTCAGGTGTAGCTGAGTTCAAATCTGGCCTCAGACATTTAATAATTACCTAGCTGTGTGGCCTTGAGAAAGCCACTGAAATCCATTTCCTTGCAAAAAAAAAAAACAACTAAAAAAATACTCAAACTTTCTGTCTCTGTCACCTTAGCCTCTAGGTGAAATATCAAGACCTGGGTATTTCCTTCTATGTTAATTAGAAACTCAGGAAAATGATGATCTGGCTGTTGACAGACATGCCATGACCTCAAGCTTAATTTCCAGGAAGAGATAACAATTCCTCAGATAGCACTGTCTCTGAGGAACAAGTGAGCAATATAAGAGTATGTACTGTCAGGTCACCAAGGAGGTTCATGATTCCCCCTATCCTTTTGCTCTCTCTCAGGTCAAGGTGGCTATCTTGGACAGATGGCCTCTTCTTGTAGGTCAACAGAATTCTCAGAGAAAAAAAAAACTTCAAGTCTAACCTATATTTTCTGTCATTATACTTTACGTCTATTTTTTTTAAGGTTTGTACTTTTAGGGTTTATGAGAAGGGACAGGTCTTTGGTCTCCACCAGGACATGTTCTTCTGAAGGAAGGATGTCTGTAATTATCAAATCTTCATCTATTCCAAACCCATACATATGGGATTAGACAATTTTGATTTGTAAAGGGGTAGACTCCCTTTTAACAAATCAGTATATGGGATCTCTAAATAAAGCCAGACAGATTTTGAGCCAAACCAAAACTGGTCTTGGAATAGAATTACTCTACCAATTTTACAAATCAATTTTCAAACCTTTGCTTTGTAAGAAGTTGGAATATTCTGAGTAATTACAAGGTGTTAGTTAAAAAAAGAATCTCAGATATATACCAGAACAAAAGGCTAGAGTTCTGGGTAATTAATTTGACTGAAAAGACATCAGACTACATGCACGAATGTGAAGGTGAAAGAAAGGGAAAGGTGATAAAAGAAGTCATTGAGCTGGAAGAGTTATTATGAATGGCTCATCATTATAAATATTTCTTCGAGTGTTTAAAATGGCTTGTATTAATACATCTTTGCAAAAAGGACTCTTCTCTTAAGGCCCCCTGAATTATGACAATGCTCATTCTTATATACTGTTTAAAAAGTTTGTTTCCTCCCCTGTGTGCCAACCATTGGACAGAGTCACAATCTAATTCACACATGAACCCCCATACATTTTCCCTGCTCTGCTCATTTTACTAATGAACACAGGGGAGTGATGAGGAATATGCTTGAATTTCCTTGAGTAGGTGCACTGGTAAAGAACAGAGACCCTAGGTCAACTAAGGACCAGATGGAGCAGGTCTGGTGTAATCTCAGGTCTGATCAGGCTAGGATCACTTCCTTTGTGTTACATTCACATACCTGCACATAGGCACAAACACAGGCAGACCCCCGTCTTCGTAATATAAACTAAAAATCTCCAGTCACATTCTTGTGGAAACCAAACACCCACATTCCTCACATCCCTCACCTGACGTTAAGTCATCTCACCTAAGGGGAGGTCAAAAACCAGATCCTTTAATCCTGAGTTGACCTAGGGCCTCTGACCTCTGCAAGTGAACTTATTTTAGGAGGCCCATGAATATTACGATGCACTCCCCCTGTCACAATTGGGGCTAATCAGCATAACATGCATGACCTGGGTGGGGAAAACACATTAAAGAGCTGTATTGAGTGGGCAAATTGATTAGAGAGCACCCCTAATGATTCAGACCAGTGACTGGTTCTGAGGGGAGGGAAAAAAACCTCTCAAAATGTGTATGACCGGACATTGTCACAATTTGTGGATTTTTCCCACTAAGAGAAATTGCCCTTTCCTTCAGGAAAGGTAATAAAAGCAATTCAAGCACTCCAGGTTAAGTTTTTACCGTCATGGGCCATTTATAGCAACTATTCTCTGGAAATGAACCTGGAGTTTATTGGGAATTCTTGAGTCTTTTTTGGAGGTTAGGAATTTTCTTGCTTTTGACATTAAGGTACCCAAAGGGCCTCAGGCATCCCTCTATATTTGGAATTCATGTAGGGGTGCCCTCAATTTGTGTGTCTTTGGGGTCTTCTAGGGCAAAAGCAAATCAGGAGTTCCCCTTTTGTTTTCTGTGTCTTTTGTTTTGGGAGTTGTGTCTTTGTCACTCCAATATGTGACACTTTGGGCAAACCTTTTTGTTTCTGTGTATGTCTATTCAGTTATTTGTGCTTATTTGTTGTTTTAAATATCTAGCTTGAGTTTCTTTTTTTGTTTTGCTTTGTTTTATTCTATGACTTGATTGGTTGGGGCAGTTGTCTATTGTATTTTCTCTCTCCTGAATTGGCCAAATCTGTTTCTTCTTTCATTTCCCCTCCTCTATCAGGAAAGTGACTTCCAACCAACTGTCATTTTGATTCTCTGACTTTTTGACCTGTAAATTAGCAGGGAAAATTGGAATTTCTGCAAGTTAAGTGCCACGGGTTATATTAAACCAAAAATTGTGGTTTTGAAAAGAGAGATTCTGTTTGTCCTATTTTTACCTTGGGTAGAAGAGCTATTCATTTTTTTTTAAATTTTGCCTTGGGCAATCATGCTGCAAAGCATTTTTTTATTCATTTGGAGTCAGCTCTCCTCCTGCTCCTACTGTTTTCTCTCTAAATTCAAGTTTTGTTTAAGAAAATGAGACTTGGTAGTGGCTAGGTTGCAGAGTGGATAGAGCACAGGCCCTGGAATCAGGAGTACCTGACTTAAAATGTGGTCTCAGACACTTCATAATTACCTAGCTGTGTGACCGTGGGCAAGCCACCTAACCCCATTACCTTGCAAAAACTTAAAAAATAATGAGATTCAAAAATAATAGTTATCTTTCGATTGGCATTTTAAAGATTATACAAGTTAAAAATTAAGGATTATTTTGTGAAAAATGATCTGTTGATTTAAAAGCTATATTATGGAGATTAAGAATTTCACGACAAATTTTATACTAACTCAAATCCATTTTAAAATTTTGCATTGTAAATTTTAAAAGAAATGTCTTACTCCTTGTCATACAAGACAGGAAGTAATTTAAAAATAATTTGAGAATAATTTATCCAAACCTGACTAAAACCTGAATAGGTTCTGGAAATATTTGTAATTTGATTTTTAAGATAAGAGTATATATATATATATATATATATATATATGTACAGATATATAGATATAGACAAAGACATAGATAGCGATATAGATCTATAGATACATATAAATGTATATATGTATGTATATATAAATCTCAGGGAGAAATCAAGCTTTTGGTTTCTGAATAAAGCATGGAAGCAGAAAAAAATTCCATGTTGATATCAACTGTTTCAAATAAAGATATAGATATATACCCCCATATATATATGTGTGTGTGTGTATAAATCTTTATACACATATTAAACTTAGAATGCTTAATTATTGATTTAAAACTCTATTTTACATTTCCATTCCCATTCTAAATGAAATGAAACTTCTAAAATAATGAATTACTCCATTTATTTGATTGGGCTTTGGATTTAATTGTCTAAAAAAAGATTAATTTAAAATTATTAAGCAAATAAAAGATTATTGTCTTATTTAGGATGTCATCATTTTTAAGATTTCAACTTCTTGCTCCAAGGTAGAGCATTTCAAAGAACGGTGTAATGATTTCATTTCTCTGAGAAACTGCACAATGATGTTTTTTCTCCCCATGAAAAATCAGTCAGTAAATCAGGTTTAAACTAGGAGAGAGTTCAAGCTAAATATCTATAGGAAGTCTTTTGAAGTTATCGACACCTTGCTTTAGAAGAAAATCAGCTTCTTAATTCACCATGTGCTTTGAAATCAGATTTGGTTTGACTTCAGAACAAAACATTTTTAAAATTAAAGGAACAAGACTGTCTAAATTTAAAAATTTGAGGTTTAGACTATATGATCACTTTTTTTTAGGCAACAATATTTCATGGGCTGATTTCATATGCAATGTCATCTAAAATTTTATATTAAATTAAGATATTTTTATGAGCATTTTGGTTTGTTTTTGCTAGACAATGGGATTAAGTGACTTGCACAAGGTCACATGGTTAGGTGATTATTATATGACTGGGATTGAATTTGAACTCAGGTCCTCCTGCCTCCAGAGTTGGCTCTCTATCCACTATGCCACCTAGCTGACTCAAGATATTTTTTAGGTATTAAAATGCAAACATGTGACCATAGAATTTTAAGTGTTCTTAATGTTCTTGCTTATTAAGAAAAAAACTGGTAAAGAGTTGTTACAGCTAAGATCAGTACTAAGGACAGATTCTCCCATAAACTAAACATTTGAAATTTTAAATTGCACTGTTTATGACAAACAGAATGAATGAATTAAGAAAAATTTAAGTAAAATAAATTTCTTATGGACTACTTATGTATTATTACTTACTATAAGTCTATTGTAACTAAAATAACAAATGTATCTGGCCCTTAGTTGTAATTAGTAACATTATGGGAATTATAACTGATTTCATTTTACTACATGTGCAATAATAAGGTTCCAGTATTCTTCTCAATTGGAGAAATGTGAGGCAATTTCCCCATCTAAAAGGAATGATCATTTCCTGGGAGTATTCTATCATCCAAGTTTCTTTACCAAAGGTAGTTTATTTAAGATTATTTTAGTTTTAGAACATAAAGTTCATAAGATTATTAACAGAAGTACAAAGAAAATCCCATAATTCTAAAAACAATTTTAGAAACATCTAGTTGTAAATAGTTGTCAAGAATATTCTGTGTTAAAGCTTTATACAAAATAGTGGTATACTTCATAAGTTTGTTCTTACCAAAAAGTATATTTGAATATAGAAGGCAGTTTCATCTAATGATATAATTATATAAGTCAAGGTAGAAGATATACAATAAATTAGTCAGTTTTATTCTAATGAACTATCTATACATTAAGTAAACTTTGTAGGTCTGGTACAATTTGGAGATAATAAGAGTACATTTATTAGTTGTGTCTCCCCCCCCCCCCGCCCCTCCGCGGGCTTAGAAAAATGAGCCAACCCAAAAATCCTTCACCTCCTTAATTTGACCAAGGGAAAGTGATACATGGAAACTTTGTGATTAAAATTTTTTAAAAATCCAGTATTGATGTGGTGGCTAGGTGGCGCAGTGGATAAAGCACCGGCCCAGGAGTCAGCAGTACCTGGGTTCAAAAACGGTCTCAGACACTTATTAATTACCTAGCTGTGTGGCCTTGGGCAAGCCACTTAAGCCCATTTGGCTTGCAAAAAAAATAGAGTTTTGGGAAAAATTTTCATCTTTCAGTTAATTCATTACAGTATTATTCTGTTACTGATCATAACAGCTGTGTTCAACTTACTTAGATGAATGAAATCAGGGACAGAGAGCCCTTTAAATTTTCAGTAATGCTGTTAATGTGCAGGTTTTGTTTTGACTCACCTGAAGTTAACTGTTGATAATTTTTCTGCTCTCAGTGAATTTGACTCAAATTATTTTGAATTCTCGTTTAATGAAAACTTTGAATATTTCTGCTAGAATACTTTACGTCTTGCCTGACTGATGAAAAAGTTTCTATTTTTCAAGGTAGTAAAACTGAAACATTTTATCATTAAATAAGATCATTTAAACTGTTGTACGTTGAAAAGATTTTGCTCTGAATTGAAAAAAAAAATTTTGATCTTTATTTGTTTCCAGTTCCGTAGCATAGGTGACAGATATCATAATGTTTTGAATTTATCACCAGTACATAATTAAAATTCTTGAAGATTTTAATTTTTTGCTGATTTTAAAGGATGATGAGTATATGTGAGTTGAAGCTAATAAACTCATAAGACACAATATGTTAATTCATTATGTTTATAAGGTTAAAGTTAAGAAAATCTCTATGCTGTTGTGTCTGTTGCTCTAAGATGTAAAGTTTCAGTATGAGAACATTAAGCTTGGTGATATGTAATAATGCATATGTTACCCTACCTGGAAATCTGATTGTTTTGTTACAAAAGAATTTAATAACACCTGTTGAAATATTTTTTTATTATTTTAAAAATATTTTTCTTTGTTTTTCCAACTACATATAACAATAGCCTTTTCCAATCATTTGTTTTTGAGTTTTACATTTTTCTCCTTCATTTCCTTTCCTCCCCTCTCTCCATGACCAAAAGCAATCTGATATAGGCTTTACATTTATAACCATGGTAAACATAGATCTGTATTGATCAAGTTGTGAGAAGTACAAAGAAGAAAGAAAACATCACAGAAACATTTCCTAAAACTAAGACAATTTTTAAAAATTGAAAATAATAAACTTTGATTTTCATTTGAACTTCACAGTTCATTTTCTGATATGGATAGTATTTTCCATCACAAGACTTTTCAAATTGTCTTTCATTATTGTACTACTGAAATGAACAAGTCCATCATGATTGGTCATGACCCCATGTAGTTTTTAGTGAATGGTCTTCCGGTTCTGCTCATTTCACTCAGCATCAATTTATGAAAGTCTTCCCAGTCCTTTTTTTTGAAATTCTATCCCTGATGATGTTTAATAGTACAATTGTGTTACACATTATTATACTACAATTTGTTCACCATTCCTCAATTCATGGGCATCCTCTCAATTTCCATATCTTTTCCACTATAAAAAGAATTCCTCTAAGTATTTTTGTACATGTGAGTCTTTCCCCCTTTTTCAGGATCTCTTTGGGATATGGTCCTCGTAGTGTTATTACAGGATCAATGGGCTGCACAGATTTATTTGGGCATATTTCCAAATGACTCTCCAGAAACTACAAAAAATGTGTGATCAGTTCATAACCCACGAAGAGTACAGTGATGTTCCAGTTTTCCCACATCCACTGCAATATTAATCATTTTCCTTTCGGTCTTCTTCACCAATCTGATAGGCTGTGAGATGATATCTCAGAGCTGTTTTAATTTGCATTTCTCTAATCAATAATGATTTAGAGTTATTTTTCATATGGTTATAGATAGCTTTGGTTTATTTGTCTGAGAATTACCTTCCCATGACTTTAGACCATTTATCAAATGGGTAAAGACATTTTTTTTTTACAAATTTGATTCAATTTTCTATATATTTTAGAAATATATTTTGCCAGAAACATTAGTTGTTAAAATTGTTTTCCAAGTTACTACACTCCTTCTAATTTTAGTTGCAGTGGTTTTGCTAGTGCAAAAATTTTTCAATTTAATGTAATCAAAATTATCCATTTTTTTATTAAAGATTTTACCTTGAGTTTTACAATTTTTCCCCTAATCTTACTTCCCTCCCCACACACAACCACAGAAGGCAAATTGGCCATCTTTACATTCTTTCCATGGTATACATTGATCCAAATTGAATGTCAGGAGAGTGAAATCATATCCTTAAGGAAGAAACATAAAGTATAAGTGATAGCAAGATCAGATAATAGGATACCAGGTTTTCTTTCTTTCTAAATTAAAGGTAATAATCCCTGGTTTTTATTCAAACTCCACAGTCCTTTGTCTGGATGGAATGAGTGAGTCCATCAGTGTTGATCATCACCCCCATGTTGTTGTTAGGCAGTATAATGTTTCTCAGGTTCTGCTGATGTTTCTCAGCACCAGTCCATTCAAATCCCTCCAGGCTTCCCTGAATTCCCTTCCCTCTAGTTTGTTTTTTATAAAGTTCTATATCTCTTCTTTGGTCATAAACTTCTCCCCTTTCCCATAGATCTGACCGGGAAAGTATTCCTTGTTCTCCTAATTGGATTAGGTTATACTAAATCCTGCTCCCATTTTGTCCTTATCTTGGTAGAAGATGTAAGATATTGGTCTATGCTTAGTTTCAGCCATACCATCTTCCATTTCTCACTTTACTGAAGAGTGATTTTTTTATCCTGGAAGTTGTAATCTTTGGGTTTAATACACAATTACTTCAATCTCTTTTGCGTGTAATCTATTACAATGATTTACCACTATATTTTCTTAGTGAGTTTTGATGAATGATCATTAAAAATATAATTTTAGCTATGGTATGGCTAAGTTGTCTTCCATTATTTTTTTATTAATTCCCTTTATATTTTCAATTTTATCGCCAGTATGTAAAATTCAAATTCCTAAATTATCTCATTTTTTGTTTTTATATAATGAGCATAGTTGAATAGAATTAAATAAACATATAAAACAAAATATGGTCATTCATAATTTTATTAGGTTAAAGGTAAGAAAACCTCTATGCAGTTATGATGGTTGATCAAAGAAATAGGGTTTGGACATGAAAACATTTTGTTTAGTAAAATGAAATAATTTATGCATTACCTTACTTGTAAATTTAATTGTTCTTATGACAGTTTTACTAAATTAGAAATCTGTAAACCCCGTTGAAACTTTTCAAGTACCTAAAATATTCTATTTCTTTTAAAGGAAACTGAAAGCAATGATTTGCATATAATTTTATTTTTATATAGATATTTTATTTGTTTTTCAATTATATACAATAGTAGCTTCTACCTATCATTTTTGTAAGGTTTTGAATTTTACAATTTTCCCCCACCCTCCCTTCCCTCCCCTCAACCTCTCCACAGAAGGCAGTCTGATAATCTTGACAATATTTCCATGCTATATATTGATCAAAATTGAATGTGTTGATAGAAAAATTATATCTTTGAGGAAAAAATAAAATATTAGATATAATAAAATCATGTAGTACATAAGACAACTTTTTTCAAAAAACTTGAAGGTAATAGTCTTTGATCTTTGTTTAAACTCCACAGTTCTTTCTCTGGATACAGTTGATATTCTCCATAGCAGATACCCTAAAACTGTCCCTGATTATTTCACTGATAGAATGAGCAAGCCCATTGAGTTTGATCGTCACCGCCATGTTGCTGTTATGGTGTAGAGTGTTCTTCTGGTTCTGCTCATCTCACTCAGCATCAGTTCATGCAAATCCCTCCAGGCATCTCTGAATTCCCATCCTTCCTGTTCTCTAATAGAACAATAGTGTTCCATGACATACATAAGCCATGCTCCAATTGATGAGCATTCATTTGATTTGTAATCCTTTGCTACCACAAACAGAACTTATATGAATATTTTTGTACAAATGATGATATGTATGTCTATTTTTAAACAAGGTTAATAACAAAACATATTCTACTATATATTTTTTTGTTTTTATAAATCCTGGCTCTAGAAGCAATTGGGATTATTTTTTTATCTGAAATTTACGTTTCATTTTTAAGTAGAGTGCTCATGTGCAGCAACAGAATGAGTTGTGAGTTTTTCTGTGATAATATATTATTGTTCCTTCTGTAAGACTATAATCTCCATCTGGCATATTTTGATCCTTTAGACAAAAGTTTAAGACTAAATCTTTCTGATTACAGGAAACTGCTATTAAAGACCTCATGAGATTGAGAATTGACTTTCTATCTGAGTTTGTTTGAGCTTGAAAATTAGGTTGGAGCAATGATTATAATGTCTAAAACACTATAGGATTTAGACATGGATAGTGTGGGAGAGAGGCTCATAGGCAAAGGTTGGGAAAACCATTGTTCAACAACTTCTAAGACTGGACATTCCTAACACAGTTCCTCAAACAAGACATTTGAAAAATTCTCACCTGTAAGGAATAAAATCTGGTTCAAGGCATTTGGTCATCCACATAGCTTTATTAACCTCTAAATAAAAAATGAATGTTTCTTTTTTTATGCCCTTAGTCTTTGTATTAAATTCCTCTAATCATGACACGTGACCAGGACAAAAATAAACAACATGCTTACAATAATCTAATTCTGAAAGACAACCAGGATAGTAGATAGAGTTGTCATCTGTTATCAGCTTTATGTTTCCGTGAGAAGTAAGATCCTTTAACTTTTCAAAATGTTAAGGAGCTATTTAGGCAAATATGATAAAGATTTTGTGACGTCAGCTTATGGTTATCTAACATAACTATCTTAATTTCTGTTTAAAGGAAAGGAAAGTTACTCAACTATCAAAAGGAATGTTAGTCAGCTGTCAAATGACCTGCAGTCTATGTTTTCCTTTCTGTTATGTTTTATAGAGTAATTCATTTTCAGCTAAATATTTTTCTGATTCTTTTTAAAAATGGGCAAAAGATTAAAATCATTTTTAAATAAACTATTAGATATACACTGATCCTAAAATGATACTTTATCATAATGAAAGTTATTCTTGTTCATAGAACAGTATCTTTCAGATGGGAAAAATAAAATAATAATGCCAAATATTTAACTGAGCCTTTAAAAAGTGGTTTGTATCTCAAAATTTCTATCTGTAACTATGTTCTCTGTGTGACTATTGACAAATGAAAGATGTTCTACAATCATCTTTTCCCTTGATAACATTTTGTCTTGAGATATTTCTTTACTAGAAAGGAAGAAAACTTCCAGTAACCTGAATTATGTGGAAAGGCTTGGTCATTAACAGACTCCTGGAGATACAGAAGAACATCAGATCTCTCCAGAAGAAAGGAACAAAATTTTTATTGCTTACTTTCTCCCTTTTGTGTTTCTTATTTGTAAACGTTGTTTAATCAAAGGGGATTGTCCCCTGCTGATCTATGTACTTTTCCTCATGTATCTGTAAATGCATCTTCCAGTCAGATACTACTCATAAGACCTTATGTTGCCTTCCTGATCTTCTAGCAATCTTAGGTCACCATGATATGTTATCTCTCGCTCCATTACACCCCTCATTTTTTTCTTCTACACGTCTTTAGTTGATCTATTTCTGATGTAATGATGTCCTCTCTAATCAAAATTGGGAAAATATCAAAGTGTAATAATTATAATAATGATTTATAAAAGTTTTCCAAAACTGTATTCTCGGTAAAAAAAAAAAAAAGTTGATTCCTTTTAACAGTACTCAACTTTTACATCTCAGTCACCTATGCCACTAGTTGAAAAGTGAAGATCTGTGCTTATTGCCCCCATGGTGATTATTAACTAGGAATCTGGAAATCTGGATGCCCTCACGATGCTTAAAATCTAGGAAGAGATAGCAATTCATCAGATAAGAATTGTAGTCTCTGAGGAGCAACTGGACAAATTGGGACTGTGCAGCCTTCATTGTTAGACCACCAAGGAGATCACCGATTTCCCCATCCTTTGCTTTTACAGAAATTTTCTCCTCTCTCTATTAGATCAGTGACAAATGGACTCCACCTATAATTAAATAGACAATCTCAGAGAATAAAACTTCATGTCTAATCTACATATTCTGCCATTTTGTTATAACCCTGTATTTTTAAGGTTCATGTGTTTAGGCTTCACATCATGCATTGTCATATTGTACATATTCCAATAATTCTGAATACTTTTGGGAAATTGTACAAATCCTGATCTTCATCACTCAATTCATTATTTCTATACTCAATTACCCAAATCAATTTCCAATCAAGCATCCACTGTCCCTTCCACTATACTTTTGAAATGTGCTTTCCTTAGACAACCAACTTTTCTTCATTCTTAATTGCTCCCTCTCCCATTACATTAATCTGTTTTCTCTAGTCTTGGCTATTCCTTCACACATCCCCATGCAGTTCATATGTATAGAAAGGGAATTTGAACTATTTATTTCTTCACAAATCTTTCCCTTTTCAGTTTTTTTTTCCTTTGAGGTACAAGTTTTTGAACTCTGTCACCCAGTCAAAATATTACAGCAGTTGTCTACAGATCTTGATCCCTCCCCATACTTTCTTAGTTGATTATATAAATGGCTCATTTTTTCCCTTTCCAATGCTTGACCTCATAGAAGTGGACTTCAGCTTAAATTCTGGCTCTCCCTCTGATACACTCGACCAATCAGTTTCTCAGCCGACTCATTTCCCTTGCCCTACCACTGCAGATCATGTTAGCCAAATCCAATATGGGCAATATCGTTGATATATCCAAATTCCACAATTATCCCAACTCAATATTCAGGAATCCCCAAATCTACTTTCTCTACTGTGTTTCTATTTCTATGATTTACTTTACGAAACCTTCTTCTTCAAACCTAATGTGATCTCCATTCAGTCTACCTCTCACTTCTCTCCCAAATCATCTCCCTTGCATTAGTACTCTATCTCCATCTTCCTCCCTTGGTAAACCACTCAATTCTATAATTTTCTCCTCTCTTGAATTCTTTAGCTTATCAGTCCACTAATGATGTTTTGCCGCACCTCAGACTGGGATCACGCTTTCCATTTTCTACTTTTTCTCTTTCCCTTGTGCTGATGAATGAAGGTTGAGAAATTCACAGAACCATTTCTGCTGAATCTACTACCAGATTAGGTTATGCATCTCCAACTGCACCCTCATTGTTGCTTGAAAAATAGAGTACACCTCTCTTGCCAACTCTTCATAATGCATCTTCCAAACTTTTCCATCTCTTTTCAAAAGGGCTCCTACATTCTCAGTTGAAGACCTTGCTTCAACTCTTGCAGAAAACAATTAAGTTCATTCACCTAGACCCCTTTTTCTTAACCAGTCTTTTTTTAGGTTTTTCCTAGGCAATGGGGTTAAGGGGCTTGCCCAATACCACACAGGTAGGTAATTATTAAGAGTCTGAGACGGGATTTGAACCCAGGTACTCCTGATTCCATGGCCAGTGCTTTATCCACTGTGCCACCTAGCCGCCCCTAACCTGTCTTCTTAAAACAAGCCTGTGCATTCACCCAATGACTTCTCTTTCACCACTATATCACTAGATAATGGGTCCTTATATGTTAACTACGCCAGTTGCTTTACCTACTCTTGAAATCCTATTTCTGTCTGTTTTTTCCAACAGACTGTTTCCTCTGTCATTGTCATTACATCAATAATTCTGAGACTTTCCTAATCTACTCACTTAATTTCCTTCTCAACATATGTCTTTTGCTTTTTATAGTTAAACTCTTTGAAAAGACTGTCTACAAATGGTGCTTCTACTTGCTTTTCAGTCATGTTTTAATTTGCCTTTTGATCCTATCATTCCACCAATATTGTTGTCTTCAAAGTTAGGGAAGTCTTACTTGCAGATTCAATATTCTCTTCGCAACTCCCAGTCTCCTGAAATTGTCTGTATTCCTTGGACATTGCCAATTATCATTCTCCATTCATATTCTTTTCCATGTTTTTTTTTTCTTTCCCTCTCTCCTCTGGCTATTCTCTTATTAACCTACTTGTTCCTCATTCTCCCTTAGAAGATTTTCATTCTGTTAATATCTTCAAACTCAAGGTTTCACACACATTTCCGTGTTTTTCCCTCTTCTCTTTTCTCTTTTTATTGTTTCCCTTGTGATTTTATCAACTTCTAAGTGTTTACTGCATGCCTAAATTCCCTGCTGTTAGGCATATTACAAAAGAGACAACTACAATCCTCTCACTTCCTCAGACTAATGAACTAGGTTTTATCTTTGACTATTTACAATGTCTCACTCTACATGTCAAATCTGTTTTCAAATTCTTGTTTCCAGTTTTGCAAAATCTCTATAATATGCCCCCTTCTCCCCTCTCACAGAGCCTCCAAACTCCTGCAATGGGTCCTATTCCTACATGTACTGCTCTTGCTATTGTGAGACTTTGTTCTAGTATATGTCTTTCCCCAAGTCTCTCCTCGTCCCAGTTCATTTTTCATTCAGCCAGCAACCTTTCCTAAAGCACATGTCTAATCATGTCTTCCCCTACTCAATGAAAAATAGAGCCTCTATAACCCTCCAAGGATCAAGTACAAAATCCTCTGTGTTTGACATTCAATGCCCTCTATAACCAAGCAGTCTGCTTTCTTTCTTATCTTCTTACAAATTACTCCCTTTAGCTTATTCTTTGTCCTTGTGATAATGGCCTCTTTGTTGTCCCATAACCAAGATACCCCATCTCTTGACTCCATTCATTTTCTCTATCTCTCCAAAGTGCTAGAATGCTGTTCTTCCTCACTTCTCACTTCTGTCTCCCATGTTTCTTTAAAGTTGAAGGTAACATGCTTTCTTTAAGTTGAAGTCTACCTCAAGTGCTTCTCTACAGCAATGTACTCTTTTTCTAAAGGAAATCCTATTAAACCTGGAAATACCTTTATTTTGTTTATTTCTGAATAATCTAATTAGTTTATGAATTAGTTGAGGCAGGGACTGTTTTGCCCTCTTTCCCATACCCAGCACATAGCATAGTGCCTGACACATATCAGGAACATAACATTTTATTCATTTCCTAATATGTTATCTTCTAATTATTAGAACACCATCACATTCACCTGCCTTTTATTGATGTTTTGTATAGGCCTTTGGATCTATCTTTTTTTAAATGCTGCAGGGTGCCTGGTTTTTGTCTTGTATTCTCAGAACCAAGAGCAACCCCTTGGAACATCATATGTGCTTAAGAAATGTTTTTTTGAATGATTATGCGCCTTTGAGTTTTATAGCATGGTCTTTCCTCACTATCTGGTGTCCGGTAACAACATTGCAGTTCATTTGATGTGCTTTTTGAGACACTCCTTCCCTCTTGTGGTCCATTCCGTCATTACAGTTTTGGACTGCCATTAGCATGTCCAAAACCTTGCATTACATTTACTCCAATTTTAAATCCTGTTTTTAATGGATTTTTGTGTTTATGAGAAATCACATGATTTTTGGAAAATTAGAATGGAGACAAATGAAATCCAGTATTTATTTACTGAAGTACCAGAGGAATTCTATCAGATGAAATAGAAATTCAGACTTAATAGTCACCATTTACGTCATCCTTTACAATCTTAATCTTGTCACAAGAGACATGATAATGGTTAAGGTATAACAGCAGTGAAGTGAAAATCGAGCAAGCTTCTCAGTACCATTCCTGGTCCTGAGTAACACTAATTTCCCATTCACATGAGCAAAAGTGGGGGAAAACAAGAATATGGTGGATCTGTTCATTTAAGATAGTTTATGAAATAAATGTCAAAATGTGCTGGAGAAAGTCGTCCCAGTTGGAATCAGATCCTAGAAGCTTCCAACAAAAACTGATTATTAAATTTCCAGGACTTTTGCAAGGTGCTTGATATTCCCCCAGAGGATGGTTTAATCAGCTCTCCAGAAGGTAACGTAATTTGTTATTTAAAAAGAATTGGAGTTTGCCAAGAGGATCAACATTCCTCCAAGATAAGGATTGAAATTATATTTATTTTAGCATCTGATGTAACTGGAGTAATAATGGGAGTTTAGTAGAAGTTTAATAATTATTTATTAAATAATTAAGGATCAAGTTGGTAAATAGGCAGATTTATATTGACATTACATGTTCAACCAGGATCGTCCAGTTCACTGAAGTCGAGCACCTGTCTTTTTCTGATGATTTCAGGCACTGCAACAGTTATTATATTTTGACCCTTTCAATTTTACTGACCTTTTTCATATTGACATCTCTTTTGCTGATCAGCTAGCTAGAAGGGAAACAAAGGAAACTTGATTTCTGAGGTAAAACAAGTAATGACTTCCTTCAGTGTTAAACAGGAATTCAGCTTCTCTCACAGCAGATAGGAAAGAGCTGGAGAAGAAAAAACAGCAGAGACAGCACAGAGAAGGTGTCTCACTACAATGTCACTAGGCCTTCATCTAAATATTAATATTGACAAGGCCTCTGACTAGAGTGTTGCTGGTTCCTCGTCTAAGTATAAATATTGAGTAGAGAGGAAACTACATTGTCACTGTTCCCTCAGTAGACCTCACGCTCCAGTGTCACAGATCCTTCACCTAATTATCAATGTTGCCAGGCCTCACACTGCAGTTTCACTGGTCCCACATCTAAATATTACTATTGAGGAGACCTCACACCACATTGTCACTGGTCCCTCATTCCAATATTAATGTTGAGCAGGCCTCTTGCTGCAAATTCACTGGTCCCTCATGTTAATATCAGTATTGAGCCAGCCTCATACCACAATGTCAGTGATCTCTCTTCTAAATATTCATATTGAGCAGGCCTCGCACCACGGTGTCACTGCTCCCTCATCTAGATATTAATATTGAGCAGACGTCACACTACAAGGTATCAATCATCTAAATACTGATATTGAGCAAGTCTCCCACTATCTTGTCAGTTCTCCCTCATACAAAAATTAAAATTGCTCAGTAATAATTTCATTCATAAGAGCAGATTTTGAAGATACTAGTAAGAGAAAATCGCTGGCCTCCACTTAGAAGTATATTTGTGAAGAAAAGCCTCAAATTGTCCTAAGACCGTGGTGTACCAAACTCTGGTCACAGTCTCCATAGCTTTCCAGGACGTGATTCTTATATTTCAGGAATTTTCCACTTTGTATAGGAAGTCAAGTTAAGTAGTCAAGTTAAGTTGTTAAGTAGTTATTATCTCTAGGGATAGTTTAGGGCATCTAGGAAAAAATTCTTGATCTGGAGTCAGGAAGATTCCCTTTCTTGATTTCATATCTGAACTCAGTCACTTATTAGCTGTTTGACTCTGGCCAAGTCATTTCATTTTACTTGCCTCCATTTTCTCATCTGTAAAATGAGCTGGAGAAGGCTATGGCACTATCATTACTTAGATAACCCTGAATGGTGTCAAAAATTATCAGACCTTGCATATGACCAAACAACAATGCTATTAGAAGTTGAAATTTTTGCATGTTGTTCTTATTGGACTGGTCTCCAATGCTGGAAAGAATGTCTGAAATAGCAAGGAAGTTGTTAGAAGTTATTCCTAAATTGCTCCTTTGGTACTGTTCAATCCCTGGTTGTTATTATCATTTGGCAAATCCCTAACTAAAATAAAAAATAACATTATTCCCTTATTTATTTATTCATTCATTCCTTTATTTATTTGTTTATTTATTTCCCAGTTACATGCAATGATACCTTTCAACATTCATACTTTTGCAGGTTTTTGAGTTCCACATTTTTCCACCATTCTCCATTTCCGCCATTCTACTGATGACAGCAAAAGTCCGATATAGTTTGTACATTTAAAATCATGTTTAACATATATCTATACTAGTCATTTGTGAAAGAAGAAATAAAACTATGGGGAGGGGGAAACATGAGAAAGGAAGAAAAATCATAAAAGATTCTCTTAAAAATGTACAGAGTGGGGGCAGGTAGGTGGCGCAGTGGATAAAACACTGGCCCTGGAGTCAGGAGTACCTGGATTCAAATCTGGTCTCAGACACTTAATAATTACCTAGCTGTGTGGCCTTGGGCAAGCCACTTAACCCCATTTGCCTTGCAAAAACCTAAAAAACAAAACAAAAAATATGTACAGAGTGTGTATTCCTCTGCATTCAGAATCCATAGGTTTTCCTCAGGATGTATATGGCATTTTCCATAACCTGCCTCAGAATTGTCTTTGATCACTGAACTCTTGAGTGCAAGTGAGATGATCACAGTTGCTTATCTCACAATGTTACTGTTAGGGTATTTAATCTTCTGTTCTGTTCAGTTCACTCAGCGTCACTTAATACAACAATGAGACACATTGAAGAATAGGAAGAGGAGATGGAATGAAGAGAAGAGAAGATTATAGAGGAGGAAAGGGAAGAAATGGTGGCATAAGGAGAAGATGAAATAGGAGATTAAGAAGAGTAAATAAGGAGAAACTGAATAGAAAAATAAACAGAGTTATAAGGAGATGAAATAGGATCACAGGAAGAAGAAATTGAGGAACAACGAATAGAGGTAATGGAGGAATTAATATTGGGAGATAAGGAGTTGAGACAATAGAGGAAGAACTTGGAAGACATAGAGAAGAGGGAATATTACTGGGATAAGGATGAGGGAAAATAGAAGGAGGAATAAGAGAGGGACTAGAACAAAGATTGGGAGAAAGTAAACGAGAAAAGAAAGGAGAAGCAGAAGAACATGGAGGAGAAGAAATTGAATAAGAATGAGTCGAAGAAGAAAGTGAGTGTGAGTGAGGATGGCTTTGAGGAGAGGGAAAGGACAGAGAGGCAGAAGGTTCCTTAAGACCAGGGAGTATAGGATAAATGGGAACAGATGGCTTTGAGTTTTTACTGGTATGTAGAATACAACTCAGACTTGCAAATGGGATGGATCTACTAAAACCAGAGTATTGAGGATGACTAAAATGCATTGAAGATGTAGAAACTGAAGAAAGTAGAAATGATGGAGATTTTGAAAAAGGGAAAAATGTGAGGTTTGGAAGCTCTGGTGGCTCAGTAGGGGAAGAGGCTCAAAAAGAGACCAGAGGAGAAAAAGAAACTGAAGCAGAAGCAGAAGACGATTTTTGAGAAAACTGGTGTGGGGGTGTTGAAGGAGAAGAAAACTTTTTATGAGCCTTAAGTGAAGGAATTTCTGCTTTGTTTTTTCTTTGTAGTATCTCATAAAACCAGTGGTGGAAACATTCATATTCCTTTTCAGGAGTCTTATTAATTTTTAAAATTAATTTTGATTTAAATTACTTAAATTTAACTCTTTCAAAAGATCCACTTCTGGAACAATCTAATTTAAAGTTATCAATTGTTAGTTTATGCCAATACTGAAAAAATGCATGGTCATTAGAGTCATAATGCATAGTCAGAGAAAAAGAAGGTGTCATTTCTCCTGGTTCTCTAATCCTACATTTAGATTGTTCCATGATCAGACAGAAAAATCAAGTAATCAGCAATAACTACATACAAAATCCAAAAGAGCAAAAGACACATAAAGCATGAAACAAACAAAAAGAAGATCATAAAATAGACACTGGACATAAGAGAAGGGTGCCAGAAAAATTCCTTGTGCTTCACCAAAAAGTGCAAGAAGATTAACCACTAGGCCACTTAGCCAAAGAAATACTTCACTTAGATCTAGGAATATGTCCTCATCATCCACTGACCACTTAAAGAAAACCAAGCAATTCTTAGCAATCTGTAGTAATTCCCCAAACCAAAGATCAAAAACTTCCAGTGTAACTTCAGTATCAAAGAAATCAATAGAAAACTAGAGCAATTTGAATTGAAATGTAACAAACTTCAGACAAGCCTTTTTATTGTGGCAAGCTCAAAATCTGTCCAGGTTTTCTAGGGATCCCTTTTTGTGGTGTTGTCCAGGGGGAAAGGTTATTCCATTTTCAGTTCAAAATTGTCTACACCCACATATGTAAACTTAAAGTATTGGTTCAATGGCAGTGATGATCAACTTTGATGGACATGTTCATTCCATTAGTGCAACAATCAGGGACAATTTTGGGTTATCTGCAATGGACAACACCATCTGTATCCAGAGAAAGAATTATGGACTTTGAACAAAGACCAAAGACTATTACCTTCAAATTAGGAAAAAAAAACCTGTTATCTTATTATGTAATTGTACTATCTCATCTTTATTTTTCTTCCTTAAGGATATGATTTCTCTGTCATCAACTTCTACTGAGATGAATGTATAACATGGAACCAATGTAAAGACTAACAGAATGCCTTCTGTGGGGGGTATGGGGAGGGAAGAAAGAATCAAGGAAAAATTTTAAAACAAAATAAATAAAATCTTTCAAAAAATGACATAGTGGTTAAGATTAAAAGTGGGAACTTAAAAGTTATAGATCTCTTTCCTTCCAGGGAGCATGTCTGAGTCCAAACAGAGGCCCTGTGCCTACTCAAAATTCCCTTCCAAGTTTACAATGACAACATTTTATTGTTAAATATAATTTTCTAAGACTACAAAAGAAATAACAAAAAGTTAATTTTATACATGAAGTTTTATTCTCTAATATTTTACTGAACCCATGGGTGGATGGTATTAAAATATGTATAAATAGCGTAATGAGGAAACAATTTCTATAGAAATTTCACAAAAGATTATAATAATATTGGCTCCCAACCAGTTAGGTTAGATGGTGCATAAATGTTTCACTAATATGACTTATATTTTCTTTATCTTGTTTACAAGGTTGGTTCTACTATAAGGAAAACTGATAAGAATATGGATTTATTATCTCCTGTTCTGGGATACTGAGTTCAGTTCCTCCTTCCTCAGCATGGTACAGCTGTGAAAGCTAAACTTGCAAGCTTGCATATGCAATCAGGAGAAACAGGTTATGGGAAACATACAGAATCTGTCTTCAGATATAAATTGATAGAGGGAAGAGGCTAACATTCTTATAAACCTCAATTAGAGGATGATAAAACAATTTTGAGTTAGCAATACAAAATAAGACTTAGTAATAACTATTGGAATAACTAGCATTTAGATAGAAATATAAGTTAGATTAACAGAATATACGATATTGGACACTAAATTTTAAACAGTTATCAAAAATAGTTAGAGCAATTAGAACCTTACCATATTCAGTAATAGGGGAAAGATATGTTCATGAGGTATTTTGCATGTTTCAGAACATTCTTTTTCCTGCAATTCATGCAAATCAAACAATTCATAATTTAGCCAGGATCTCTTCAATGCATGAATTATCAGTTTCAGAGTTCAATTGAAAACTATAGACCTAAGGAAACATAATAAATGATTATTTTTCATGTCTACATCAGTAATGAGAAACTGAGGAAAGGAGACTATGTCTTACAGATAAGTAGGGAAGGAAAGACTATAAAGTGGATTGATGTATAACCAGAGCGCATGAAGTGAGGAATCAGGGTTTGAAAGATAAAGAACAAGTGAATTTACAAAAAAAACTATGAGGTATCTGGATTTACAGGATGTAGATCAAGCTTATTTATATCTAGTTGTGAAAAAAGGAATCTGTCTCTATAGAGAAGTTAGATAAACTTACAACAGTAAAGCAAGAAACCAGAAAATTAGAATGCATTACGGATTAATAAATAAATTGATGGCAGTCTTGGTGTCATATTGACATAGATATGTTATACCTCTTATGGGCCAGGTTGGGCAATTAGGATAGGCCTTTGATATCTGTAGTAACCAAACAATTGGGGACATGGGAGGGACTCGTGTTTCTATACAGGGCATAAAAGGGTATGATTTTGTGCCCCACGTTTGCTCAATTTTGGACTCACCAATTCTTAACATTGTTACAATAAAGGATCCTAATCACTAATGGCTGTTCTGAGTTTTTGGTTAGTTACTTGTTCCTCACAGGGAATAAGTTTGTCTGATTCCAATGCAAATGACTTCATAACAGCCACTCATGAGACAGAGAGGGGCTAGAACTAACAGGAAAGATGAGTATCCTATTAGAACACTGTATTACATTTATGGTCTCATCTTACAAGTCAACCCTTTTCATTGCCAAGTGAATTGTCCTCTATGTCACTCTACAGGATGCCTTTGTGAGATTCAAAGACGGTAGACCAAACATTCCTTCTTTTCTCTTCAGCTTCATCCAGCTTAAAATAAAGGAGGAAAACTCTTTCATAGTAGCCATCAGGGATCATCAAACTGTTCTGGAATCTGAGGAAGTTTCATAGAACTCCAATCTTAGAATTTCAATCTCCTGTTCTTTTGGTTAGAACTGATGTTAGCTTTTACACATGACGTTATCTACAGAAACCAACATCCAGTCAGAGCAAAAGGTAATCAGTTCATCATATGGACTGTTGAGGACTGATCCTGGAAAACATGAATTACAAGTAGATTTAAGACATATAAGAATAAATATATTTAATTTCATAACATAATAAATTTAATGCTCTTCCTAGAAATATGTTGATAGGAAACTAAATTCCACAGAAGAATTTATATCTTTTCTCAAAACAAAGGAATGATGAAACTATTTTTAACAGTTTTGATCTATTAGAATTCTCTAATTGGTCTCATGAAGAAAAGTCTTGGTTATGGATAGGTGGAAGGAAATGAAATCATTTAAATTAAATTGAAATGTTTTAAAAGTATTTTCTAGATTTTTGTTGAATAAGAAAGAATTAAACAATGTTTCAATGACAACAAGTATAAAAATAGGAATAAAAACTCACCACTATGACATTCTGTTAGCCAAAGCCTTAAGAACTTTTGGTTTAATGAATAATTTTTAATTGCAGGAGACATAGTTTAACCATTGATCACATAGCTGATATAAAGACACTTCATTCATTAGATTAAGCCTCAATCATTCGGAAATCAACATTAATTTTAAAATTATAGTTGAATTTCATACATAGCTTGGTTATAGACACAAGACAAGCAACAATTAAGAAAAGCATTCTGAGGAAATTAACTGACTCAATAGAATTTACAATAAAATTTAATGTTTATATAGTTATTATTATTTTCAAATTGTGGGCTAGAATCCCTTATCTCAGGAAAAATCTTAATAAAATCATGTATTTGTATATATCCATACATATTATTTTTAAAAAGATAAATGGTTGCCAAATATTTTAACCAGCATGCCATCGTCCTGAGAATCTATCAGTTATGATTTATTTGAAAAAACAGCAACAATCCATAATAATGAAACAGACAGTTCCAAAGTTTGATTGAAACTCCTGCTGTAAATATTGTTTAAAATAATATAACTGGGATTTAGATAGAACTGCTCTACATCCAGGAAGTCAGTATGCATTTATTAATCCCTTACTATGTGGGAAACAATATAGTAATCCCTGGTGATACAAAGAAAGGAAAAAGCTAGTCCCTGTCTTTCTGGAGTTCATTCCTTCCAGTCTTGACTGCCTTGGTTTTGTTGGTGCATAACCTTTTTAATTTAATGTAGTCAACATCGTCCATTCTTCAATTTATAATGTGCTCTGTCTCATGTTTGGTCAAAACTTTCCCCTCTCCATAGGTTGATTAGATAGACTATTTCTTCATCTCCTAATTGACTATGTGTAAAGTCTGTACCTATTTAGACTTTTTCTTGGTATAGGGTGTGAGATGTTGGTCTATGCCTAAGTTATCCCATAATATTTCCTACTTCCCCCAGAAGTTATTGTCACATAGTGAGTTCTTATCCCAGAAACCAGAGTCTTTGTGTTTATCAAATAATATAGTACTATAGCCATTTACTACTTCTTTTTTTACCTAATCTATTCCACTGATCCATCACTGTGTTTCTTAGCTAGTAACGGACAGTTTTGGTAACTGCCACTTTATGATACACTATTAGATTTGGTACAGCTAGACCATCTTTCTTTGCCTTTTTTATTAATCCCCTCAATATTCTAGAACTTTTGTTGCTCCAATTGAATTTTGTTACTATTTTTTCTAGCCCTGTAAAATAGTTTTTTGAAGGTTTGCTTGATATGGCAACGAATAAGTAATTCTTTTATGTAGAATTGTTATTTTTATTATATTATTGTAGTCTAACCAAGTGTAACTGACATTTTTCTAATTGCTTAGATCTGACTATCTGTGTGTTCATTGTGTTCATATGATTTCCCAATTTTTCCTGGCAAGTAGATTCCCAGGTTTTTATACTGTCCATTAAATTTAATGAAAATTCTGTTGAGATTTATATAAAAATATTAATGATTTATGGGGTTTACTTTTTATACTGCTACTTTGCTAAAGTAATTAATTGTTAGGGGCGGCCAGGTGGCGCAGTTGATAAAGCACCGGCCCTGGAGTCAGGGGTGCCTGGGTTCAGACACTTAATAATTACCTAGCTGTGTGGCCTTGGGCAAGCCACTTAACCCCGTTTGCCTTGCAAAAACCTAAAAAAAATAAAGTAATTAATTGTTTCAAGTAGTTTTAGGTTCATTTTATAGAGTTCTCGAAGTATACCATCATATCATCTGCACAGAGTAAGCGTTTGGTTTCCATTCCTTTTTTTAATTCCTTCAATTAATCTTTCTTCTCTTAATACTAAAGCTAACATTTCTAGTAAAATATTGAATAATAGTGATAATAACGTAGATCCTGGTTTCACCCATGATCTTATAGGAAATGCTGCTAATTTAACTACTTGTTAATGGATTTAGATAGACACTGCTTTTAATTTTAAAGAAAAATCTATTCATTCTTCTGTTTTCTTATCTTTTTAATAGGAATGAGTGCTGTTTTTCACAAAATTTTCTTTAACATTTATTGATATAATCAACTGATTTCTATTAATTTTGATATTGACATATTCAATTATGCTGATTGTTTTCCAAATGGTGATCCAACCCTGCATTCCTCATATAAATGTTACCTGATCATGGTTTATTATCCTATTACTAACTAGTAATCTCTTTGCTAAAATTTTATTTAACATCACTTCACCAATATTCATTAGGGAGATTGGACTATAATTTTCTTTGTCTGTTTTAGTTATTCCTAATTTAGTCATCAGCACCATAGGGCAGTTAGTTGGTACATTCTATAGCCTTGGAGTCAAGAGGACAGGAGTTCAAATCCAGACTTAGAAATTTGCCACTTACTAGCTGTGGGACCTTGGGCAAGTCACTTAACACTGATTGCTTGGCATCCCAGGTCCATCTTCAGTCATCCTGATTCATTTCTGGCCTCTGGACCCAGGTGGCTCTGGAGGAGAAAGTGAGCCTGGTAATTTAGTACAGTACCCCTCTCTCAAATGCAGTTTGTGAGCTTGTCATGACATCACCTCCCCTATGATAAGATCTTTGAAAATGAAGGACAAACATCAGCAGAAACAGCAAGATGCCCCTTATTGGTGTCATAAAAGAAATTTAGCAGAATCCTTTCGATAACCTTTTTCCAAATGATTTGTAAAAAATTGAAGGATGTGTTCTTTAAATGTTTCCTAGAATTCACTTGTAAATTAATCTCATGCTGGAGATTTTTTCTTATGAAACATATTGATGACTACTTCAATTTCTTTTTTTCTAAAATGAGGTTATTTAAGTAGTTTGTTTCCTTTTCTGTTAATCTGGGTAGTTTATATTTTTCTTAACATTCATCCATTTAACTTAAGTCGTCAGATTTTCTGTCTTACAGTTAGGAAAATTGATCCAAATTGTTACTTTAATTTTCTCTTCGTTTGTGGTGAGTTCATCCTTCTCAATTTGGAGACTGGTAATTTGATTTTCTTATTCCTTTTTTTTAAATCAGATTAACTAAAGGTTTATCAATTTTATTGACATTTTCATAAAACCAACTAACTTTTATTTATTAGTTCAATAGTATTCTTACTTTCAATTTTATTAATTTCTCCTTTGATTTTCAGAATTACTAATTTGATATTTAATTGAGAATTTTTAATTTGATCTTTTTCTATCTTTCTTAGCTGAACACCAAGTTCATTGATATCTTCTTTCTCTAACTTTTTTTCCATGAAGGCAACTAGGAGGCACAGTGGATAGAGCACTGATCTTGCAGTTAGGAGGACAGGAGTTCAAATCTGGCCTCATACACTAGCTGTGTCTACTAGCTTAGTGATCTTGAGCAAGTCACTTCACCCTCATTGTATTGGGAACTATCTCCAGTTGTCCTGATTCATATCTGGCCACTGAAGTCAGATGACTCCAGAGGAGAAAGTGACTCAAATTCAAATTGAGTGACTCAAATGGAGATTGGTGACTCAAATTCAGTTCATATAATCATCATATCCCTGATATCATGACCTTCTTTGCAAATGAATAACAAACATCATCCTTTATTAACCCCATAATATATAACAAACTCTAAAGTGATCCCATAAGATACAAAAAAGAAAAGACAACCCCTGTTTTTCCAAAATTCATAATCTAATTGGGGATATTATGTTTAATGAGGTTCATAAAAATGGATATAATCACTAGTGGGAAGGCACTAGAATTAAGGAGGATTGGGAAATGCTTCCTATAAAATGTGATATTTTTGTTGTTTTTTTATGGAATACGAGGAAATTTGGAGGCAGAGATGAAGAGGGCAGAGAATCCCAGGCATGAAGGGTAACCAGAGAAAATGCGCAAAGGTGAGAGAAGAAGTTTCTTATTTGTGAATAACAAGGAGTCCAATGCTACTGAAGAAAATTAGTGCTGGGAGTTGGAAGAGAGGACAAGGGCTTTGAGGTTTAAGAAGACTGGAAAGAGTCAGATTACTGAGGTCTTTCAACATTAAGGGTTTGTATTTTTGATTCTGGAGTCTATTGAGTTTATCAAGAGGGTATATCATGAGAGAAAAGGAACAAAGGTGGCGTGATCAATCTTATACTTCAGGAGCTGAGTGGAGAATGCTTTGGATTAAAAAAAATTTGTATTTTTTAATGTCTTCAACTTTAAAACTCTTATTTTGATACATTTTGAAATTAAATACAAAATGAATAAAGAAAAAAAGAACATTTCCCAGTTCATAGTATAAGAAAGGATTCGATATAAAACCATAAATTTGGATTTTTTGGATTTCAAAAAAAAACCCTTTGAAATAAGACCTCCATGTGTTTTCAAAGCAATCCAGGTTTTCTGTGTTTCCTTCTAGATTTTCTTTTGTTTTTATTCTTGGAACTTTTAATTCTGTGTTATTTTCCATTCTTTTCCTCACCCTAGAGAAGTCTATAATGAAATGCATGTACCTATACAAAATCATATATGCATGCAAGTCTATAAACTATATAGCTTTAAACAAGAGGTCCCAGGCCAACCATACCTGGTCATTGCTTGGTCCCTCACTGACTCACAGGGAATGTAAGTAGTAATTGTTCCTCTTTTGACCAGACTTAGAGGATCTACTCCTTTCAGACAGATTTTTTTGATTATTTAAAAGAGCCTAGTATGAGAAGCATTTCTTTCTCCTTACCTATATTAATCACAGAATAGGCTTTGCCTCACTCAGAACTGAGACCCACTAAAGATCTTATCTTAAAAACAACAAGGTCTCCTGCTGCATCCAGGGCCATCTCCAGTCAAATCCTTATCTGGTCACTGGACTAGATGGCTCTGGAGGAGAAAGTAAGGCCTCAACCGTGCTATCTATTTCATCTTCATATTATTTTCCTATCTAGGATTCTGAGCAATATGTGCCTTGTTCTTTTCTTGTGCTATCTCCCCTTATGTAACCATTTTGACCTTATCATGTTTTAATATATTGGTCTATGCCCAATACCTATGAGATTGTTTTCCAGTTTTCTCATTTTTTTCTAATAATGAATTCTTATTCCCCAAACTTAAATCTTGACATTTATCAAACACAAATGTATTAATGTTTTTGGCTCCTGGGTGGGGTATGTCTAGGCTGTTGCACTAATACACCTCCATTTTTTAGTTAGTATCAGATAGTTTTGTTATCTGTTTCTAAATTTTGGATATTACATACCATTCTCATTGTATATCATAATTTCTTCTTGTATATTTCTTTCCTTTTTATTTTTTGCCATTACTCTTCTAGCCATATTTACTCTAACCATCCTCACTCTAATTTAATTCCTAGGGCAGATAGGTGGCACAATGGATAGAGCACTAGACTTTGAGTCAAGAGGACAGGATTTTGAATCTTACCTCAGACACTTGAGTGTTACTAGTTGTGTGACCATGGGCAAGTCACTTAATCCTGAGCATTCCAATTCATACTTGGTTAATGGACCCAGATGGCTCTGAAGGAGAAAAATTAAACCAATGACTGAACACAAATTTAATCTCTCAAATTCAGTTCTTGCTGTCATGGAATCATCTCCCTGATGTTGTGGTCTTCAAAAATGAAAGGTAAACATGTAATTTACTTCTGCCCTCTACCTTGCCCTCCTATTCCTTATCCACCCCAGAGAGTACCTCCCTTATCCTCTTTTGCTGTATCCACTGCACCACCTTAGCTGCCCCTATGAATGAGTTTTATCAGGAAGTACAAATTCCTTGAGTCCATGTTTTAAAGACATTATGTACTTTTAATCTTTAATAATGTTACTTGGAACATTGCTATCTAGGGTTGTGTTCAGTTATGTTAAGCTAACTCAGGAGTAGATACTAAGTATTTGACATACAGCAGCTGATAAAATTTCTTTAGAGTTTACAGTAGGACAGTGGCATAACCATGATAACCGAGGCCAGCTCTGAGGCATGTATGAGTATGACAGCATGTGAGCTGTTTCCATGATAGAATTACTACAGATGTTTTTCCATAATCTTTGTGTCTGACCCGGTGATTTTTAGAAGCCCTGGATTTTATAACTTAAACTTTTATGAAGTCTTGCAAACTTCACATGAAATGTGAAAATGGAAATGTTAAAATGGAAAACGGGGCTCCAGGGATCTACATATTATATAATTTATTTTAGTGTATATTTACTTACTTATAAAGTTAATTTAGATAAGAAGTCAAAGAATTAAATTCAGGCCAACGAGTATCAATTGAATGTTGATTAAAAGAAACTTGGCATTTTGGGAAAATTCAGTTTTTTTCTTAAGAGACCACTCATCCCCTTCATTTCACTTTTAAAACATGTAGAGAAATGAAAGAATAGGAAGAAGCAATGGCTCCATTGCAGAACTGCAGTGACCCAATAACTGAGCTGTTATCCAGCCAAAGCCCCCAGCTACCTGGGTAATCTCAGGCAAGACTCATCATCTGCTTGGCATCAGTCTTATACTCGATGCACTGAGTGGGCTTGACCTGATTACCAGGGACTTCCCTTCCAGCTTGTATCTTTAGTTTGGAATGGACACATTACTTCCATGTCCTAGGCCTCAGTTTCTTCCTCTTTAAATTAAGGACTTAGGGGTGGTTTGATGTGGCAGTGCATAGAGCACTGGCCCTGGAGCCTGGAGTACCTGAGTTCAAATGCAGCCACAAACACTTAATTATTTCCTAGCTGTGTGACCTTGTCACTTAACACCATTGCCTTGCAGCCCCTTCCCCAGAAAATAAAAAATTTGGAAGTATTCACCTATTGTTTGATTTAGCCCTGATAGCATCTCTATTAAAAGATATTTTTTCAAAATGTTCCTCCAAAGTAAAGAAAAGTCATTTCCTTGTATCATTCTCTCAAATGTATTGTTTTGGGGAAAATTACTACTTCACCCTGCGATGAAGTGTGCTGTAGGCCATAATGTATGCAATGCTCTCTCTCTCTCTCTCTCTCTCTCTCTCTCTCTCTCTCTCTCTCTCTCTCTCTACTTCTATTTAGTCTTAATCTATATCTCTACTCCTGAGACAGGATTAAGAACGAAAAAGATCATTTGATAGATGAACAAGTCTGAATTCCTATTTTCACTGAAAGTTGTCATTTGACTCCTTTTCTGCCTCCTTTCACAGTGACTGCGTTGTGACATCCAAAACAGAATAAAAATATGATTTGAATGGGTCTGAATATAATATCAGGATTTGTTTATGTGATAGACTGAAGATTTCTCTGCATTAATAATTTTCTGTCCTACCCTTTTTCATCTGCTGCAATATTTCTTGTGACCAGCAGATGGCAGGAAAAGCCTGCTCTATTTTCCTGAAGGGGCCTGAAGGGATCAGGTTAAGCATTTGTTGGTCACCTACTTTTTCTAAAACTAAAGATTAGTTCTGAGAGTTTAAAGGCAATATTCAAATGGCCTCTGCCTTCCAGGAGGTTCAAGACTATTGGATTTACTGGAGATAGCATGTAAATAGAAAATTAAGTATGAAATATTAGGGAATTGCTGGTTTTAGGGGGTAAAAAGGGAAGCTCTCTACCTTTCGGTGTGGTGGGAGCAGCACTTAGGAAAGTCTGTAAGTAGGACAAAGTGACATGTTAGCTGAACATACAGGGAAACGAGTGGATTCAAAGAGACAAAGGTGAGGATTTAATGAATTCCAAACTGGAGTAACAGTCTTTGTGAAAGCTTAGAGAAGAGAAATGATATGTCAGGCCTTGTATGAATTACAGCAAAAGATATGTCTGGATCTTAATGGACACAACAAAGGGTACTCTAAGAATACATCAGATAGCTAGGTTTTATGAAAATGAATCACAATTAATTAAAAACTCTGTTTGGATTTGATTGCTAGATGCATTAATTAACCAGTTTAATTTTATGAGTGTGGGACTGATATAATCAGAACCACACAACAGGAGTGTTCCTTCAGTACCTGAGTGGAGGATGGAATAAGAAGGGAATGACTTGAGCCAGGAGACTACTGAGGAGATTGTTGTAATAGACAAGAAGAAAATTATGAAGTTCTGTCACTGGAGTGATAAGAATGCAAATGAGAGATATTATTCACATAATCACAAAATGTGACAGCTGATTAGATAGGGGAGCTGAGGGAATATAAGCACCAGGAGAGAAGTAAGTGCTATATAGATCATAGGGAAAGAAAAATATTTTCTGTTATAAACTTTTTGTGTTGTTGCAGTATCTCTTTTAGACACTAGAGGTCAAAGAAATTCTGTACTATTTACTCAATGGTAATGACATATGCAATGACAAATAAGTGAGACTTGGATAGATACACATGTACAGAAGAGACAGTTGTTAAATTTTTAGTCGGAGCATTTATAGCTTAGAATTCTCCAAATATTTCAAATCTAGGCCTGATTTATTTTATGGATTAGATTTCTAAAAGTGAAGAAGATATTAATTATATATAATGATATAAATGAAACTTAAAAGTAAATTGGGCATCCTCTTTTCAGAGAGCTGGTTTGTAAATGTCCACCTTGCATAAATAGCTAGCTAGCAAGTGAGGTAGGTAGATAGACAGAATCATTGAATTTATTGAGAGCTTACTTTGTGTCAGATACTATTTAAAATGCTGATGTTAAAAACAGTCTTGTTGCAAAAGTAGAATGAGAGTAAAAGGAAAAAAATAAACGAGAAGGAAAGAAAAATCCACCAAGTTTTAAAATATGAAAATAGTATACTTTGATCTGCAGACTCCATAGATATTTTCCCTGGAAGTGGACAGCATGTTCCTTCAGAAGTCTTGTAGAACTGTATTTGCTCATTGCATTGCAGAATGGAGCTAAAGTCCATCATAGTTTACTACCACAAAATATTGCTTTTAATGTATACAATTTTTTCCTGATTCTTCTCACTTCACTCAGCATCCGTCCATGTAAGTCTTTCCAGGGTTTTCAGGAAATGACCTAGTCATATTTTCTTACAGATCAATAGTATCCCAATACAATTATGTACCACAATTTGTCCCCTCATTCCCAGATTGAGGGATATTGTCTCAATTTTCAATTTTTTCCCCTTCAAAAAGTGCTGCTATAAATTTTTCATGCATGTGTCTTTTCCCCTTTTTATGATCTCTTTGAGATTCAGACCTGGTAGTGGAATTGTTGGATCAAAGGGTGTGCACAATTTTGTTGTTCTTTGGGCAAAGCTCCAAATTGCTCTGCAGAATTGTTGAATCAGTTCACAACTCTACCAACAGTGGATTAGTTTCCTACTATTCCCACATCAATCATTTCCAAAATCGATCAGTTTTGTCATATTACCCAATCTGATACTTCAGAGTTACTTCAGAGTTGTTTTAATTTGTATTTCTCTAATCAATAGTGTTTTGAAGCATTTCTTCATATGAATATAGCCAGTTTTAATTTCTCCATCTGGAAAGTGCCTGTTTATACATTTTTATATCTTGACTTCTCATGACTTTTTCTCAATTATTTATATATTTAAGGAATGATCTTTTATCAGTATCACAAGCTGGAAAAATTGTTTACCAGTTTTCTGCTTCCTTTTGCATAGATCTGACAGATAAACTGTTTATTCTTTGTTCTCATAATTGGCTTGTTGTAGCACCTTTTATGTGTTAATCCTTGCACCCATTTCAATCTCATTTTGTTTTGGGTTTTTTTTTTAGATTTTTCCAAGGCACATGGGGTTAAGTGGCTTGCCCAAGACCACACAGCTAGGTAATTATTAAGTGTCTGAGTCGAGATTTGAACTCAGGTACTCCTGACTCCAGGGCCGGTGATGATATGCTATGAAATGTTGATCTGTGGCTAATTTCTTCCAAACTACTTTCCCAGATGCTCAACATTTGTTGTCAAATAGTTAATTCTTGACTCTAAAGTTTGGGACATTGTGTTTCTCAAGAACATAGATTGCTATGGTTATTAACTGCTTTGTATTATGTACTTATTCTATTGCACTCATCTTCCATTTTATTTCCTTTTCCATTATCAGATTGCTTTGATGAATATCACTTTGTAATATAGCTTGAAGGCTGGTTGCCATTCATCACTTTATCCCCATTGATTTCCTTGCTATCCTTGATCCTTTCTTCTTCCAGATGAGTTATTTTTTCTGTTTTGTCACTTGAATGTTTTGTCACTGAATCAGCAAATTAATTTAGATAGAAGCATCATTTTCATACTAATTGGTTAGTTCTGTGCATGAATAAGTGATATATATATATATATCCAATTAATAAAATCTGTCTTTATTTTTGTGAATCGTATTTCATAAATATGCTCAAATAGTTCTTGGATTTTTCTTGACAGGCAGATTCTCAAATTGTCATATCATTTTCAGTTATTTTAAATTCAATTTTTATCTCATTCTATCTTATGAAATGTTCTTTATTCAAATACCTTAAATTATTTTTTCTTATTTTGTTTCAATACATATCTATTACATATTAAATCTTGATAGTGATTATAGAAATCCTACTATTATTGATGATCTTTCTGAAAGGGCTCCTAGTTAATCCCTAATATAGATAATGCAGGCTTTTTCTTTTAGATAAATAATAATTAATATTTTATGGAAGAATTCATTTATTCCAGTAGTTCCTTGGATTTTTAATATTAATAAGTGTTATTTTGTCAAAAATTTTCTCTGGGGGTGGAGACAAGATGGAGCCATTAAGGTAGCATTTCCCGAGGAGCCCGAACCCCAACCTCCCCAAAAGCTAACAAAGGATGGCTCTAGCCAAAATTCAGAGGGGCAGAATCCACAGAAAAACTGAGTTATACATTTTCCCAGTGCAAGATAACTTATAGGTTCCCCGGTAAAGATTTTTTCACTTGGACCAAGGGTTGGAAAAAAAGTCAAAATGAATCCCAGTCCAGCCAATTGCAGCCTAGCCCAGTGTAACCCAGAGATCACCAGCAAAAGCTTGAGGGGGCAGCGAGAGAAGCATGCTGCAGCTGGTTGAGTGTGGAGTGAGGAGCACTGGCCACAGAACCTGCAGCAAGAATCTGGAGAAAGCAGCCTGTATCCCCAGAGACAATAAGGCAAGTCTGCAGAGATTTCTCTGCTCTCCCTGGGATAGAACTCTGCTGTTTCCCTACACTCAGATATTGCCCTTTGGGCTTCCATACTAAGATAGCTGGATCCCTTCTTATAGCCCCAGGGAAGAGGGAAGTACTGGGCCATCTACATATCAAAGCACAGGTTAGAGAATATAAGAACTTGGAGGAATAAAGGTCCCAGTGGAGTGTCCTCCCCCCAAAAAAAAAAACAACCTCAAAGCCTTCAAAGTCCTGTAACTTGGTCTTGGCCTGAGGAAATGAGTAAACAACAGAAGAAGAAGAATCTGACCATAGAGAATTACTTTCATCCCATGGAAGATCAAAACACATACTCAGATGATGACAAAATCGAAGCTTCCATATCCAAAACCTCCAAGAAAAATAGAAAATTGGTTCAGACTATGGATGAGCTCAAAAAAGTCTTTGAAAAGCAATTAATGGAGGTGGAGGAAAAATTGGGAGGAGAAATGAGAGCAATGCAGAAAAATCATGAAAAGCAAATCAAAAGATGAGTGGAACATATACAAAAAATACTGAAGAAAGTAATATGTTTAAATCCAGTTTAGCCTAATGGAAAAATCAAAACAAAAAGCAAATGAAGTGAAGAATGCCTTAAAAAGCAGAATTTGCCAGCTGAAAATGGAAATATAAAAGCTCTCTGAAGAAAATAACTCCTTCAAATACAAAGTGGAACTAAAGGAAGCTAATGACTTTGCACGAAATCAGGAAGAAATAAAACTCTTCTGATAAAGTCAAATTAGAAGAAAATGTGAAATACCTCATTGGAAAAATAACCAACCTCAAAAACAGATCCAGAAAAAATAATTTAAAAATTATTGGGCTATCTGAAAGCCATGACCAGGAGAATAGCCTAGGCTTGCTTTTTCATGAAATAAAACAGCAAAATTGCCCTGAGATCCTAGAAGCTGAGGGTAAAAAAAAAAGAAAAGGAAAAAAATCGCCCCCTGAAAGAGATCCCAAAAGAAAAACTTCCAGGAATATTATAGCCAAATTCCAAAAGTCCCAAATCAAAGAGAAAATTCTAAAAGCTGCCAGAAACAAACAATTCAATTACCTAGGCTCCATAGTCAGGATTACACAGGTTCTAGCAGCATCTACATTAAGGGCTTGTAGGGCTTGGAATATGATATTCTGGAAGGCAAAAGATCTTGGTTTACAACAGATAATCAACTACCCAGACTAAATGAACACCCTCTTTCAGGGGAAAAGTTGGACTTTCAATGAAACAGGGGACTTTCAAACTTTCTTATTGAGATAACTAGAGCTGAACAGAAAGTCTGATCTCCAAGAACAGGACTCTGGTGAACCACAGAGGGAGTGGAAAAGAGGGACTAACTATGAGGAACTTGCTGATGTTGAACTGCTTGTATTCCTGCATGGGAAGGCAAGAAAAAGGTTTTTCAATGGACTGGAGGGTGGAAGGCAAGGGGGAATAAGTGCGCCTTCATTCTCATCGAAAATGTCTCAACGAGGGTATGACATTCACTCTTAAAATGGTGAGGAAATCGATCTTGCCCTGGAGAAGGATGGGAGGAAAGGGACAGGATGAGGGGGTATGGGGGAAGGGAAGGCAGGAAGAAGTGATAGAAGAGAGGAAAGATCAAGGGAGAGAGTACTCAGATTCAACACACTTTTGGACAGGGCCAGGATGAAAGGAGAGAGAGAAAAGAATAAATGAGAGTGGGGAGAAATAGAGTGGAAGTATAGCTAGTAATAGCAACTCAGTGAAAAATATGGAAGCAACTTCTCGGGTTGACTTATGATAAAGAAAACAACTCACCCCAGAGGCCGAGCCATTGAAATCTGAACAGTGACTGAAGTATATTTTTTTTCTCTCTCTCTGTTCTTTAGGGTTCTCAACTTCTTGGGGGGGAGGGGGCTTATGTTTATTCTTTTGTTGACTCATATTGCACTCAATTTACATCTATGCATGGCATGGAAACAATGTAGATACACTCAGAAACCCTTCTGTGGTGAGGCAGAGGGAGGAGGGGGGAAAATTGTAGAATTCAGAGCCTTGCAAAAAATGATGGGTGCATATTATATTATAAAAATGATGGGTACATAAGCTATTGTATATAATTGGAAAACAAATAAAATGTTAAAAATAAAAAATAATAAAAAGTTTTTCTCTGCATCTATTGATATAATTATACTTTTTTGTTTTAGTTATGGTCGATATGATCAGTTAGTCTTGCAGATTGCTTAATATTAAATCAGCCCTATGTTCCTGGCAATAACTTAACCTGTTACTGTGAAGCATTTTTCTAACCTTCATAAATATGCTCAAATCATTCTTGGGTTTGTCTTGACAGACAGGTTCTCCAAATTGTATGTCATTTGCAGTTATTTTAAATGCAATTTGTATCTCATTCTATCTTATGAAATGTTCTTTATTCAAATACCTTAAATTATTTTTTCTTATCTTATTTTGATACATTTTTACATCAATATTCACTAGGAGAAGTGGTCTATAATTTCTTTTTTCTGTATTTGCTCCCTGTGACTTAAGTATTAAAGCAATATTTATGTATTAGAAGGAATGTAGTTTGACTCCTTTTTTAAAAAAATATTTTATAGCATTCAAATTAATTCCTCTTTAAATGTTTGGGAGAATTCACTTCTAAATTTATTTGATACTGTGGAATTTTTCTTATGGAGTCAGATCATCGAAATTTTCTTAATTTTTTTTGAAAGGTAGAGTTTTTAGGTAAGCTCCATTTATTCCCATGCTCTCAACTGGTTTGAATAGAAAAGAGTGCCATATTTTGTCAAAGGTTTTTAATTTATCTTTTGGGAAAATCATTAATTCTTTGGGTTATTCTGTTGGTATGTTAAATTTTGCTAATAGTTCATTTGTTGGTTTGCCTGTTCATTTTTAATTGAAATCATCTTGCATTACTTGTGTAAATACCACCTTATTAGAGTGCATATGATCCTTGTGATATATTGTTATAATCTCTTTGCTAGTTAGCATTTTATTTAAAATTCTAGCAGCAATATCCAATAGGGAAATTGGTATATACTATTTTGGTTCTTCTTGGTTGTATACTATAATGGTTTGGGATAGCTTTTTGCCTATTTTTCTAAGTAGCTTATATGGTGTTGAGATTACTTGTTTTTAAAATATTTCTTAGAATTCATTGTGAGTCCATGTGATCCTGGGTTCTTTTTCATTAAAAAGTACATTTATGGCTTGCTAAATTTCTTTTTCTAAGATTGAATAATTAAATTATTTATTTTATTTTTTCTCTTTATCTGGTTAATTTATATTTTTTTGCAGATGTCAAACCATTTCATTAAGATTGTTAAGTGTTTTGTTGTATAATTGGGCAAAATCTTTTCTAACTATTGTCTTAATTTGCTTTCATTGGACCTGAATTCATTCCTCTCATTTTTTTACTTTAGTTATTTGAATGTCTTCTTTAATTTTAAAAAGTTAATTAAACAATGGTTTATTGATTTCATTGATTTTTCCATAAAAGCAGGTTCTATTTCTATTTATTGTTATTTCAATTACTCCTTGCTTTCAGTTTTATTAAGGTCTCATTTGATTTTTAGGTTTTCTGATTTGGTTTTTATTTCAAGCATTTTAAGTCGTCATTTTCACATTTGTTTAGTTGCATGCCCAAACCATTTATTTGTTCATTCTCTTTTTATTATTGTTGAACTATCATCTCCTTCATCAAAAATGTCTTTGAAGTTGTAACTCAGGCTGTTTAGAAGGGTGGAGCTTGTCCAAGACAGTAACAGGAAGTTTAGAAGAGGCATGGTCTTTAGATGAAGGTAATGCATACTTGTGAACATTTTGAAGCTGAGCCATTAATTTCAAACTAGCAAGCAGCCATTTCTTTCTTTTTAATTTTATCATTTTCATTTGTGAGGAAGTGGAGGTACGTCCTTTGGTTAAACAAAAATTGTTGAGCCAACATAAATATGATACGTAAAGCTCTCCCAGTTCCAGGCACAAGGATTCGCTTTTAGGTAGGTAGTCTTTCCTAGGATCACTTTCTGTTTGTATAAAGTACTTATTTCAATTAAGTGTAGAGCCATGTACATAATAATACTTAGAACAATAACAGTAACAGTTGGAGAAGCAGCGGCAGAGGCAGCAGTAGTCGTTGTAGTAGCAGTAGTCATAGTCATTGTAGCTGTAATCATAGCCTACGTAGTAGTTGTAGTTGTAGTAGCAGTAGTAGAACGGGAAGAGGAGTAAGAGGGATTTAATTTATTTACCTTACATCTTAAGTTGAATGAACTTTTCATTTTTGTTTATGTTTTTGTTGAGTCATTTTGATCATGTCTCACTCTTCATGATTCCATTCTGGGATGTCTTGTCAAAGATGCTAGAGTGATTTGTCATTTCTTTCTCTAGCTCATTTTACATATGGTGAAACTGAGGGCAACAAGGTTAAGGAACATGCTCAGACTCAAAACTAATATGTTTCTGAGGCCAGATTTGATCTCATGTCTTCTCAATATGAATTCAAAATTGTAACATTGTATAATGTTTCAAATATGTTGTCATTAATGCTTTGTTAATGTTTTAAGTAAAAGTTATTCTACATTTGGGATAACTTTTATTTCCCAATTTCAAAATTTAGGGATTTAATATAGTCATTAGTCATTGTTCCAATTTTTGTAGCTTATACTCCATTATATAATCACTCTCTCTTTTTCTCTTTATTCTCTGTCAAAAAGGCAAATAAGAAAAATTATTACTACATTCAAGGAACTTAAACTCTCATGATGGAAACAGGAAATAAATAGGGATTTATATCGTACATAGAGAATAGAAGAAACCTAATCCTGGAGTATTCAACTTGGGAAGAATTGGGATATGGAAGAGGCAGAATTTCATCTGAGTCTAATAAGACTCTAGGAAAATTACAATGTCAGAGTATTAAGTATTAATTATTTTGATAATTGATATACTGTTGGCAATTAAATGAAAAGTAGCCATTTATCTAAGACTCTATACATAATACAATATGTTCTTCATACCTAATGAAGGGAATGACTATTTCTGGAAAGATAACCATAGACCAATATTCTGAGCAAACATAGATACAACATTTAGAAAAAAAAATATCGCTAAGCAAATGAGCCATGGTAACAATAATGCAGGTCTTATCCAACTTATGACATGTGGTAAATATTTTAAATCATGCTATTAGTAAAAAATAAAATAAGCATAGGACTATGTTAGAGATGCAGAAAGTCCTTTGACAAAATTCAATCTTCATCTGTCTTAAATATGCTAGAAAACTGAGTGATAAATGGAACTTCCTTTACCCTTAGCAGTAATCCCTATCTAAATGCAAAAACACTTATCAGATAATGAAGCAAATTTAGGAGCATTTCCAATAAAATCATGGTAGAAGGATGTATGCTGAGTATTGAAACTGCTATTTCCTATAGTTTTTGAAAGGCTTTCCTTCATTAAGATTAGAAAGACAGGAAAAGATGGTAGAAAAAGTAAAAAAAAAATAACTACTTTTTCAGGTGATCTGATGATAATTTAGAAAATCCTAAAGAGTCAAAGCATTCAAGTAAGAGATAAATATAATAAAGTATCAAGATGCTAAATCAATTCTTCTAAATCATCCTCATTCCTGTATTTTAAGAAATTAATCTAGCAAGAAGAGATAGAAAAAGAAACTATACTCAAAGAAGCTACAGAAGTTGTTTACTATTTGTAAGTTTATTTAGCCCGATGCACCTGGAAATGTGATAAATCTAAGTATACAACATTCATGAAAAAAAGATGGATTGAATACTGACATGGATAGCAATAGCTCATGGATCTGTAGAGTCATTATAATTAAAATGACAATATTATTTAAATTTACTTATTCCTTACTGTACCAATCAGAATACCTTAGCTATATTTTATAGAACTCAAATAATAATAACCAATACTGGGTTGAAGAGGTCACATAATTCAATGGTAATAATTAAAAGAATGTTATAATAAAAGGTACTCTTAATATAACAACAGAAACTATTTTGTAAAGAAATTATCTTTAAAATGACTTGATGCCAGAATTTTAAAATGACTCAGATGAATAAGTACTTGAGAAGTCCGTCAGTGTAACAGATCAAGATATATAATATACAGCAGCAAAAACTCAGTAAAATAGTCTTTGATAAACTGAAAGACTCCATTTACTGTGGAAATCAGACAGTATGGAATAAAATACTAGAAAAATTGATCACAGTCCTTTAAAAATAGTTTTGAACAAACATCTTCCATCATATTGTAAGTCAATCTCAAAATAAATACATGAATTAGAAATACATGTACACAAACTAACCAAATTATAGCACCAAGAAAGAAATTATCTTTATGTTCAATGAAGAATGGAAGAGTTCAAGATTAATCAGGTAATACATATCATCATCGAAGGAAATATGGAAAACTGGAATTATATAAAATTAGTCAATCTATAGATATCTAAAGTACTTGCTATTTTCCAGGCACTGTACTAAGCTCTGAGTATGCATTCATAAAAAAGACAAAAGATTTCACAAACTTCAAAAAGAAACAAGCAAATTCACAAGAAGCTGAAAAGTAGGGGGCACAGTCAGGACAGGTAGTTCACAGGGGAATGATAGGAAAATCAGAGTGAAGTCCCAGGTAACATAGCCAATTGATAAGTCTGATTATTTCCACTGAGTTATTTTATTACTTGAAGGTTTTCAAATTCATGGCTTTTCCTTCCAATCACTGAGACAGAGTGTGGTCACACACTGAAATGCCAAAGCTGATGGAATTTTACAAGATGATGTGATTTTTCCCAATGCTGAGCTTCCTTCCCAGTGCTGGAAAATTCAGTGCACGGAAGTGAGAAAAAGAGATGTTTGCTTTGCAGATACAAATCCCTTACAGGTAAAACAATAAGGGAAAATTTAAAGGGGCAGGGTTTATTTTTGCAGAATTTATTTTCTAATAAAGGTTGCACATTCAAGATTTATAAGGAATACATTCAAATGTATAGGAATAAGAGGAATTTCCCAATAGATTGCCAAAGGTATCAGAAAATGATTTTGAAAGAAAGAAGTAAAAGCTCTCAACAAGCTTTTGAATTATGCTAAAATATTTTAAGAATAACAAAACTAAATAGAAACAACTTTAGGAGCTGTGGATTACCAGGAATGCCACTGCATTGTTGGGGCAATTGTAATGTGAGCTGATCATTCTTAAAAGCAGTTTGCAACTATAACCAAAGACGTTGTAATTTTTTAGACGCCCTCTGACTATGGTCTTCCTTTAATGGATTTGTAGCTCAAAGACTTTAAGGAAAGAAGAAATAGATTGAGCTACACTACTCAGTACTATTTATAGAGTGAGTTTTTTTCATGATATCTAAAAATTGTAATCTAAGGTAGACATCTCTAACTGAAGCATGACTAAAGAATGTGTGGTATATGAAAGTAATGGAATGTTACTGTGTCTTAAGAAATGAAAAATAGGCAGTTTCAGAAGAATTTAGAAATAGCACTCTGATTGATGCAGAGTGATCTTACCAAAGAATTAGCAAAATAATATAAACTGTGATAATAACATACAGAAAAGACAAATTTGAACGATAGGACTCTTAGCAAAGCCATGATTAAGACTGAAGATGAAAGACTCCTATCAATGAAGAGACACATTCAGTTGCATTCATGGCAAATAAGGCGGCATTCATTTTTAAATTATGCATGTTCTTAGGAAGAATTTTATTATTAATTGCAAGGAAGCATGAGGAATATGGTGGAAGAAACAAATTTAAATCCACATTAAAATAAGTGAGCAAGTTTTAGAAATTCCTTGCAGGCATTTTGGTAAAATCTTTCAAATTATTGCCATTCTCAGTTGATTCCCATGATGTCATGTTAGAGGCAAAAGGAACAGTTAGAAAGACTATATATAGACAATGGGGACAGCTGTGAGTTGACTATGAATGGATACTATCTAAAAAATAAAATAAAGATTTGACAAAGAAGAATCAACTTGGAGAAAGGGAAAGGGAGAGGTATTATGAAGTGATACATTATCTCACAGAAAAAGAGGCAAAGAAAGCTTTTTACAATGGAGGGGATTTTGAATTACATTGTGGAGAATGCTTGAACTTTATTCTCATCAGAATTGTCCCCAAGAGAATATAATACACACACTCAGCTGGTATAAAAATCTACTTTATTTTATGTTTTTTTTTTTTTTTTTTTGCAAGGCAGTGGGTTTAAGTGGCTTGCGCAAGGCCACACAGCTAGGTAATTATTCAGTGTCTGAGGTCATATTTGAACTCAGGTCCTCCTAACTCCAGTGATCTATCCACCATGTCACCTAGACTCCCCTAGAAATCTATTTTATTCTACAGAAAATTAGAAGGAAATGAGATGATTGAAGGGAGGGCAGATGGGGGCAGGTTGTAGCCAAAATAAAAAAAAAAAAAACATTAAGGAGGGTGAGGATGAAATGGGACGGAAAATAGAATAAGAAGGGATAAACAGGATAAAGGGAAATTGAAACTCTGAAAAAAATTTGAAACAAGTATCTCTGATACAGGCCTTATTTCACAAATATATAGAGAACAGACAAATTTATAAACCTAAGTTCTATTCTTCAGTTGACAAATGATCAAAAGGTATGAAGAGTCAATTTTCTGATGAAGTAGTCAAAGGTATCAATATCCCAATGGAAAAATACTCTAAATTACCGTTTATTGAAGTGATGCAAATTGAAATAATTCTGGGCTATTACCTCACACCTATTTAATTGACTAATAGCAAAGAAAGGGAAAATGACCAAGATTTGGAGGGAATGTGGAAAAATACATACATTCATGCATAGTTGATGGAATTGTGAACTTATTCAATAATTCTCTTTGTCAATTTGGAACCTTACCCAAAGGTCAATAAAATCATGCATACCTTTTTTAAAAAATATAAATATTTTATTTATTTTTCAATTATATCCAATAGTAGTTTCTACCTATCATTTTTGTAATGTTTTGAATTTTACAATTTTCCCCCAATCTCCCTTCCCTTCCCCCCACAAAAGTCAGTCTGATAACCTATATATTGTTTCCTTGCTATAAAATGATCAAAATTTAATGTGTTGAGAGAAAACCCATATCCTTGAGGAAAAAAATAAAATATAAGAGATAAAAAATAGCATAGTACATAAGACAACTTTTTTTTTAAATTGAAGGTAATAATCTTTGGGTTTTGTTTAAACTCCACAGTTCTTTCTTTGTATACAGATGGTATTCTCCATGGCAGATACCCTAAAATTGTCCTTGACTATCTCACGGAAGAAATGAGCAAGTCCATCAAGGCTGATCATCACCCCATGTTGCTGTTATGGTGTACAATGTTCTTCTGTTTCTACTCAGCTCACTCAGCATAAGTTCATGCTAGTCTTCCCAGGTTTCTCTGAATTCTCATCATTCTTGGTTTCTAATAGAACAATAGTGTTCCATCAGGTCCATAGACTATAATTTGTTCAATCATTCCCCAATGGGTGGACATTCACTTGATTTTCAATTCGTTGCTACTGCTAACAGAGGTGCTATGAATATTTTGTTACATGTGGGGTATTTACCCATTTTTCATGATTTTTTCAGGATATATACCCAGTAGAGATATTTCTGGATCAAAAGGTATGCAGATTTTTACTGCCCTTTGGGCATAATTCCAAATTGCTCTCCAGAAAGGTTGGATCAGGCATGCATATATCCTGACAGAGAAATCCAACAACAGGTCTGTATCACAAATGATATTTAATGAAAGGACAGGGGCCTATAGATATACAAATATTAATATCAACTCTTTTCTTTTGCAAAGAACTGGACATTGTGCAGATACCCAAATATCGGGGAATTAAAATCCCGATCAGAATGCTCTCATGAAAAACTGAACACACTTCCATGAATTGAGATAAAGTGAAATGAGGACAAACAGGAACACTTTGTACATATGAGATGATCGCTTGTGAATGATTTAGCTATTCTCAGCATTACATGAATCCAAGACAATTCCAAAAGAAGCAGCATGAAAAATATCGTCTATTCCCTAAGAAAACTCATTTGTGGCTAAATACAAATTGCAGGATACATTCTTTACTTTATTTTTCTTGTTTTTTATCTGTCTTTTCTTCTACAAAATGACTGTCTATATTAAAATATGTCTTGAATGACCAGATGTGTAAAATTTATCTCAAATTCTAAATTAAGAAGGTGAGGAGGAAGGGAGCTAGAATTTGGAATTCTCACTTTCAAAAATGAATGTTAACATTGTTTTGACATGGAATCTTAAGTAAAAATAGAAAGAAAAATCACAAATAGTACCCGAGAGCACAGATGATCAAGACTGTCACAGAGCTTGGAGTACAGAATGTCTGATTTGGAAGATGATGCAGGGAATAGTGTAAGTTCTGGCAGGCCATTTAGAAGAAGAGATATTAGTGAGAGGAGAGCCCATACAATATATGAACATCAGAAGGTAGAGAAGCTGGAATAACACAGAATGTTGAAGATTCAAAGTCACTCAGATTATAGAAACTAAGGAGAATTTATTAGGAGCTTTACAGCAGGGAATGCAATTGTCTCGGCTTCTGCCTAGAGTCAAAAATTGAAACCTTTTCCTGCTCTAGAAACTTTACCAGTACTATCCTCCTCCTGAATAACAAGAGGAAATTCATGCAAGATATATCCAGAAGAAGTTCCACAAACAGTCAAGCTCTCCCCACCTTCCTCCACTTTCTCAGGAGATGCACAAACTGACCCATAGATTCCTTCCTGAGCCCAATACTGGAATCTCCTCCTGCTCCAGAGGCTTTGCCAACATTCCTTCTCCCGTAGGCAGAGATTGTACCCAATTACATTAGAAAGAAGGTAGAGAGGAAAATGAAACTGAAGGTATGTTGCTCTTTGCTTACAGTCAGCCCTGGGTGAATTACCCCAGATATGTAGATGATTTTCTCAGGTTCCCTCCTATACTCTTGCCAAACCTATAAAATGTGGTAGAGGCTGATTATGGTCAATCATCAAAAGACAGATTTCAGGTAGTGAGACATGCCTGCTTTCTCCGTATCCCAAACCAGAGGCCTTTCTCCTTCTACATCACAGTCAACAGATGAAATTTACAGGTCAGAAGTAGGGAGAATGTGGGATAAGGGAGTGGACATTTTTGGTTGCTGTTAAATCATCCTTTATAAGATAGTATTTGCTCTACCCACATCATCCATAAGACTCATGGCCAAGTTTCACAGTTTCCTGGGTCAGAATCCCAACAATGTCAAAGTGTTGAGTTCCACAGGAAATACAGTTTATCAGTTGACTCTGCCCCAAACAGATTATGGGAATGAACACAAAAGACCAATGAAGATTCTTCAAGTGCTGGAGGAGTCCATGAGGTCTAGCTTGGTATCTTGTAGGGATAGGCTGCACTGAGCCATACCCACCTGAAGCCCCTGCTTCAGATCAATGACATACTTATTGTTAAGACCTCTCAGAGATGGAAAGCAGATATATCAACTCCTTAAGGCACTTAAGTAATATGTATTAAGATTTTGTGATGAAAGATTTTTTTCTTCATTATATTTATATCTCCAGAGACTAGAAAGGTGCTTATTTCATGCTAGGTGTTTAATACATCCTCATTGGTTCATGGACTTCACTTAGATAGGAATGCATTTCTCTGGTTGGTGGCACACATTATTCTACAAATAAGCAGCCTGCTAGGAACTAAAGGAGAGAATAGCCTAATACAACAGAAACACTCAATGCTCCTTTGAGGAAACGTGTCTATATACTCCATTGGGGAAGAGTATGACTGCACAATAACTTAGGCTCTTGTTCAAAGTATCAAAAAATGAAGGAAATGTCATATATACAAAAATATTTCGAGCTTCTTTCTGTTGGCAATGAATTGGAATCTGATTGGGTGTCTATAAATTTGGAATGACTAAACAATATAAAGTACATGAATGCATTGGTGTACTATTAATCTTTAAGAACTGATGAAGTGAATTGTTTGATAAAAATCTGGGAATAGTTATAGTTTTTACAGAGTGAAAAAATAGAACTAGAAGAATAATTTATGCAAAAATGTTATTATGAAATGGATCTACTTAGAAGGACTATGAAAATGTGATCAAGAAAATGACCAACCACAATTCCTGGAGGATTCATGATGAATCATAATGTATGCCTCTTCATAAATAATGGTGATAAATTCAGAATACAGATAATTATTTTGCTTACTGTACATGTTTCTAAGCATTTTGCTAGTCTTTATTTGTCAGTGAAAGGGAGAAGATAGGTGGTATATATGAGGAATTCTTAGGAAAGGTAGAATATATATCTGGAACAAACAATTCCAAAACCAAAGTGGTCACTATTTACAACTGGTTGTTGTTTTTAGAATTCTATGAAGATGACTTCTTCCATTAAAAAGTAAACTACTTAAGTACAATCCAGTCTGAAATTTTCAAAGAGACCTTCAGGGTGTCTCAGTATCACTTCTTCTGATTCCCTCATGAGTACTTGCCCATTGTGAGTTATCCATAAAATAGTTTTTTTTTTCCTCAAGTATATATTTCTGAGATTGTAAAACATGTCCAGTTCATTGTAGTTGCGTTCTCTGTAGCAATGTTGGAATGCTAGGTAGTTTAGCTGGAGAAAGGACCTCAGTGTCTGGTATCTTCTCCGGCCAAGTGGTCTTCAGAATCTTCCTAGGGTAATTCAACGGGAAGCCATTCCATTTCCTGACATGGCTCTGATACTGTCCAGGTTGCACAAGCATATAGCATTGAAGTCAGCACAAAAACTCTGTAGATCTTTAGTTTGGTAGTCTGTCTAATAGTTCTCTCCCATGCTGTCTTTTGGAGGCTCACAAATTTTGAGCTAGCTCTAGTAATGCATGGGTCAAACTCATTGTCAATGTGCACCTCCGTGGAAAGGATACTGCCAAGGTAAGTGAACTTGTCCACAGTAATCAAAACTTCTCTATTTGCTTTAGAATTAAATGTATAGCATGGGAGAAACTGGCATAGTACCGCCCAACAGGGCATGCCCTCATTAGTGAGGGTACTACACTCGAAATGAAAGATGAATTGAAGGAGTTCAAAGGGAACCTGACATTCATAAGTTTAGAGTATCCACCCCAGGTGTTCACATGGACTATGTGTGCCCAATCTGTGGCAGAGCATTCTGAAATTGTATTGGTCTGATCAGCCACTGTCAAGACACACTGTAATTTGTTTCAAACATAGTGATGTCATTCTGGTCTTCTTTGATAACAAAGGAGAAGTACAAACCAAAAAGCCAAACAATTTAAGTGGATAGGATAAACAGTAGAGCTCTTCCTTTACTTCAATGACATGCCTCCAAATCTGACATTCTATGTTCTAAAGATGATATTAGACATTCAGTGTTTGAAAACCTCTCATGTTCTCAGGTCTCTTCTAGCTATGACATTGTTGATATCTAGAGGTCTTGAATTCTGACTAAAATTTGGCTACCTGGAAAAACATACTGGGACAGCATACCAAGAAGAAACACTTACCCACAAAGTCTATTCTGTATAAAAAAGACATTGGACAAGAGAACTTTGCCCAAATTTCTCAAGTTACTATTCTCTACCTGATGTTACTGGAACTACGTTCACCCTCAGGATAAGAGTCGGAACTTTCTTGCACAGTACCCAATCTAAAATGTTTCTCTCTTAAGGAAGAAGACTTTAGAAGCCACAGACAGAAAATCTCAAATAAAAAAAAAAAACAGGTTCCCATAAACTCCATTTCAATTCCTTGAGGTTATGAAAGAAAAGGTATAAAAATGAGAATATAAATCATTTCTAGTGGACAGAGGGGAAATAAACTGACTTCTCTACAAGAAAGAATTGGAGAAGGAATAAATAGCTTTGGAGCAATAATCTCACACAACAAACTAAGAGACGAAGATCAAGAGAACTCCATGTGACAGCCAAGACCTATTAAAACAATCTGCAGAGACCGAACTAGATCTTAAATTGCAAACTATCTCCTTTCACAAATAGAAAACTTTAACCAATATATAAGGGAGAAGTGCTTTAAGTCTTACTATACTGCCAAAAAACCCTTAAAATACAAAAGGTCTACATATAATATTTCAAGAAATCACAAATGAGGACTGACCAAACCTATGAGTCCAAATGAGAAATAAAAGGAAAAAAAATACACACTTCTCAGTTCCTCACAGAAACTCCATATTTTAAAGATAAAAAAATTTTCTTAACTAAAACCCAGAGGCTCTAATTCAATAATAAGATGCAAAAAGACAAAGAAAGGAAAAGTTCATATAACAATATACCAGTCATCCTCACATAAAATATGATGTCTAGCATTGTTAAGGACAAGTGTGATAATAATATTCCAGAAAGTAGAATTTAAAGCAAAACAATGCAATACCACCGAAATAGCAAGGCAGAGTATAGTATTCCCGTGGGAAATGTGACATTAATGGATGGAATGGAATAAGTATATATTAACTGACTCCACTTTGTGGGCTATTGTGATAGCAATTTCCGTATTAGCCTATGTAATACTACGAATGACCTGTGAAGCTGGCGCTATTATAGAAGACAAGAGAATACTCCATGGTATTTATGAAGTATACGTACTTAGTATTTTAAACATTGGAGTCAAGAGAAACATGGAGAAATATATGTTTTTGAGCCTGTGCTGAACAAAATAAACAAAACCAGACGGACATTGCACACCCTAACAGCAACAAGGGGGTGATGTTCAACCTTATTGGACTTGCTCATTCCATCAGTGAAATAATCAGGGACAATTATAGAGTATCTGCGATGGAGTCAAACAAAGACCAAAGTTTATTACCTTCAATTTAAATAACAAGTTGTCTTATATACTGCATAATTTTGCTATCTCTAATATTTTATTTTTGCCTTGAGGATATGATTTTTCTTTCAACACATTCAGTTTTGTTCAATGAATAGCATGGAAACATGTTATAAAAATTGTTAAAATTACCAGACTGTCTTCTCCGTGGGGGGGTAGGGGAAGGGAATGAACAGTGGAGAAAAATGTGTAAAATTCAAAAATCTAACCAAAAATGGTATTAACTACTATTGTAAATAATTGGAAAACAAATAAAATATGTATTATAATAAGAAAAATGATTTTAGCTTATGAAATAACACTTCCTTAGGAGGCATTTCTTAGTTACCCAATTGCTAATGCCATTCCTTCTAAGGTTACTTTCCATCTCTGCAATATTTATTGCATAGTTTTTGATTTACATATATTGCCTCCACTAATAGAATATAAGCTATTTGAAGCCAGGGCTTTTCTTTCCACTGGCCTTTTCTTTGCATCCTGTATACTTGTCATGATTGGAACATGGCAAAATTTTGCAATAGAGATTACAATAAAAACAAATATATGCTTTTGAGCATTTGGAAAGAATTATGTTTGAAGTATTCATATTTCAATAAGGAGGAAAAACCCATGTCTCCTCAGTACTCTGCTGTTTCATAGACTCAGAGAGCAAAATCTTATGTATAACTGTAACTCAGTTTTTTATTATAATTTCCTTACAAACTGAAGATTAAGGAATGGGAAAGAAATAGCATAGGGAAGAAAGAGCAAAGAACTTAATATTACATTTAATCAAGGGGAATATGGAGCTCAGACAAATATGAAGTAAGTATACCACTATCATTTTTATCTGAAATAAACAGAGATTAAATTCATTTATGCACATGCAAAAAGATTCTTACAAGCTGAATTTGGTGCTGGCATACATGAAATTCAGCCATTTGTTATTACTTTTTTGGAGTTTCATGTACTGTTTTTCCTTTCCAGTGATATGTCCAAGTATAATCCATGTCATGTTCATCTACTGCCAAGTGGGATAGTAATTCTACTAGAAAGTTCCAAAAATGTAATTATCAGCAAAAAGTTCATAATGCTGTCTGCAATTACAAACAGAATTTAAATAGAAACACTTTAGGACTGATAAAGTGTTAAGTTTTTAAAGTCAACATTGAGATGTTTAACATTTGTTCCAGCAGTGCTGTCTCAGTTCTTTACTGATACTAGAGTAGAAGGGAATTATAGAAATACAAACTGGAGAGGCCAGCTAAGACCATCGAGTAGCAGGAAAAAAAAAAGACGAACTTGGCCCCATCATTGCACTTCAAAGACACAGAAAATGCATCAGACTGAATAGTCAATGGTAAATACAAGAACAAATTAACAGTGAGCCATTTTCTCCTTCAGGTGAAAAGAGGGCAGGTTTGACAGAGAGGTCTACAGGCAATGAAGAAAGGGTCTAGTCATTAGGAAACTACCGACATTTCTATAAGGGAGGTTCAGTGAGACCCTGTATATATCTATGCTATGAGATACTTCTTAGGCCTATGTATTCCTTGTTCAAATGGGAGAGTCATGGTCCCACTGGAAGGCTGCGCTGCCTGTTACTCATTGCTATGCCACAGACCCAGTTTCGGAGTGGCAGTCTATGGTAAGGAGTCCTCATGGGCCTAGACGTGGATCCTCATCAAGGAACATGTACAGAAGCAAGCAATATCTGTGTTACCCTGTCCCTATCAGCAGAACAGTTTCAGAGATACATTGCCCAATCATTCCTAGAGACTGTACCTCAATAACAAAAACAAGAAAGTCAGTCCTAAAGGGATCCTAAAGTTCTATCCCTTTGAACCTATCAATCTTTTCATCTAGCTGAATTAGATTGAAACTTCCAAAACCCAGATGAGTAAATTTATTACCTTTAGGACCACAGAGTGTTAATCAGAATTTCAGATAACACAGATTTGAGAATAAGGAAGTTTACTGGTGCTTTTCCTGATATATTGGAATTACCCTATTCAAAACTGCTCAAAAGCAACAGGAGGACACAAGCATGCCCCAGTCTCTCCACAAAACTAAAGACCCAAGCCCTAATACAAAGCTCAAAATTCTGAAGAAGGGCCTAAAGAATGAACAAACAAAAGAGAATTCCCCTAGATAAAAGCTGTTAGAGTTCTTCAAGCAACAAACATAGAATAAATGAATGACTTTAAAACATCTATAAACAAAATTTCAAATAGAAAAAAAAATGACTTTAAGCAGTTCAAGTAGACATCCTTTAGTTGTTTAGTCATTTTTTGGTTGTGTCTGATTCTTGTCTTGTCATTCTGGAGAAGTCAAACATCGTCCACTCAGTTTTCTGTTTAGTAAAGTGGTGGGCCTGGCTTTGATGGTGTCTCATGATGCCAAAGTTCTATGATCTTATAGGTGCAAGGGATAATAGAGAAAGCCCTTGTGCATGTGTAGTGGGACAGAAAATTGGAATTAGAGGGAGTGGGACATAAAAGAGAATAGAGACCCAATGAAAGGATACCTGGGAGGGGGGTTGGCAAAGATGAGGATGCCACACAGCTATGGTCCTCATGGTATGATCTTGGAACCTGAATTAGTATTTTACTTCACATTTTATATGATTGAATCTGGATAAGTCACTTAGAGTGTTCAAGGTCCTGTTATTTCTGATGTTTAAATGGACATGGACCTAAGGGTCCTCAAAATTCCTTCCTGCTCCCAATCTATCGCCCGCAATGGTTCTGTTGTGTGTCCAAACATTGGATGAGAGTCAGGTCAAATAGAGATATACATGTAAGGCCATGATACAACCTTTATTACCTTTATTCTTTGATATTCAGACTTTTATAGTAAAATTTATCTCAGGCATTATAAGTTGCATGAAACCCTGCTGCATCGCTCACTGGATACAATCTACAATTTTTATCCTTCGAAATCTGTAGACTTCCTTATCAGAAAGTTTCCCACACACCTCTAGCTCCCTAGATGTTTAGGTCAGGGTTCACTGGTGAGCCAACAAATCCATTTAATGAGCAAGAAGAATATATGCATATCTCTTGTGGCCAAGGTCACCAAAAATATGTGTAATTCACTCTCAGGAGCTGACCCTTGACAGAAATCCCCTTCTTAGGCATGCTGAAGCTTCAGAGGGTGTTTTAGGACATGTACATTTTGTCCCAGAGAAAAAAGTCATTTGAGTCAAATGGGAATAATACACAATATCAATAAAAATGTGAAGATACCCAGAAGCATGCTCACTAATAGATTCATAAAATGAAAAGGATGAAACCTATTAAGAAAATTAAACAAATTATCAATATCTGAGTCCATTTCTATTCTAGGTGCCAATGCAATATCATTAACAATTTTATGCAATTGATTCACATCCTTAGTGATAGAATCATTATACCATATTCCATTCAAATAACTTTTTATATTATCCCATGGAATAAGTGGAGTATTATATTTTAAAGGAGTAACACAAATAGCAGAGAGTCTATAATGACATTGCAATTGTCCCCTATTTTCATTATATTGGTTTGCAATGCATTAATCAAATGATAAAGATCTTCATTAATTCTCTCCTGAGAGGGATTTGCATGAACTGATGCTGGGCAAGATGAGCAGAAGCAGAAAAAACTTTATACATTCTAACAGCAACATTGGAATGATGATCAACCTTGATGCAGTTGCTCATTTTATCAATGCAGCAATCAGGGACAATTTGGGACTGTCTGCGATAGAGAATACCATCTGTATCCAGAGAAAGAACTGTGGAGTTTGAACAAAGACCAAAGACTATTACCTTTAATTTAGAAAAAAAACACAGCTATCTTATTCTCTGATTTTGCTATCTCTTATATTAATGTTTCTTCCTTAAGGATATGATTTTTCTTTTATCACATTCAATTTGGATCAATGTGTACCATGGAAACAATGTAAAGACTAGCAAATTGCTTTCTATAGGTGGTGGGGAGAGGAAAGTAAGATTAGGGGGGAAATTGTAAATATCAAAAAAAAAATAAATACTTTAAAATAAAAAAAAAATTCCCCGGGGCAGCTAGGTGGTGCAGTGGATAGACTACAAGCTCTGGAGTCAGGAATGCTTGGGTTCAAATCTGGCCTCAGACACTTAATAAGTACCTAGCTCTGTGGCCTTGGGCAAGACACTTAACCCCATTTGCCTTGCAAAAACCTTAATAATCAAAAAATAAACAAACAAAAATTTCTGTCCTGAAGCCTTAATGTTCTAGTAACATTTTTTGATAATTTTTGAATATATTTTGCCTCTATTTTTTTTCTTTTGAATCACTTCTTTAACTACACATGCTCGAATAATGCAATTGTAACAGTTAACATTATACCACTGTCCACTGTGGTCTGGGCAGGTTGCCAAGGAGCTAGGGTCCTAGGGGATTGTCCTGATGACAAGGGTTTAATAGAAGGACAAACAAACTCCTGGACTTTATGCAGGTATGTGCTACTCAGGTTTCAGGGTGAACCTCAACAAGTCCCATGACCTCTTTAAATGTGTTCCCTATAGCCTTCCAGCTTCGATATTCCCCTGGGCCTTGGAGGTGGAGGATTAGACCAAGTCTGTTTCCTGCCCTCTGGAAATTCACAGCCTAGGGGAGACAAGGAGTAGGCAGAGGTAAGTCCTATGGGAAATCTGACCTGGTGAATGTAGACAGACGCAAGAAGGTGTTTTTGGCATGGGCATCAAGGAAGGCTTCCTGGATGTGGGCAGCCTTTGATCTGGGAATTAACGGATTGCAAAGAGGGCAGGGACAGACACCAGAGAAGATCTGTGGTTTTTGAGAGTCCTCTGCTTAAGGGGTCCCTCTTGGGAGGATGTAGGGCTCCATGATTCAGCCTTGCTTTTTGCAACTGGACTCACAATCCCCTAATACCCCATGTTGCTGTGACTATCAATTGGTTGATAGTTCCTTATTCAGCATCCCAGTTTATATCTTCATACATTTCCCTGAGCAAGAGAAACTGGGAAACAAGACCTAAAATGGCTGCAGGTGTGGAGAATAACAATTACAATAGGAATCTGATCAGTACAAAGCTTTATTATAGCTAATGTGAAAGAAGGGGAAGAGAGAGAGAGAGGAAAGGGGAAGTCAACACACAATTCAGGCAGGCACAGCAAAACAGAGTTTAATCCATGGAAGGGCAGCCCTGCTTGGGGGAAGCACAGAGAATAAGCGAATTCAGAAGAAAAGGGTGCTCCTGCTGGAGGGGATGGGGGCCTTCTACCATAGCAGAACATATTCTCCAAAGGCCTCTTCAAAGAAAACAACTGGAATATCATATGGCAGGAAATAGGTATAAACCAATATCTCTCTCCCTATACCAAGATAATGTCTAAGTCTACATGATTTCAAAGGTAATACCACAAGCCAATTAGGAGAACAAAGAATAGTTTATCTGTTATATCTATCGAGTAGTTTAAGTATAATATTATTTTTATGTCTAAATTCTGTATCCATTTTCATCATATCTTGGGATAGGGTGTGAGTTACTGATCTAATCCAGATTTGTGCCATAAAAACTTCTAATTTTTCCAACAGCTTTTGTCGAAGAGAGAGTTTTTATCCCAATAGCTGTACTCTTTGAGTTTATGAAACAGCAGATACATATAATGATTTCCTGCTGTTGCACCTAGTCTATTCCACAGATTCACCACTCTATTTCTTAACCGATACCAGGCAGTTTTGGTGACTGATGCTTTACGATATAATTTTAGATCTGGTAGGGCAAACACACTGAAGGTGGTGGTATTCAGAAATAAAATACTGGAGAATATGGATAAAGTGAAATAAGGGGAAAAATACAAACAGAGGGAAGATAGCATGGAGAACAATGAAGAGATATCAATTATAACTTTGAATGTGAATGGAATGGACTCTTCCCTAAAACATAAGCAAAAAGCAGAGTGGATTAAAAACCAGAATCCTACAATTTGCTCCTTACAAGAAACTTATTTGAAGCACAGAGATACATATAGAGTAAAGGTAAAAGACTGGAGCAAAATATATTTTGCTGCAGCTGAAGTGAGAAGAGCAGGGGTAGCAATCCTTATCTCAGACAAAGCAGCTGTAACAATAGATAGCATTAAAAGAGATAAGGAAGGAAATTATATACTCCTAAAAGGTACCTTAGACAACAAATTAATTTCCAGACTAAATATGAATGCATCCAATGTTACTAGTGCGAGAACTCAACCTCCCGCTCTCAGATTTAGATAAATCTAACCATAAAATCAACAAGAAGGAAATTAAGGAGTTAAAAAGTTTGTTACAAAACCTAGACATGATAGATTTATGGAGGAAACTAATTAGGGATAGAAAGGAATACACTTTTTATTTCTGCAGTACATGACACTTACTCAAAAATTGATCATATTCTAGGGAATAAAAACCTAATAATCAACTGCTCAAAGACCAAAAGAGTGAATACACCTTTTTCAGATCATAATGCAATAAAAATCCCATTTCAATATTGGGCCAGGGGATTAGACCCCAAATTTATTGGAAGCTAAATAACCACACTTTAAAGAATGAATGGATCAGCTAGAAAATGACGATAATGAAACAACATACCAAAACCTATGGGATACACTCAAAACGGCTATCAGGGGATATAATATATCTTTAAATGCTTACATGAATAAATTAGATAAAGAGGAAATCAATGAACTAAATGTGCAACTAAAAAAATTTAGAGAAAGAATAAATTAAATCCCCCAATTTAATATGAAATTAGATTATCTAAAAATTAAAGAAAAATTAATAAACTTGAAATCAATAAAAATATTAAACTAATAAATAAAACCAAGAGCTGGTTTTGTGAAAAAAACAATAAAACTGATAAACCTCTGGTCAATTTGATTTAAAAAAAATAAAGAAGAAAACCAGATTTCTAGTGTCAACAAGGAGGAAATGAAAGTTATAATTGGAAATTATTTTGACCAACTCTGTGTCAATAAATTTGATAATCTAAGTGATATGGACAAATATTTGCCAAAGTATTAGTTGCCCAATTTAAATGAAGAGAAAATTAAATACCCAAATAGCCCTATCTCAGAAAAAGAAATTCAATAAGCCCTCATTGAACTCCCTAAGAAAAAATCTCCAGGGTCAGGTGGATTCACAAGAGAATTCTTTCTACCATTTAATGAACAATTGTTTCCAATTCTATATAAACTCTCTGGAAAAATAAGTGAAGATGGAACTCTTCCTATTTCTATGACATCAATATGGTGCTGATATCTAAACCAGGAAGAGTTAAAACAGAGAAAGAAAATTATAGACCTACCTCCCTGATGAATATAGATGTAAAAATCTTAAGCAAAATCTGAGCAAAATGATTACAAGTTATTACTAAGATAATACATTAAAGACTGAGTAGGATTTATCCCAGGAATGCAGGATTGGTACAATAATAGGAAAACTGTTAGTATTAATAACAAACCTATCAGAAATCATATGATTATATCAATAGATGCTGAAAAAGCTTATGACAAAATACAGCATCCATTCCTACTAAAAATAGGAGAGAGCATAGAAATAAATGGATTGTTCCTTAGAATAATAAGCAATATCTATCTGAAACCATCAACAAGCATCATATGCAATGGGGATAGGCCAGAGGCATTCCCAATAAGATCAGGGGTGAAACAAGGATGTCTGTTATCACCACTACTACTCAATATTGTATTAGAAATGCTAGCTTCAAGGGGCGTCTAGGTGGCATAGTGGATAAAACACTGGCACTGGAGTCAGGAGTACCTGGCTTCAAATCCAGCCTCAGACACTTAATAATTAGTTAGCCGTGTGGCCTTGGCAAGCCACTTAACCCCATTTCCCTTGCAAAAAAAAAAAAACCTAAAAAAAATAAAAAAGAAATGCTACCTTCTTCAATCAGACAAGAAAAAGAAATTGAAGGAATTTGAATTGGGTAGGAAGAGATAAAACTCTCACTATTTGCAGATGACATGATGGTATACCTAGAGAATCCCAAAAAATCTTCTAAAAACTCTGTTGCCTTTCAAAAACCAAAAGAATAAAGAAATAAAAAAAAGTTTTAGTAGGTAGAAAAGACATATTTTAGAACCAACTTTTCACTATGTGAAAAACAAACTTTATGGTATACATGTAAAACTGCAGAATGCAGCATTTGTGCTGCTTGACTTACTTGTCTAATATCCAACCAGCTTATCATTTTCAGTGGTGACTGCTCCCTTTTCTAGAACTTAAAAGTCCTATTGGCAGACTGTATTCAAAAGTTCCCCAGAAAGGACCAGGTGTACTTCCCCTTCCATTCTCCTTTCTACAGAGCAGACGAAGGGAGGAGTTTTAAAACTATAATATATTTGTTTAGATATTCTTTCTCATATATGTACATATGGTGAAATTCATCTCTAATAACTTGAATATATCAAAATGTTTCTATATGAATTTCAGCCCAAATTGTAACAGGTAAACAAAATAATTATATACTGCCTTAATATGTGATCAATGAAGTTTTGCTATTTGAGGCAGAATTTGTGGCAGTTTAATTTGATCTACTTCTTACTTTGATCCTTTAAGTGGTATGCAGAGTTCAGCAATTGTCTCTTGGGATATGAAGAACACTGTTGACCATGGACTCCTCAGAACTGCCTTGGATACTCTCTTCATCAGAATAACTAAGTCTTTCACAGTTGGGGATTTTGCAGTATTGCTCCTGCAATGAACAACATTCTCCAGGTTTGTCATTTTACTTTGGGTGAGTCCAAATAAATCTTTCCAGATTTTTGCAAACGTTCCTGCTTGTCCTTCATTGTAGTACAATTGTATTTCAGTTCAACCATGCATGCCAACTTGTTCATGGGTATCCCTCACTTTCCAAACCTTTCTCATCACAAATAGATCTTCCATTCATATATTTGTACAAATAGTTTTTTTTTTCCCCCTTTGCTCTCTGGGATACAGGCATGGTAAATGTATTTCTGGGTTGCACAGACTTCTAGGTCAATTTTTGTGAACCTGCTGAAAAATACACCTGAGAAAATGTATCCAGGTAGATCTCACTTTACACAGGGGACTATTCTGCAGAACCTTGTAAACAGCAATTTTAATGTAATGTGAATTTAACCGTGGATGGGGAAAAGATCAGGAGGGAGGAGGCAGGGATTAGTGCCCTTGTGGTGGAGAGAGCAGCATATAATTGAAGGTCTTCTGTGGAGTGGACACAGAGAAGCCAGAATATGAGGAGGGACCGATGCTTGTTGGGGCCAGACTCATGAGGCCCTGCCTGGAGAAGAAAGGAAGAACATTCCAGTAGGTACACAGCTGAGCCAGACACAGAAACATTCAGGAGAGGATGTGTGACAGGGACTGAACCCTGGACAGATACAACACCAGAATGTAAGGACCAAATTCTCTGGCCAGTGGGTGAACTGAAATCAAGGTCTCCTCTCTCAGTATGGAGGTCTCAAGGCAAACCCTCACCCATCAGTGGGGGGTCATCTCTCTGCAGGTCTGTTTTTCTGCTTTCACTTGGAGGATTTTTTAAAAGGATTTTTTTGGGAATGTGTTGTGCTGGTGCTTGGTCAGAGGCCACAGAGCATGAATCTGAGGGGCAGGAGCAGTAAGAGATCCCAGTACTCTATGGCCAAGGTTACAGAGGGACTTTTTGTAATGCAGAATTCTTACAGAGTACCTTACATAAAGTCCAATTTGCATGATATAAGTTTATATAAACCAAGATCTGTCTGTATTCCTTTTTATTGCAATTCAGTTTTCTTCAGAGACCTCCCAGATCTAAGGTTCTAAGGCTCTATTCTTTTTTTTTTTAATGAATGATTTTATTTATTTTGAGTTTTGCAATTTTCCCCCTATTCTTGTGTCCCTCCCTCCACAGCCCATAGAAGGCAGTCTGTTAAGGACTCTACTCATCTTAGTGAATTCTTTCTTATTTATTTTATGGTTATATTTAACTAGCTCTGAGAAGGAAAAGTTGAGGTCATCCACCACTATTGTTCTACTGTCTATTTTCTCTTGTAACTCATTTAACAGCTCCTTTAACAATCTGAATGCTAGGTCTTTTCCTACACAAATGTTTACTGTTGATATTACTTCATTTTCTATGGCTGATTTGAACAAGGAAGTTGTAGTTTCCTTGTTTGCCCCTTTTAACCAAGGTTCTTTGTGCTTTGGTCTTGTAGGAGATCATCATTGCTACCCATGAATTTTTTTACTTCAGAAGAGGTAACAATTTCTCCTTCAGCCCCTTTATTTTGACTTTGTTTATCTCTTTGTCTTAAATATATTTTTTGAAAGGACAAAACAAAACATTATCATAGGAGTCTGGTTTCTAATCCATTTTGCTAACTATTTCCATTTATCCCTGAACTGATCCTATTCACACTTATGATTACCAGTTATTTTCTTCCCCCATTCTATTGTATTCTCTCTCTCTCTCTCTCTCTCTCATTCATGGAATATCTCTTTTTTTCCCTCTTAATATCTTTCTGTAGAGAGCAGGATCGTAGTATTGACAATGTTCTTCAAGCATGTGGTTCCAGCCACAAATAACTTGTCTGCTGAGGGTTGGTAGGATAGATGTGTCTTCACACAGAGCAAACCTGTAGTAGGTGGTGTAGGAAAGAACCTGAGAAACCTTTCTGGACAAAGAAACCAACCTTTATTAAGAGAAGCAAAGGGGTGGTCTCAGAATGCACTGGACAGACTAGAGGCCCCCTACTTCATATCTCTGAAAGCTTGGCTTCTTTCCCCTGAAGGCTCCCCAGGTTCCTTCTTACACCAGAATGTTCTCAGAGTGTTTTCTGCCACAATGTCTTTTCCTCTGAGTATTCAGAGAGTAGGTCTGTTTTGAAAGAGAGTAATCCTAAAGGAATGGGACTTTTCTTAGAACAATTATTTTTATCCACAAGTGTTTTCCCTCCATGTTCAGAGACAAGAAGCTGCTTCAAGAGAAGGTCATTCTGCAGGAAGTAAAGGATTCTTCGAGATACTATCAGTATCCACAATGTCTTTTCCTCTGAGTGTTCTGAGATTAGATGTGTTTCCACAGAGAGTAAGCTGATAGTAACCAGAATGTTTGAGAAAGAGATTCTCCCCCAACAAATATCATTTCCTCTGTGTATTATACAGCCAAGTTGACTTTCTCTCCCTCCTAAAACAAAAAATACAATTTGGCACAAGGCATGGCTCTCAGGGAGAATGAGAGGAAGAGGAAGGGATACAAGGAGTACCATGAAAATGTTTCAATTTGGTCAGGAATAAGAAGGGTATTAATGGAGGTGGAAAGGAGAAAAGAAAGCTGCTTTGAATGTGCAAAGTGATTCCTTCCATGTCTGCAGATTCAGGATGGGGACTTGGGTTGAGACCTCCAGTGCTGAGAGAGGAGATTTTTGGCTTTTCTACTCATTAAACATGTCTGACATCCACATGTCTGTCTTCTGTCCATCCATGATTGGATGCCCTGTGTCTTTTTTCATTCCACTTGTGTCCTTTCCTCTCTTGGCTGTGGCCATGTCCAGTCTATATGTGACTGATCCCCCATATGTTCTTCTTGATTGTGGTCAAGCCATCATGAGGCCAGCCAAAACACCCACTTAATCTTCGTCCTGCTCTTTCCCCTCTGTCCTCAGACCCTATGTGTCTTTAAGCCCCGCACCCCTTCACAAGCATTTGGTCCATGTCCTGCCTCCCTTCTTCCCTTGAAGATGGGTCTGTGGAAAATTTCACATTATGGTAAAGATTGCTGTCCTCAGAGGTTTGCCCAATGGTGATTTTCATAAAGCAAAACCTGGAGAGGATAAATGATAGATGGCATATTTGGAAAGGAGTGTGGCAGAAGGTAGGAGACCCATATCTCATATCCCTTATCAAGTTAAACTTTAAATGGATAAATAAATTAAATTTGACAAATAAAATATTAATGTGATAACTGATGACAATGGTCAAAGAGACAAAAATAAAAGATAAATTTATAGTCATTATAGGTCATTCTAACATGGACCTTTCAGCTCATTAAGTCATTCATCAATAGCTATTGACTAGATTCCTCCTAGATGCTGTGCACATAGGAAGACATGTGACTAATCCACAGGTATTTCTTAAATAAGTCCTGCATACCTGGATGGGTGCAAGATTCTGGAGATGGAAACACTATTAACAACAACAGCTACTTACCACCAGAAATTTTCTTCTGATGAGACAGGAAATATATGAAAATATACAGAGAATAAAAATTCTCTGGCAGAGAGAAGGCAAAGTACAAGTGGGGCCACTACCAGCGGGGAACAGGGCAGGCTCATGGAACAGGGGATGCTTGGACTGTGACTGGATAGAAGAGAGGGATTATCTGAGAAGTAAGGGCAGAGGGCCAGCTTCAGAGTCATGAAGGCTCAGAGTTCAAGGGCTGCTTTGAACCACACCAGCTTCAAGCCAACAGTCAAGTTACTTAGCCTCTTAATGCCCTAGACAGCTCTGAAATGCCAAAGATATTGACACAGGTTATCAATCTTACTGAGGAGGCCAAAAGGTAAAAGAGCACTTGAGAGGAAATATTTCAATTTACCCTGGCTCAAAGTCTCAATCTGAACTCAGATCTTCCTAACTGTAGTTCCTGCATTCTAACAACTGAACTACCTAGATGGAAAAATTTCCGTTTCCCAAGAGACTGCAGCTAAGCTCCTGTTCAGGAGGCTGCCCTGAGGACAGGTAAAAGTAGGAAAAGAGCTCATTCTCACTACATTGAAATTTTCCAAGCACTCAGTCCCCTATAAATTCACCACCCAGCCCAAGGAAAACTCTAGTTGTCCTACCAGAGTTAAAATCATTTCAAATATTTTTATGGATGGTCAATGCAAGGTTCTGGGAGTAGGACCTATAATCCCAGAGAATGTAAGTTAACTTTTATGTAAACAGATAGAGAAGCTTGAAGTATCCCAATGGAAAAGCTGTATCTGACCGACATGCAACTAAAAATTAATGAATGATTTAATTAATCCCTCATTAAACAACAAATTAAAAATCCTGAAAGTCAAGGGGAATGAAAATATGGAATGTTAAGAAAACCGCTGTACTAAGAAATCAACCAAAGAGCTGGTTTCTTGAAAGAAAATTAAAAAGGAATACCACTTGTAAATGTGATTTTAAAAAGGAAAGAAAACATCAAATGACTAGAGTCAAAAAAGCAAAAAGGCCAATTCACCACCCATGAAGAGGAAAAGAAAGCAACAATTAGCAGCTATTTTGACCATATAAATGAGAAAGTCTACATTAAATGGATGAATATTTGGAAAAATTTAAAAGCCCAGATTATCAGAAGAGGAAATGGAATATTTCATTCCATATTAGAAATGTAAATTGAACAAGCCTCCAATGAACTTTCTAAGAAAAAAATCCCCAGGTCAAGATGGTTTCACAAGTGAATTTCTACCAAATATTTGAAGAAGAATTAATTCTGATACTATATAAACTATTTGAGATAATGGGGGAGGAAGGAATTCTGACAAATTCCTTTTAGGACATAAATTTGGAGGTGAGACCTAAATTGTAAATAGTCAGATGAGAGAAATAAAATTATAGACCAATTTTTCTAATAGATACAGACATAAAAATATGAAGTAAAATACTATTAAGGGAGATTATAGCAACATATTTTACCAAGATGATATACTATGTCCAAGAAGAATTTGTGCCAGGTATTCAGGTCTATTTCAATATCAGGTAAATTAACAGATGCATAAGTGATCATATCAATAATAAAAACAACAGAAATCAAATAATTACCTTAAGAGATGCAGAAAGAACTTTTGTCAAAATGTAGCATACATTCCTAGCAGAAGCACCAGAGCACAGAAAAAGAGATTTCCTTAAAATGATAAGTAGTTCTCTCTAAAACCATCAACAAGAACAATCCATAATTGGAATAAAGTAGAAGCCTACCCAAGAGGACAAGGGGTGAAACAAGAATGCCTACTATTTCCACTATTCTTAGAAATTGTCCTGGAATTTGTAACTCTAGCAAGAAGAGATGAAAAATGCAGTGGAAGTTATTGAAACATAGAAAGGGAAAAATACTTCCACTTTGTGATGATATATTTAGAGAATTCTAAAGAATCAACTAGGGGCAGCTAAGTGGAGCAGTGGATAGAGCACCGGCCCTGGAGTCAGGATTACCTGAGTTCCAAGATGTGTGGCCTTGGGAAAGCCACTTAACACAAATGACTTGAAAAAAAAATAAATAAAAAGAATCAACTAAAAAGCTGGCTGAAATGATTAAGAACTTTAGCAGCTTTGACATTCACATTAACTTTAGCATTAACAACTTTGGTTGGTTTATAAAATGATACAATATAAAACCTCAGACTTTGATTTATTTTTTTTTAGTTTGACTGTAGGATTAAGCTTCCCAATTAATAACATATATGTGTAACATCTATGTGTGTGTGTACATGTGTATATATATACACACATGCACATATGTATGTATATATATATACATATACACATACATGTGTGTGTGTGTGTGTCTGAATGAAATCATTGTAATACATAAAAATCTTTTAAAGGCTATATTGCCCTTTCTGACATTTGGAAGAAGGGTATTGAGAAAAGTTAAATTCCTTAGAGTTCTTGAATAAACTCCCTTAGCTAGACTTTATATTTAAGCTAGATTTTAAACTGAATAGTAGAATTTTCCATGGTTGGATTTCTTTTTTCTGGCAACTAAAATCATGTTTGTATAGCAAACACAGGTCCCTTGTAAGGAAGATTTCTGGTTACAAAATGCTTCACCTGTGGGGCAAGACCTTCTGGAATAATCTCCCTTTGCCAGTTCAATGTTGACAACAGTGTGACCGTGTTCTGAAAGCCTGGGAAAAGCAAACCAGATGGAAGACCAGCCTGGTCTAAGTGAATTATATTCCAAAATAAAGTTTCCCAAGATTGCTGATAAGCTTTTTGTTTATTTGTTTTTTTAGGTTTTTGCAAGGCAAATGGAGTTAAGTGGCTTGCCCAAGGCCATGCAGCTAGGTAATTATTAAGTGTTTGAGACTGGATTTGAACCCAGGTACTCCTGACTCAAGGGCCTGTGCCTTCTCCACTGCGCCACCTAGCTGCCCTGCTGATATGCTTTTAATCCTCTTTTCTGTCATAGAAATAAGCTCTGTGAATCATCCTTTATCACTAATTACTGAGGAATTAGTTAGCCTGACTTATGGGAAACTCTCACCATTCTATTAAATCATTGTTTAGACCCTAGGAAACTTTTTATTTGAAAATTATTTCATTTTTCAGATAATTTTCAATGACAGAAGCAGTTTCAACTTTGAGACCTCTCAAGCCAGAGACATTAAGGAGACGTAGTAGCTGGTTAGAAAGAGATCACTGGGGGCCCCACAGGAGTGGAAGGAGTTTGGACATTCCACTGCTTATAGAGACTTCTGGTTCAGAGTTCAAGGGCAGAGAAGAAAATTTTCTGGCAAAAGGAAGCAGAGACCCTGAAGAGCAGGTTATCACTTCTGGTCACAGGGGTGAGGAACTCTGAGGAACAGCATCATTTAGGATGCCAAGGAACAGGGACCCTGAGGAAAATATCAATTGCAATCCTGAATGATCAGGGGTTCTTCCTGGTTAAGGAATAGAACACAGATCATGAAAGCAGTGACCAACCCTCTCCCCAAATCACATCAATTTGGGACCACTAATGACTTTCAAATTCCCATATCTAGATCTGAATACAGTCATGTGAAAAAATATGAAGCTTCAGACAATCCATTTCCCTATGGAGCTTTGCTGAAGTATAAAAGGCAAGGGTAGCAATCATGATCACAAACAAAGCAAGAGCAACATCTGTAACAAACTTAATTTAGAGAGATAAGCAGGAAAATTATATCTTGATTGAATATACCATAGACAATAATGTAATATCGATAGTAAACAAATGTGCATCAATGGCCAATCATCTAAATTCTTAAAGGAAAAAAATATATGAGTTGCAGACAAAAACAGTCAAATCATACTAAGGATGAACCCAACTTTCCCCTCTCAGAATTAGATAAATCTATGTATAAAATATGCACAAAGGAATTCAAGGAGACAAAAAGAATATTTTAAAAGTTTGACATGATAGATTTCCATTCTGTCTTGGAAATCTATGGAATGGAAATACAATGGAATGGAATGGAATGCAAAGAAATGCAATTCTTTCTCAGCTGAACATGGCACCTTTACAAAAATGAACAACTCTTAGGGCATAATATCTCACAATCAAATAGAGAAAAACAGAAATACTAAATGGAGACGTTTACTGAATTTTTATAGACCAAAATGAGAGGTGAATTACCTAGTTGTGGAAACTTAGATTACAAATTAATTGGTAAGTAAATAATTTAATTCTAAAGAATGAATGGATCAAATAATAAATCAGACAGTGAAGTAATAATTTCATTTAAGAGAGATATGAAAATGAAACAACATAACAAAATTTGTGGGATGCAACCAAGTCAATACTTCGGGGAAATATCGATCTGTAAATGCTTTTTCTTATAAAACAGAGAAAGAAAATGTGAAGCAATTGGGCATGAAATTTTAAAAAGTAAGAAAAAACAAATGAAAATATCCATTTATATAACAAAATGACAATCCTGAAGTCAAAGAGGAGACTAAGGAAATTTTTAAGAAGGAAACTAATAAATAAAAGTATTGGTTTAATGAAAATATTAACAAAATAGATAAACCATTGTTTAATTGGATTAACAACAGGAAAATAACAAATGACTGGTCTCAAAAATGAGAGTATAAATGCATAACAAATGAAGATGAAATTAAAGCAATATATAGGAATTATGTGACTCAAGTAGATACCAACAAAACTGACCATCTCTATGAAACAGATGAATACTTACCAAAATATAAACTGTCCCTGTAACAGAAGATAATGAAGAAGATTCAGATAACTCTGTCTCAAAAAGTCAAATTGATCAAGATATAAATGAGTTTCCTGAGAAAAAATCTAAATGGTTTTGAAAGTAAATCTTGAAAAACATTTAGAAAGCACTTCATCAAAATTTTATATGCTCTATTTGAAAAAAACTGTTTAGTGTGTTCTATCATAATCTGCTTATGACACAAATATAACTTATGAGAATATGCACACACTAGTACATTTTCAGTAGAGGTATGAAATGACAAAATGAAAAATAATTAGGAATTATACACAGAAAGTACCGAATATTTTGAAAGCTTTCAAAACAAAGACTCCATTAGACCCCAAGGAAGTCATCAATAATTTTAAAAAGTTCTGGTGCAGCTAGGTGACACAATGGATAGAGCACTAGCTCTAGAGTCAGGAGCACCTGAGTTCAAATTTGACCTCAGACAATTAATAATTACCTAGCTGTGTGACCTTGGGCAAGTCACTTAACACCATTGTTTTGCAAAAAACAAAAAACATTAAAAGGTCCCATACACACCAAACTATTTACAGCAGTACTTTTTGGGACAGCTGTGGATTGGAAACAAAGTAGTTGTTCATCCACCATGCAATGGCTGAACAAGGCAAGGAGCATGAATGTCACAGAGGAGTATCACCATGCTGTAAGAAAGGATGTGTGTGGTTACCACATCATCAGGAAAACTGGAACCTCAGCTACCGGGCTATGGGGCAGAGCATTGCTGGCCTGAGCTGGTCATTTTCCACCATGAGCTAAACACCTAGAGTTCCCAGGGCTGATTGTAACCCCTGCCCAGCCCAAGCAGCCCCAAGGCCCCTTGGAGTGGAGGAGCAGGAGGTGGGAGCTCCAGCCCACCACAGCTCACAGGGACATCTACTGGCTGTACTTCTTTGTGTCAGGATGTAACTCAGGATGGTGTGTCAAAACCATCATCCCACCTTTAGATCGAGAGTACATGTTATTATTGGCACATAATCAGTCACCAGTGCAAACATTTAGGACTGTTTTCTGCTTTGTATGCTGTCCCCAGAAACAAAGACTGTCTTGGTCTATATAGAGAGAATGGAGCAAAAGTGATAAGAATCGTTCCATATGACGCAACTGAGTTTGTGTCCTTTCTCCGTTAGAAAAATTTAATTATGACAAAACTTGCAATTTCTAGATATAGTCATCTGATAGTGGCTGCGTCCATGGAAGGTATGATGACAGCGTTCACTTGCGCTTACAGAGTCGACATAGAGTTTGCCTGGTCTTGCATGGGGGAAGAAGAATAAACATACATCAGAGCTGTTCATATATACAAAAGGATTGATGCAAAGGAAAGGACTTTTCAGAGGACTGATGGCTACTATCATTAGATTGCCTCCCTATGCAGGAATTTCCTTTTATTCTCTCCCATGCCCTTACCTTGCTTCAAAGGTCTTCATCAGAGTGCCCAATGTCTTAGGTCTGTAAATGCAGATAAATTTACTTTGTATTGGTGTTACTGGAACAATAGCACAGACAGTATCTTGTCCACTTGATGTAAGCGCTCTTTAAATGCAAGTCAGAATTGTTCTCCGAGCTTCTTCAAAGTGCCTCATAATGTTGAAGACAATAAATTATGAGGACAGACAGTGTGGGATATTCAGAGGACTCTATCATTTCTCTTAAATACTTCCTCTGTGTTTGCTCTTAAGTTCACAACTTACCAGACATGAAGCAGTTTCACTATCTCAACTGGTGACATTGTTCTCTTATCTATCTATCTATCTATCTATCTATCTATCTATCTATCTATCTATCTATCTATCTATCTTTCTGTCTATCTATCTTTCTGTCTATCTGTCTATATTTTTTTCCTATTGGCAACTGGTTGGAGGGCAGCAGTGTCTATAGCTTAAGTGAAGTTGAGTATTGCTGTCAATGGTATGGGACTATTTAATTTTGCTTTGTGAGAAATTAGAAGTGATTTCTGATGTTAGGGTTAATTTATGGTTTTCTGATACAAAACATGCTCTTAGGTCAACTCTGGATGTTTTAAGTTAATTAGTTTCATTAAAATATTTGAAAGTTTTGAGAAACTGATGAAATTCATTGAAGCCCATTACAGGTTTTTTGAGATTTCTTATTAACTCTATTGTGTTCTCCCGAGGTTATTTTTGTTTTTTAATAATCACAACAACAACAAAAAAAAATCACAGCTTTAAGCCAGATGTAATGAAAACCCATTCTGGGTTTTACAATGAACTAAGTTCATTTTGCTTCTGATACTGATTTGATCATTTGTGATTATTGTAGCAAGAATGTATACAGAAATTTTTCTTGACGAGTTCGGGAAGCTTACTTGCAGGTATTACACCTTATACTTGTTGGTATATCTGATACTATGGGATATTTTTACATAATGCTTTTATAAAAGACAAGCTATTCCTAAAAGTCAGTTTGAATGATTGTAAGTAAACTTAGTGATTTCAAAAAAATAGACCAACCCTGAGAGATTTAATTTATAGATCTGAATTGGATTATGATTTCTGTTGCATGTGTACAAGTTGATTGTCAGCATACTCTTTATCATCAATATATGGATTGCATACACAATTAAAATGATATATGCATTATTACATTATAGCTTCACAAGGGCAGCTAGGTGCTACAGTGGATAGAGCACCGGCCTTGGATTCAGGAAGACAGGAGTTCTAAGCCTGCCTTAGACACTTGCCACTGATTAGCTGGGTGACTATTGGCAAGTTACTTAACCTTGATTGTCTTGCTTCGAGGATCTTCTGATTCATATCTGGCCACTGGACTAAGATGGTGCTGGAGGAGAAAGTGCAGTTGGTGACTTGGTGACTTAGCACAAGCACCACCACACCAACCCCAGCATACTCAAATCCAATTCATGTGCTTGTCATGGCATCACCTCCCTGATATCACGGTCTCCTTCAAAAATGAAAGGCAAACATATACTATATCAAAATGTTCTCACATGAGAGAAACTTCTTTTGTAATGGAAATTTATTTAATGGTGATATAGAAAATAATTTTCAGTGATCTGCTGCTTAAAACCAAGTTATTCAAAAATGCCAGGATTCATTTTTTTGTAGATTTTAGCATTATTATTACTTATTTTTGCAAATGTCATTTTAAAGTTAATGATATGTAAAATCATCTCCATTAGATGAGTTGGAAAATTAGTGGACATCATTGTGTGCCTCCACGTTTGTTTTGGATTAAGACAAAGAAAACTTCTGATATGGTCATTATAAATTGATGAATTTTGAGGAAATAATGGGATGAATTTTATTGATTTTATATTTTCTCCTCATCAGATAAATGTTTGTTTCATCTATAAACTTACCAGTTGATGGGTCTGCATGTTCAGGTTTCCCCTTCTGGGTTAGACTATTACCAATTATTGTTAAGGAACCTTGAGCTCATTTAAGTGGCTGAAACAAATTTTTTCCATGATCTCCTGAATGGAAACTGCAAGTATTTTACTGAAGTCTGTGCCTTTTAGAGATTACATTTTAAAATGTAACAATTAAGAAACAAATGTTATAAAATAGAAAGAAAGAAATGATGGGTATAAAAAGTGCAGAGATGTGAGGAAAGATCTTTGGGAACTGATTCAAAGTGAAATAAACAAAGTCAAGAAAACGGTATATGTCCAAGGGGACTACATCAATTTAAATAGAACGGCATTAAAAAAATTTAAAAGCATCTGTAACAAAACATGAAAGAGCTTCATGGACCTGAAAAGGAAACATGGGAAGACATCACCTTACCTTGTCCAGAAAGTGAGAAATGCACAGGGGTTATACAAGTAACCTCGTTTCCCAAATGCATCCATTCCTCCCTAAAACCAACAAAATAAACCCCAACTATTTGTCATATGGCCAGACTCTCAAGGAGGGACAGAGGAAGTGACTTATGGTATACCCTGGTGTCCTAAGAAACAGAAAACATCAATAAAAATATTCAAAAAGAAGCCAACAATCTTGAGCATAGTAATAGAGCAGGGCAAAGAGGAAAGAATGTAGTTTTAGTCAGTGATTATCAATGGTAGATCAACAAACTCTGCTAGAAATTAGTGAATATGATAACAATTGGTGTTTAGTCCTTTCTCACATTTCCTGACTCCATTTGGGTAAACATATTTCAGCTCCAGTGGGACACTTAGCTGTCCAGAAAACAATTGCAGCCTGTTAAAAAGTGATAGCAAAATAATGGATAATATTAAGTGTACAGTACACAGAAGAAACAAATTAAAACAAAATCCCATGATCAACCTCAATGGACTTGCTCATTCCATTAATGCAACAATCAGGCACAATTTTGGGGTATCTGCTATGAAGAATACCATCTGTCTCCAGGGAAAGAATTATGGAGTTTGAATAAAGTACAAAAATTATTTCCTTTAATTTTTTATAAAAGTTATCTTATTATGTAATTTTGCTATCTTTTGTACTTTATTTTTCTTCATAAAGGATATGATTTCTCTCTCATCACATTCAACATATATGAATGCATAGCATGGAAACAATGTAAAGGTTAACAGACTGCCTTTTGTGGGGGGTAGGGGGAGGAAGAAAGATTGGGGGAAAACTGTAAAACTCAAAATAAATAAAATTTTTATTAAAAAAATCACATTTAATAACTCCAAAGACAGCAGCTGCAGAGAGTTGAGGGAAATTAAAACACCCAATTTGATAAAGAAACAAACAGATCAGATAAAAAGGAAGTGACTTGCCAGATAGCTCATAGGATATCAACACCTTACAGCACTTATAAAATTAAATTACATATGTTCTCCATGTGTAACATGATACAAGTGAGTTGATGCCATGACCTGAAAATGAATTGGATTTAAGTGAGAGAGCGCTGGGCAAAGTCACCAGCATCATTTTCTCCTCCAGAGTCCTCTGGGTCCAGTGACCAGAGATAAATCAGGAGGACTGGAGATGCCTATGGATGCAGTGGATGACCTTGACTCTTATAAGTTAAAGTCCTTAATGCGTCTCAGTTTGACAGAGCCAATCCCTAATCAGTGATAGAGCCTAAGAAAGACAAAAATGAAGCAAAGGATGTCCTTTCTTACCTAGTCAAAAAGCAATCAATATGGGAGGGGAAGTCACTCAGGGATCCTGGTCAATACAGAAAAAAATGGCTCTTTTTTTTTGTCTGAAGCAATTTAAAGTGTAGAAGGGGAGTCAATAGCCAAATTACTCTTATAACAAAATTATTGTAATAATGTCAAATAAAACTAGAAAAAAGAAAAAAGGAAAAAGGAGGAAATTATTATTTTACATCTATGGATGGGGAAGAGGTCAGGACAGAAAGAGAATAAGTGAGAATCACAAAAAACAAAATGGACAGTTCTGCTTCTGTAAATTTGAAGTATTTTTGTCTAGAGACAAATTGTCAGAATAAGAGGGGTAGCAGATTTGTGAGGAAAAACACCTTTGCACTAAATATCTCTCAGTCCTATTGCATATGGGAGACAAAGAAGGAAGTGCTTCTGTTTTCCCAAGATTAAGAGTCTTTCTCCAGTAGGTCAAAGGAACAGGAAATTTTCAAAGGAAAAAATGCAAGTCATCCATAGCCCTTTAACAAAATGCTTCAAATCCCTCCAAATGAAAGAAGTGCCCATTCAAACAACTCTGATCTTTCAGGCTGAACATAATAGAGACCCACAGGTTCAGGGTTCATCTCCCCTTTCTGACCCACAATAAGATTCACAGAAACTCCCCCCTTAAACAAAATAGATGATAAGGAAAGGGGCAAAGTTCCCACCCTGCCTTCTTTCTCTTCAGTCCTAAGACAAAACCAAGGATGGAGAAAGGGAGGATGGGGAGGGAGGGAATGGCCCCAAAAGCTTGTCCCTGCTGGTCTCCACCAATCCCATCCCACCCCAGCTCCTTGTCCTCCAAGCCCAAGACCCCCAGACAAAGGCCTGGTCAGACAGGAAGCCCCAGGCAGGTGCAGCCCCAGAGGACCAGCCATGCCCAGGTTCACAACACATACACACATACATCCCCACATACACTCACACACATATTAAGGGATGATTGGAACTATTTACACAAGACAAGCAAAAACAAAAATGTGAATATCTGCCACCCCACCCCCCCTTATAGACATCCTCCTGAGGACTAAGAAAAACCAACTGAGGGGAAGAATTCATGAAAAGCTTGGAAGGGGGAAGAAAAGGAAGATAAGTATATTAAAGAGAGGGACTAGGGTCAGCTAGGTGGTGCAGTGGATAAAGCACTGGCCCTGGAGTCAGGAGTACCTGGGTTCAAATCTGATCTCAGACACTTAATAATTACCCAGCTGTGTGGCCTTGGGCAAAGCCACTTAACCCCATTTGCCTTGCAAAAGCCTTAAAAAAGGGAGGGACTGATAAAGGACCAGAGAAGGGGGTACTTACCTCTCTCACAGTCCCTTGGACATTTGTAGGAGCCTCAGAGTTGGTCAGTCTAGAAGATGGAGGGAAGTGAGGGTACAGAAGGGGAGATTTGTAGGGGGGCAATGCAAGTGATGAAGAGTCCAAGATTTCTGGCAAAGAAGTTTCCTCTCAGTATAGGGTGGGAGGGGGCGAGTTCAGTGATGTCACTGCTGGGCAGGACTTGTGTCTTCTCTGAGCAGAGCAGGGAGAGAGGAGGGGGCTCTGTGACCTGAGGCTCAGAACAATAGGAACCTCCCCCCAATTCTTTCTCTCAGTCCCCATCACCCAGCCTGGCAAGGGGAAGGGCCAGGGGCCTGTCCAGGGTCCCAGTCTTCTCTGAGCAGAGCAGGGAGAGAGGAGGGGGCTCTGTGACCTGAGGCTCAGAACAATAGGAACCTCCCCCCCAATTCTTTCTCTCAGTCCCCATCACCCAGCCTGGCAAGGGGAAGGGCCAGGGGCCTGTCCAGGGTCCCAGAATTCTCAGGGCAGTCTGCTGGGGCTGGGGGTGGGGGGCAGCAACCAAGCTCAGCTTGGGGTGGGGGAGGGTGGGACCCTTTGTGGAAACTTGGAGAGGGAGGCCCAGGGAGGGGAGGGGGAGCTCTCCAACTGGAAGAGCACAAAAGTTGCAGCTGCAGCCTTTGAATAGCACTTGGACAGCACACAGCCCCCAGGGCAGAGGAGGATGGGGCTGATCCAGGGAAGGGGCAGCCTCAGACTCCTTTTTCCAGACAGGAGGAGACAAAGATGCAGGTGAGGTGGGGAGAGACAGAGGGGAACCCAGGCACCAACCCAAAGTCTAACCCTCAGTTTATGTGTGAAGACCTTTACCTGAATCCTATAGAAGGTAAAACTAAGAGGGAACTCCACCCTCCTTTCTGGTTCAGTCTCCTTTATAAAGTGACTTCATAAATATCCTTCTAAAACTATTTTAGATTGGTAGCTTTGTTTCCTCCAACACCAGTTGCCCTGCCACTAGTGAAGTGGCACAGAGGATTCACAAATTGCATTGGACTCAGGAGACCTGAACTGCAGTTCTGCTCACTCATTGTGGAACTGTTGGCAAGCCCCTTAAACTCCCTAAAACTCAATTTTTTGTATCTGTAAAATAGCAGTGATAATGCCCATGTTATGAAAAGTATAGAGTCCTTGTAGGGTTCAAATGGAATGTTTTCAAATTGTTTTTCAAGCCATGACACACAATGAAGTGTTAATTATTATTAGAATTATTAATCACTTCTGTTGTTATTTTTGATGGAGTTTACATATTGTGCTTTTCAGATGAATGCACAGAATTAGTCTGTTGTAATGCAGTAAAACTATGGGAATATTCATTCATCTGCTGCAAACCCCATGAATATATCTTTAGGATAATTCTAGCAGAATGGACTGGAAAGCTTTTCATCCCTGCAGTTTAGAGATTAGGATAACTTGGTATTCTATTAAAAATACTGTTTTTGAATTTGAATGAATGAATCTTATGACTAGGAGGTGGGGACAATAAATTTGTTCCATGACAATCTGAGGAATGTGGGGGTGTTTTGTTTCCAGGAGACTATGAAAGGAGATTGCTAGTTTACATTTCAAAGACTGGGATCTGTCTGTATTTGGTGCCTATGAGCCGGTAAGTGAGTGTAAAACAAAAGACAGCCCCATCCTGATCAAACTCTGAGATTAGATCAGATGTGCTTCATCTAGTTCTTTTTTTAAGTAACTTTTTTCCTTTTATTTTTGTTTTTTTCTAGATTTATTTTATATTATTACAATAATTTTGTCCTAAATGTAAACATAAACCCTCCCCCCCCAAGAAGATGAGAAACCTCAGGAATAGAGAGAGAGAAAAAAATGTACTTTAGTCTGTTTTCAGATTCAAATGGTTCTATCTCTGAGGTGAGTTGCTTTCTTTCTTTCTTTTCTTTTTTTTTTTAGGTTTTTGCAAGGCAAATGGAGTTAAGTGGCTTGCTTAAGGCCAAACAGTTAAGTAATTTTTAAGTGTCTGAGGCCTGATTGGAACTCAGTTACTCCTGACTCCAGGGCCCATGCTCTATCCACTATGTCACCTAGGGGCCCCACAAAAGCAGCAGGCAGAAAGAGAAATGTCATTTAAAGTAACCATAGGCAATATAAAAAACTTGGGAATCTACCTACCTTAACAAACCCAGAAAACATATTACCACAATTTCAGAACATTTTTCTCATAAAGTCAGAGCTAAACAACTGGAAAAATATCAGTAGGCCATGGTTAGACAGGGTTAAAAGAATATAAATTAAAATTCTTCATGAAATGATTACTTATTCTTTGCCACATTAGTCAAACTATCAAGAAACTATTTTGCCTGAATAGAAAAATTAGTAACCGAATTCATCTGGTGCAACAAAAGGTCTAGAATTGCGAAAGAATTAGTAACAAAAGTGCAAAGAATATTGGCCTGGTTGCACCAAATTTAACACTACATTGCAAAATGGCACTCAACAAAACTTCTTGCTACTAGCTAAGAAATAGGGTGATGGATCAGTGGAATAGATTAGGTACAAAAGGAAGAGTAAAAAATGAGGATGGTAATGTACTTTTTGGTAAACCCAAAGACTATCTAGCTTCTGGGATAAGAATTCACTATATGACTAAACTACTGGTGAAAACAGAAAATATTATGGCATAAACTGGGCATAGAACAACAGCTCATAGTCTGTACCAAAATAAGATTGAAATGGCTACAGGTATTAGACATAAAGAATGAAACCGAAAGTCAGTGCAAAGAAGAAGAAATATCTGTTGGATCTCTGGAGAGGGGTGGACTTCTGATCAAAGAAGAGACAGAGATCATTCTAAACTGCAAAATGGATGATTTTAACTACATTAAATTATATAGGGTATGCACCAACAAAACCAATGCTGTCAGAATAGAAGGAATGCAGAAAGCTAAGAAACAAAATTGACAACCATTGACTAATTTCTGAAATCTAAAGAAAACTGAGTCCAGTTCCTAAGAATACAAAACATTCCCCATGTAATAAATGGTCAATAGATGTGAACAGGCAGCATTCAGATGGATAAATTAAAGATATTTATAGTCATATGAAAAATTGTTCCAAATAATTTTTGATCAGAGAAAAGCAAATGAAAACAAGTTTGAGACATCACTGTATACCCTATCAGATTAACCAAGAAGACTAAAAAGAAAATCATTAATTTTGGAGAGGATGTGGGAAAACTTGGGACACTAACAAACTCTTGATGGAGCTGTGACCTCATCAAACCAGAGTTTCTGGAAAGCAATTTGCCCCTAAGCAATATAAAACTATGCATAACCATAATCCAACAATGTCACTAAGTAGGTAGATATCCCCAAAAGATAATACCTAACAAAGCTAAAAAAAATCCACATCTACCAAAATATTTATAGGAATTCATTTTTGTGGGGGGCAAAGAATTGGAAAATGAAGGAATTCCCATCAGTTGGGGAATGGGTGAACAAGGTATCATATGTGAATTTTCTGGAGTACTATTCTATAAGAAATCAAGGGGGACCAGATGTCCCCAAAGCCTGGAAAAACTTTGCATAAACTGATAATGAGTGAAATAAATAGAATCAGCAGATCTTATCATGTATTAAAAGCAACATTGTAAAATGGATCAACTATGATGGATGCAGCTCCTCTCAGCAATTCAGTGATCAAAGACACCCAGGAGGGGCCTAATATGAAAAATGACATCCACATTCATTAATGGAAAAAATGCAGAACCAAAAACAACAAAAACTCCCCTGAAACTGTGGAGTCTGAATACAAAAAAATGCATACAATGTTCACTTTGTAAAATTCCTTTCACATCTTTTCTTTCTTATTCATGTTTTCCCCATTAGTTCTCATTCCTATTTCACAAGATGACTAATTCAGAAATATGATAAACAGAAGAATACATGAACCACTTTTACCATATTCATTCTAAGGTATGGCAAAGGTACAGAGAAAGAAGGTGTTAGAAAAATGTGGAAATCACAAACTTTCTTTTATTATACAAATTTAATTTATTTTGAGCTTTACAATTTTTTCCCTAATCTTGCTTCATTCCCACCAACCCCCACAGAAGGCAATTTGCCAAACTTTAAATTGTTTCCTTGTTATACATTGATCCAAACTGAAAGTAATGAGAGAGAAATAAAATCCTTAAGGAAGAAACATAAAGTATGAGATAGCAAGATCAGACAATAAATTATTGGGTTTTTTTTCTAAATTAATGGTAATAATCCTTGGTCTTTGTTCCAACTCCACAGTTCTTTCTCTGGAAATAGATGTTAATCTTCAATGCAGAGAACCCCAAATTGTCCATGATTGTTGCACTGATGGAATGAGGAAGTCCATCAAGTTTGATCATTGCCCCCATTTTGCTGTTAGGGTGTACAATGTTTTTCTAGTTCTGCTCCTCTCATTCAGCATCAGTTCATGCAAATCCCTCCAGGCTTTCCTTAATTCACATCCCTCCTGGTTTTTAAAAGGACAATTGTGTTCCATGACAGACATATAACACAGTTTGCTAAGCCATTCCCCTGTTGAAGGACATTCTCTTGATTTCCAATTCTTTGCCACCACAAACAGCACTGCTAGGTATATTTTTTGTTTTTTTTTTTAATTTTTTTAAAAATTTTTATTAAAGATATTATTTGAATTTTACAGTTTTCCCCCAATCTTGCTTCCCTTCCCCCAGCCCTACCCCATAGATAGCACTCCGTCAGTCTTTACTTTGTTTCCATGTTGTACCTCGATCCAAATTGGGTATGATGAGAGAGAAATCATATCCTTAAAGAGAACAGAATTCTCAGAGATAACCAGATCAAACCATAAGACATGGGTTTTTTTTTTCTGAATTAAAGGGAATAGTCCTTGTACTTTGTTCAAACTCCACAGCTCCTTATCTGGATACAGATGGTACTCTCCTTTGCAGACAGCCAAAAATTGTTCCCAATTGTTGCGCTGATGGAATGAGCAAGTCCTTCAAGTTTGAACATCACTCCCATGTTGCTGTTAAGGTGTACAGTGTTTTTCTGGTTAAGCTCATCTCACTCAGCATCAGTTCATGCAAATCCCTCCAGGTTTCCCTGAAATCCCATCCCTCCTGATTTCTAATAGAACAATAGTATTTATTCCACGACATACATATACCACAGTTTGCTAAACCATTCCCCAATTGAAGGACATTTACTGGATTTCAAATTCTTTGCCACCACAAACAGGGCTGCTATAAATATTTTTGCATAAGTAATGTTTTTACCCTTTTTCCTCATCACTTCAGGGTATAGACCCAGTAGTGGTATTGATGGGTCAAAGGGTATGCACATTTTTGTTGCCCTTTGGGCAGAGATCCAAATTGCTCTCCAGAAATGTTGGATGAGTTCACAGTTCCACCAACAATGCAACAATGTCTCAGATTTTCCACAACCCTTCCAACAATGATCATGGTCATTTCTGGTCACATTGGCTAGTCTGAGAGGTGTGAGGTGGTACCTCAGAGAAGCTTTCATTTGCATTTCTCTAATAAGTAATGATTTAGAGCAATTTTTCATATGACTATGGATTGCTTTGATCTCCTCATCTGTAAATTGCCTTTGCATATCCTTTGATGATTTGCCAACTGGGGAATGGCTTTTTTTAAAAAAAAATTAACTCAGTTCTCTGTATATTTAAGAAATGAGTCCTTTGTCAGAAACATTAGTTGGAAAGATTGTTTCCTAGTTTGCTACATTTCTTTTGAACTTGGTTACAATGGTTTTGTCTGTGTAAAAGCTTTTTAATTTAATGTAATCAAAATAGTCTGGTTTCTTTTTAGTGATGTTCTCCATCTCTTCCTTAGTCATAAACTGCTTCCCTTTCTATAGATATGACAGGTAAACTACATCTTGATATTCTGGTTTGCTTATAATATTGTTTTTTATTTCTAAATCTTGCGCCCACTTTGATCTTCTCTTAGTTTAGGGTGTGAGGTGTTCTTCTAATCTAAGTTTCTTCCATCCTAACTTCCAATTTTCTGAGTTGTTTTTATCATTGAGTTTTTATTCCAATAGCTGGACTCTGGGTTTATCAAACAGCAGATTACCATAATCATTTCCTGCTTTTGCACCTAGTCTATTCCACTGGTCCACCACTCAATTTCTTAGCCAATAACAGACAATTTTGATGACTGATGCTTTATAATATAATTTTAGATCAACTAGGGCTAAGCCACTTTCTTTTGCACTTTTTTTTCACTGAATCCCTGGAAATTCTTGACTTTTTATTTCACCATATGTATTTACTTACAACTTTTCTAACTCATTTAAATAATTTTGGGGAATTTGATTGGTGGGTCCCTAAACAAGTATGCATATTTATTATATTAGTTCCACCTATCCATGAGTAATTCATGTTTGCCCAGTCATTTAATTCTGATTTAATTTGTGTGAGAAGTGTTTTGTAATTGTTTTGAAAAAGGTTCTGAGTCTTTGGCAAATAGACTCCCAGGTATTTTACATTGCCTGAAATTACTTTGAATGGGATTTCTCTTTCTAGCTCTTCCTGCTGTTTCTTGCTAGAAAAATATAGAAAAGTTGAGGATTCATGAGAGTTTACTTTATATCCTGCAACTTTGCTAAAGTTGCTATTTGTTTCCAGTGGATTTTTTTGGATGATTTCTTGGGACTATCTTGGTATACCATCTTGTCATCTGCAAAGAGTGAGAATTTTGTCTCTTCCTTCCCAACTCTAATTCCTTGAATTCATTTTTCTTTTCTAGTTGCTGAAGTTCACATTTCTAATATGACACTGAATAGTAGTGGTGATAATGGGCATTCTTGTTTCACCACTGATCTTTTTGGGAATTCCTCTAGTCCATCCCCAATGAATATAATACCTGTTGATGGTTTCAGATAGATACTGCTTATCATTCTAAGGAACAGTCCATTTATTCCTACACTCTCTAGTGTTTTTAGTAAAGAATAATAAATAGCTAAAGAAATAAATATGTGTATATATATATATATATATATATATATGCAAACATACACAAAAATAGAATGTAAGTTAAGTGTTTAGGAGAAGGGAGACTCAATCAGGTGCTAATTCAGTTTTGATATAATTGGTGCCATTTGTTTGAATTTCATTTAGGAGATTTCTGGAATCTGGAAGTCTAAGGAGAATCATTTGTCCAGTATCTTGCCTCATTTTGAAGGAGGTGCCACTGGTAGGATTGAGTCACCTCTGATTTCTATATCCTGTTATTCCTGTCCTCTAGGATTAAAGCACAATTAAATGGGAGCAAGATGGAAGACAGAAAGGATGGGATGTGTACTATTGGTTCTGTTGTACACTATTGGTCCTGTTGTGCTTCCTGAAATTTTAGAGGAGGAAGAGAAAGAAAGACCAGATCTTGGAATACCCATTTAAAGAAAGTAATCCTCATTTATTGGGCTTATATTCTTATCATTTAAGATCTTGCAGTATATCACGTATAACCAGTATATCTGGTTAAAAATATCGGATATCTATGAATTAAATAAATCCTCTTAGGGCTATGTAATGCAAGTGTCCATCAAGATCTGGAGAACTTCGGGGTGGCTAGGTGGCATAGTGAATAAAGCACCGGCCCTGGAGCCAGGAGCACCTGAGTTCAAATTTGGTCTCAGACACTTAATCATTACCTAGCTGTGTGGCCTTGGGCAAACCACTTAACCCCATTTGCCTTGCAAAAACATAAAAAAAAAAAAATCTGGAGAACCCCTGATCCCTTTAGGGACAAACAGAACACGGCCCTGTTAATGCAAGATATGAAGTAAAAAGTGGGGCAGGGAAGCCGGAAAATAGATGTCTATTTTACTTTCAACAGCCACAAGTAAGAGAGATAAATTAATATTAACCCTTTGAGTATACCCAAAGTTTTAAAAATGAAACCTAAATAAATCTGCACAGTAGATATGTGAGGGGACCAAGGGAGAACTGAGTTTTAGTCCTTCCCTTAGTCTCCTTATTGATGTGACCCTGGGAATGTCCTCTAACTACTCTGTGACTCAATATCTTCATCTGAAAATGAGGACAAAGAAAGTATTTGCATAAGAGGATTTCTTGAGGGATCAAATAAAGTAATGAAATTGGAGAGTGGTTTAGAAATCCTAAAACCATATAAATGAGAACAATGACTTTTGTCATCAGTGAGGCTCCTATTTACTATTACTACTGCTACTGCTTCTGCTACTGCTGTTCCTGCAACTAATTCTATTGCTTGTGCAGCTACAGTTTAGCTGCTGGTACGTGTTAATAAAGTAAGCTTTTCTTTCCAATACAAATTTAGCTTAGACAAAATCATTGTCCCTTGTTCTTCCTTGAATTGATCTGCCTCTGAGATCATTTTGGGGGGGGGGCACTACAGTCTTTGTTCAACACAGAATTTCTCAGGTGGAACCTTACCCTCAACTTGCTCGCAAAACGAAGGGAAGAGGCTGGAGAGGGGAGACATTGAACCCTACTCTTTAAATGGATGTTCCAAATTCAAAATGTTTACAGTAAAGAGTCACAAGAAAACAGCATTCCATGAAATTCTTTCTTCTAACTTCCCTATCACTGCCTGGCACTGCACCACTCATTGAGCTACTCTGAGCTACAACTTTGAAGACCTTATCTAATAAGGAAGTTGACAACTCATCTTGCTTAGAATCAAGTCTTCTCAACATTTGCTTGTCTCCGGATCTAAAGGATTCTCTCTTCTCCTCTTTTCAAGGTCCCCCAAGTTGACTTCTCTTCTCTCACTAGAATGGAAGGTCACATAGGACAGGGACTGCTTTTCCTTGCTCCTGTTTTTAATCTCAACATTGTAAATAGTATCTGACATATAGTAAGCTCTCAGTAAATTCAAAGATTCTGTCTATCTACATACCTCACTTGCTAGCTAGCTATTTATGCAGGGTGACCATTTACAAAGCAGCTCTCTGAAAAAAGGAGGAACAACTTAATTTTAACTTTTATTTATATCATTAATATCTTATCACCACTTTTAGAAATCTAATCCATCAAATAAATCAAGCCTAGATTTGCAATATTTGACGAATTCCAAGCTATAAATGCTCAGATTACAAATTTAATAACAGTCTCTCCTTTGTATGTGTGTATCTATCCAAGTCTCACTCCTCTGTCATTGCATATATGATTACCATTGAGTAAATAGTTCAAAATTTCTTTGTCATCTAGTGTCCAAAATGGATACTGCAAAAACCCAAAACGTTTATACCAGAAAATGTTTTTCTTTCGCTATGATCTATATAGCACTTATTTCTCTCATGTTCATCATACTCTGTCAGCTTCTCGATCTAATCAGCTGTCACATTTGTGATCACCTGAACAAAATCTCAGATTTACATTCTCATCACTCACAGAACCTCATCATTTCTCTTCTTATCTATTACAATAATCTCCTCAGTAGTTACCTGACTCAAGTCATTCATTTCTCTATTCCATCCTCCACTCAGCTGCTGAAGGAACATTCCTGATCTGTGGTTCTGATTATATCAGTCCCACACCCACAAAATTAGATCAGTTAATTAATATGTCTAGCATCAAATCCAGAGGTTTTATTGTCATTCATTATCATAAAACTTAGCTATCTAATGTATTCCTATTTTATTCTTTGTTGTGTCCATTAAGATCCAGACATATCTTTTTGCTGTAATTCATACAAGGCCTGACCTATCATTTCTATTCTCTAAGCCTTTACAAAGACTGTTACTCCAGTTTAGAATTCATTAAATCTTCACCTTTGTTTCTTTGAATCCACTAGTTTCCCTGTATGTTCAGCTAACACGTCACCTTGTCCTACTTACAGACTTTCCCAAGTGCTGCCCCCACCACACCCAAAGGTAGAGAGCTTCCCTTTTTACCCCACAAAACTAGCAATTTCTTAATATTTCCTACATAATTTTCTATTTATATGCTGTCTTCAGTAAATCCAATAGTCTTGAACCTCCTAGAAGGCAGAGGCCATTTAAATATTTCCCTTAAACTCTCAGAACTAGTCTTGGGTTTTAGAAAAAGTAGGTGACCAACAAATCCTTAACCTGATCACTCTAGGTCCATTTAGGAATATAGAGCAGCCTTTTCCTGCCATCTGTTGGCCGAAGCAAATATTGCAGCAGATGAAAGAGGTTAGGACAGAAAATAGTTAATGCAGAGAAATCTTCAATCCATCTCATAAACAAATCCTGATGTTATTTTCCAACCCACTGAAACCACATTTTTATTCTATTTTAGGATGTCACAAGTCCGTCACTGTGAAAGGAGGCAGAAAAGGAGTCAAATGACACTTCCAGTGAAAACAGGACTTCAGGCTTTTTTGTGTACCTTGTAATAAGCAGAATCAGGCAGTTAAGGAAATGTCAGCTCTAGGCATTTTACCAAGCAGTAGGACTGGGGGTGGAATCTGGTTCCTCCGCCAACAGTTCCTATCTCTGAAGCAGGTTTTCCATTTGGCTCTCACTGTGGCACTCCTTTCTGAACAGAACTGTCCCTCTCTCCTTTGAGTCATTGACAATCTTCTCAAATCTATGGTCTCCACCTGCAGTCTTGATTCCCTCCCCTTTCAGCAATTGATGAAAGCCCCTAAATAGTCACAGAATCAAATTCCTAAATGTAGGAATCAATGGGATCTCACAAATCTTGAATCCCTTCCCTACCTTTTTCTAGAAGAGGAAACTGAGACTCAAGAATGTAAAATTGTTTGTCTTATATAATTCTAAATATCATTGGTCTAGGTCTGGTAGGGGTCTAAGAGTGATTTTGTCCAAGGTCTAAATATAGGTTTGTTTTTTTTTTTTGTTTTTTGTTTTTTTTGCAAGGCAGTGGAGTTAAGTGGCTTGCCCAAAGCCATACAGCTAGGTAATTATTAAATGTCTGAGGCCAGACTTAAACTCAGCTAGGTACTCCTGACTCCAGGACTGGTGCTCTAACCACTACACTGTCTAGCTCCATTCCAAACTTGATTGTTACTAATTGTGTGACCTTGGGAAGTCACTTAATACTGAGCATTCCAATTCGTATCTAGTCAGTGGACCCAGATGGCTCTGGAGGTGAAAATTAAATTAAACCATAGTCCATTCCAAACTAAAGATCCAAGCTGGAAGGGAAGTCCCAGGTAATGTGATCAAACCCACTCAGTTCATCAAGTATAAGCCTGATGCCAAGGCAGATGATGCATCTTGCCTGAGATTACCCAGGTAGATGGGGGTTTAGGCTGGTTTACAGCTCAGTTATTGGGTCTCTGCTGTTCAACAATGGACCCATTGCCCTATGCTCTCCTTTCTCTATATGTTCTACAAGTGAAATGAAAGGGATGAGTGGTGTTTTAAGAGAAAAACTGAGTATTCCCCAAATGTCAAGTTTCTTTTAATAAACATTCGATACATTCAATTGACACTCATTGGCCTAAATTTAATTCTTTGTCTTCTTATGTATACAAACACTATATGTAAAATATATATGCAAGTAAATTATATAATAAGTAAATCCCTGGAACCAAATTATGCATTTTGATAAAATGTGAAGTTTGCAAGAATTTTCATCAAAGTTTAAGTTATAAAATCCAAGGCTTCTAAAAATCACCAGGTCAGACGCAAGCCACTTAACCCCATTTGGCATGCAAATACCTAAAAAAAAGATTATGGCAAAACATCTGTAGGAATTCTATCATGCAAACAACTCACATGCTGTGATACTCATACATGCATCAGAGTTGTCCTGGGGTATCATGGTTATGCTACTGTCCTACTACAAACTTTGAAGAAATTTTATTAGCTGGTATATGTCAAATACTTAGAATATGTCAAATACTTAGAATACTGAGTTAGCTTAACATAACTGGCCACAGCCATAGATAGCAATGTTCCAAGTAACATGAATAAAGAGTAACAGTACATATTGTCTTTAAAACATGGACTCAAGATATATGTACTTCCTGATAAAACTCATTCATAGGGGAAGCTAAGGTGCTGCAGTGAATAGAGCATAAGAGGATAAGGGCAATACTCTCTGAGGTGGATAAGGAATAGGAGGCAAGGACGAGGGCAGAAGTAAATGACATGCTTATCTTTCATTTTTGAAGACCACAACATTAGGTAGATGATGCCATGACAAAAACAAGAACTGAATTTGAGAGACTAAATCTATGTTTAGTCATTGGTTTAATTTTCACCTCCAGAGCCATCTGGGTCCACTGACTAGATACGAATTGGAATGCTCAGTATTAAGTGACTTCCCAAGGTCACACAATTAGTAACAGTCAAGTGTCTGAGGTAAGATTCAAACTTCAGGCCTCTTGAATTCAAGCCTAGTGCTCTATCCATTGTACCACATATCTGCCCTTAGAATTAAATTGAAGTGAGGATGGATAGGGTAATTATGCTAGAAGGGTAATGGAAAAAAACACAAAGGAAAGAAATACACAAGAAATTATGATATACAATGAGAATGGTTTGTAATATCCAACATTTAGAAACAGACAGCAGAATGATCTGGCACTAACTAAAACATGGAGAGGTGTATTAGTGCAACAGCCTAGACATACACTACCCAGGAGCAAGACATTAATACATCTGTGTTTGGTAAATGTAGATTTAAGTTTGGGGAATAGGAATTCATTACTTGAAAGAAAACATTGAGAAAACTGGAAAACTATCTGGTAGGTATTGGGCTTAGACCGATATATTAAACCATGATATGGTCAAAAAAGTTTCATAAGGAGAGGTATCACAAGAAAAGAACATGGGACATGTCTCTCAGAATCATAAATAGGAAAATAATGTGAAGATGAAATAGATAGCATTGAGTCCTTACTTTCTCCTCCAGAATCATCTGATCTAGTGGCCAGATATGGATTTGACTGGAGATGACACTGGATGAAGTGGGAGACATTGGTCTTTTTAAGATAAGATCTTAAAATGGTGGTTAGGAGGTCCAGTGGAAAGAGCGAAAGTCAGGAGTACCTGAGTTCAAATCCGATCCCAGGAAACTTAATAATTACCTAGCTGTGTGGCCTTGGGCAAGCCACTTAACAGCATTTGCCTTCTAAAACCTAAAAATAAAAAGATCTTTAGGGGTTCTTAGTTTTGAGTGAGGCAAAGCCTATTCTGTGATTAAAGTGGGTAAGGAGAAAGAAATGCTTCTCATAATAGGCTCTTTTATGTAGTCAAAATAAATCAATCTGGAAGGAGTAAATCCTTAATGTCTCTGGACAAAACAGGAGCAATTACTACTTACATTCCCTCTGAGTCAGTGAGGGACCAAACAATGAACCAAGTAAGGTTGGCCTGGGATCTCTTGCTTATAATTATATGATTTATAGATATGCATGCATATATGTTTTTGTATAGCTACATGTGTTTCATTATAGACTTCTCTAGGGTGGGGAAAAGAAAGGAAAATCACAAAAAATTAAAAGTTACCGGAAGAGAATAATAGGAAACCTAGAAGGAAACATAGAAACCCTGAATTACTTTGAAAACACATGGAGGGGGGCGGTTAGGTGGCGACGTGTATAAAGCACGGGCCCTGGAGTCAGGAGTACCTGGGTTCAAATCTGGTCTCAAACACTTAATAATTACCTAGCTGTGTGGCCTTGGGCAAGCCACATAATCCCATTTACCTTTCAAAAACCTAAAAACAAAAAGAAAAAAAAAGAAAACACATGGATTTCTTATTTCAAAGGATTTTTTGAAATCCAAAAAATCCAAAAGTATCATCTTATATTGAATCCTTTCTTATACTTTGAACATGGAAGTGTACTTTTTGTCTTTCTTCATTTTGTATTTAAGTTCAAAATGGATCAAAATAAAAGTATTAAAGTTGAGGACATTAAAAATACACAAAAAAAAATCTGGATTTAATCAAAAGTATTCTCCACTCAGCTCACAATGTTATTTTCCTCAAGTAGAGGACTGATCAGGCCACCTCTGTTCATTCTCTCGCCATACACACTCTCGATAAATCTAATGAATGAAAAATGAAATCTTTTAATGTTCAAAGATCTCAATATTCTGACTCTTTTCAGTCTTCTTAAATCTTAAAGCCCTTGTCCTCTCCTCCAACTCCCAGCACTAATTTTTTTCAGTAACATTGGACTCATTATTTCACAAATAAGAAACTTCTCTCACCTCTGTCCATTTTCTCTGGTTTCCCTTCATGACTGGTTTCTCTGCCCTCTTCATCTCTGCCTCCATACTGCATTGAATTCCAAAAAAAGACCAAATAAAATATCAGATTATATAGGAAACATTTCCCATTCTTCCTTAATTCTGGTGCCTTCCCACTAGTGATTATATCCACTTTTATGAACCTCATTAAACAGAACCACTGCCACTAGATTATGAATTTTGCAAAGTCATTGGTTGCCGTTTGGTGTTTTGCATCTTCAGGGTTCACTTTAGAGTTTGATACATAGTATGTGGTTAATAAATGATGATGTTTCTTCATTTTCAAAGATGGCCTTGATATCAGGGATATGATATTTATATGAATTGAATTTGAGTCACCGGTCTCAATGTGAGTCACTCAGTTTGAATTTGAGTCACTTTCTCCTCTGGAGTCATCTGAATTCAGTGGCCAGATATGAATCATTACAACTGGAGATAGTTCCCAATACAATAAGGGTGAAGTGACTTGCTTAACATCACACAATTAGTAAGACACAGCTAGTATCTGAGGTCAGATTCAAACTCCTGTCTTCCTGACTCCAAGATCCACGCTCTAGCCACTGTGCACCTAGGTGCCTACATGGAAAAAATAATTAGAGAAAGAGGAAATCAATGAACTGGGTGTTCAACTAAAAACGATAGAAAAAGAATAAATTAAAAATCTTCAATTAAATATCAAATTAGGAATTCTGAAAATCAAAGGAGAAATTAATAAAATTGAAAGTAAGAATAATATTGAGCTACTAAAACTTAGTTGGTTTTATGAAAAAGTCAATACAAATGAGAAATCTTTATTTAATCAGATTTTTAAAAAAAGGAATAAGAATATCAAATTGCCAGTCTCCAAAATGAGAAGGATGAACTCACCACAAATACAGAGAAAATTAGAGTAATAATTTAGATCAGCTTTCCTAATTGTAAGATGTAATCTGATGACATAAGTTAAATGGATGAATGTTAAGAAAAATATTAACCGCCAAGATTAACAGAAGAGGAAATGAACTACTTAAATAACTTCATTTTAGAAAAAAGAAATTGTAGTAGTCATCAATATGTTTCTTAAGAAAAAATTTCCAGGGTGAGATTAATTTTCAAGTGAATTCTAGGAAACATTTAAAGAACACTTTCATCACTATTTTGCAAATCATTTGGAAAAGGGTTGTAGAAATATTCTGCTAAATTTCTTTTATGACACCAATATGGGGCTGATGCTGTTGCTGCTGATGTTGATCCTTCATTTTCAAAGATCTTAATATGGGGAGGTGATGACAAGCTCACAAACTGGATTTGATAGAGGGGTGCTGTACTAAAACACAGGGCTCACTTTCTCTTCCAGAGCCACCTGGGTCCAGAGGCCAGAAATGATTCAGGATGACTGAAGATGCACTAGGAATAGGCAGATCTAAGCAATTTGAAAAGTGTCAGTTACACTTGGTTAGACTACAATAACATAATTAAATAACAATTCTACATAAAAGAATTACTTATTCTTTGCCATATCAAACAAACTGTTGAAAAGCTATTTTACAGGGCTAGAAAAATAGTAACACAATTCAATTGGAGCAACAAAAGTTCTGAAAAAAAAATAAAATAAAAAAAATAAAAAAGGGGCGGCTGGGTGGCACAGTGGATAAAGCACCAGCCTTTGAGTCAGGAGTACTTGGGTTCAAATCCGGTCTCAGACACTTAATAATTACCTAGATGTTTGGCCTTGGGCATGCCACTTAACCCATTTGCCTTGCAAAAAAAAAACTAAAAAAAAGAAGGTCTGGAATTTCGAGGGGATTAATTAAAAAAAGGCAAAGAATGGTGGCTTGCCTGTACCAAATCTAACATGGTATTATATATTGGCAGTTATCAAAATTCTTTGGTACTAGCTAAGAAACACAGTGATGGATCAGTGGAATAGATTAGGTAAAAAAAAAAAGTAGTAAATGGCTATAGTAATCTATTATTTGATAAACCCAAAGACTGGTTTCTGGGATAAGAACTCACTAAGTTTCAAAAACTTCTGGGGGAAGTAGGAAATGGCATATATTAGGCATAGACCAACATCTCACACCCTATACCAAGACAAAGTCTGAATACATACAACCTTACAAGCTTTAGAAAGAGTCAGTTAGGAGAAGTCATAATCTATCTGATGTAATTGCAGAGAGGGGAAAAGTTTTGACCAAACAAGAGACAGAGAACATTATAAATTGAAGAACAGGTGATGAAAACTACATTAAATTAAAAAATTGAAAATAAAAAAAAATTAAACTACATAAAATTAAAAAAAAAAACAACACAACCAAGGCAGTCAGGATTAGAATGAATGAACTCCACAAAGACAGGGATTATCTTTTTTCCTTTCTTTATATCACCAAGGATTACTATAGTGTTTCCCACATAGTAAGGGATTAATAAATGCATACTGATTTCCTGGAGTTCGGCGAGTTCTATCTAAATCCCAATTATATTATTTCAAACTATATTTACAGCAGGAGCTTCAATCACATTTTTGAATTGTCTGTTACATGATTATGGATTGTTGCTGTTTTTTCAAATAAACCTTAACTGATAGATTCACAGCCCGATGGTATGCGGGTTAAAATGTTTGGCAACCATTTTTTTTTTAAATATTGTACGTGCACTCAAACAAACACATGGTTTTATTAAGACTTTTACTGAGGTAAAGGATTCTAGCCCACAATTTGAAAATAATAATTTTAATAACTATATAGACATTAAATTTTACTGTGAATTTTATTGAGTCAGTTAATTTCCTCAAAATGCTTTTCTTAAATGTTGCTTGTCTTGTGTCTATAATCAAGCTATGATTGAAATTCAATTAGAATTTTAAAATTAATGTTGAATTTCAAATGATTGAATTTTAATCTAATAAATGAAATGTCTTTATATCATCTCTGTGAACAATGATGAAACTATTTCTCCTCCGATTAAAAATTGTTCATTAAACTAAAAGTTCTTAAGGCTTTGGCTAACAGAATGTCATAGTAATGAGTTTGTTATCCTATTTTATACTTGCTCTCATTGGAACATTGTTTAATTCTTTATTATTCAACAAAATTCTACAAAATAATTTAAAACATTTCAATTTCATTTAAATAATTTTATTTTCTTCCACTTATCCATAATCAAGTCTGTTCTTTATGAGACCAATTAGAAAATTCTAATAGATCAAAATAGTTAAAAATGATTTCATCATTCCTTCATTTTGAGAAAAGACATAAATTCATCTGTGGAATATAATTTCCTGTTAATATATTTCTTGTAAGAGTATTAAGTTTATTATTTTTTTAAAATTAATTATCTTTATTGTTATATGTCTGAAATCTATTTGCAATTCATGTGGTCCATGATCAATCCTCAAAAGTCTATGTGATGGGGGGCGGTTAGGTGGTGCAGTGGATAGAGCACCGACCCTGGAGTCAGGAGTACCTGGGTCCAAATCTGGTCTCAGACACTTAATAATTACCTAGCTGTGTTGCCTTGGGTAAGCCACTTAACACCATTGCTTAGCAAAAACCAAAAAATAAAGTCTATGTGATGAATTGATTACCTTTTGCTCTGACTGAATGTTGGTTTCTGTAGATAACCTCATGGGTAAAATCTAACATCATTTCTAACCAAAAGAACAGGAGATTGAAATTCCAAGAATGGAGTTCTATGAAGCTTTCTCAGATTACAGAACAATTTGATGATCCCTGATGTCTACTATGAAAATATTTCCCACCTATATTTTTAGTTGGATGAAGCCCAAGAAAAAAAGAAGGAATGTTTGGTTTACTCTCATTGGAAGAAAAGAGATCTGTAACTTTTAAATTGTCGCTTTTATTCTGAAGCAATAGTTTATGTTTTGAAAGATTTTATTTATTTTGTTTTAAATATTTTCCCTGATTCTTGCTTCCTTCCCCACACTCCCCACAGAAGGCATTCTGTTAGTCTTTATATTGGTTCAATGTTATACATCCATCTCAGTAGATGGTGATGACAGAGAAATCATATCCTTAAGGAAGAAAAATAAAGTATGAGATAGCAAAATTACATAATAAGATAATGAGTTTTTTTCTAATTTGAAGGTAGTAGTCTTTGGTCTCTGTTCAGAGTCCACAATTCTTTCTCTGGACACAGACGGTATTGCCCCTTGCAGATAACCCAAACATGTCCCTAGTTGTTGCACTGAACGAATGAGCATGTCCATCAAGGTTGATCATCACCTCCATTAAACTAATACTTTAACATATGTGGATGTGGACAATTTTAACTTGACAATGGAATAACCTCTTCCCCTGGACAACACCACAAAAAGGGATCCCTAGAAAACCTGGACAGGTTTTTGAGTTTGCCACAGTAAAAAAGCTTGTCTGAAATTTGTTACGTTTCAATTCAAATTATTCTAGTTTTCTATTGATTTCTTTGATGCTGAAGTTACAGTGGGAGTTTTTTACCTTTGGTTTGGGGAATTACCACAGATTGGTAAGAATTGCCTGTATTTTTAAGTGGTCAGTGGATGATGAGGACATATTCCTAGATCTAAGTGAAGTATTTCTTTGGCTAAGTGGCCTAGTGGTTAATCTTCTGGAACCTATTGGCGAAGTACAAGGAATTTTTCTGGCACCGCTGCCTTATGTCCAGTGTCTATTGTATGGTCTTCTTTTTGTTTGTTTCATACTTAATGTGTCTTTTGGTTTTTGGATTTTGTATGTAGTTATTGCTGATTACTTGATTTTGTGTCTGATCATGGAACAATCTAAACCTAGGATTAGAGAGCAGGGAGAAAGCACACCTGTTTTTTTATATGACTAAGCATTATGACTGTAATGACTATGCATTTTTAAGTATTGGCATAAAGTAACAAATGATAACTTTAAATTGCATTGGTCCAGAAGGGTTTCTTTTGAAAGTTAAATTGAACTAGCTGAAATCAAAATTAATTTTAAAAATCAATAAGACACCCGGAAAGGAATGGGAATGTTTCCACCATTGGTTTAGTGAGATACTACAAAGACAAAAGAAAGCTAAGTTTCTTCACTTAAGCTCATAAACAGGTTTCTCCTCCTTCAACCCCCCCGCCCCGCCCCGTTTTCTCAAAAACTGTCTTCTGCTTCTGCTTCAGTTTCTTTTTCTCCTCTGGTCTTTTTTTAAGCATCTTCCCCTACTGAGCCACCAGAGCTTCCAAACCTCACAATTTTCCCTTCTTCAAAATCTCCATCTTCAGTTTCTGTTCCTCCCCTTTATTCAACATCTTCAATGCCTTTTAGTCCTCCTCAATATTCTGCTTTTAGTAGATCCATCCCATTTGCAAATCTGAGTCTTATTCTACATACCAATAAAAACTCAAAGCCATCTGTTCCCATTTATCCTATGCTCCCTGGTCTTAAGGATCCTTCTGCCTCTTTGTCCCCTCCCCCTGCTCAAAACCATCCTTACTCACACTCACTCTTTCTTCTTCTACTCACTTTTATTCAATTTCCTTTCTTCTGTGTCCTTCTGCTTCTCCTTTCTTTTCTCATTTACTTTCTCCCCCTCTTTGTTCTACTCCCTCTCTTATTCCTCCATTTCCCCTCATCCTTACCCCAGTAATACTCCCTCCTCTTTGTCTTCCAATTTCTTCTTCCTCTTTTGTTCCAGCTCCTTATCCCCAATACCCAATATTAATTAGTCCATTACCTCTACTCTTTGTTCTTCAATTTCTTCTTCTTGTGATCCTATTTCATCTCCTTATAAATCTGTTTATTTTATATTCAATTTCTCCTTATTTACTCTTCTTAACCTCCTATTTCATCTTCTCCTTATGCCACCATTTCTTCCCTTTCCTCCTCTTCAGTCTTCTCTTCTCTTCTTTCCATCTCCTCTTCCTATTCTTCAATGTATCTCATTGTTCCTTGCTCCTGCTTTTCTATTCCATCTCTTTCATATGTCTCTGCTACCTCTCCTCCTTATCTTGCCCATAGAGATTCTGTTTCTAATGAGGTTTTACCATCTCCAGATAAGTCAAAATAATGAACCTATTGACATCTATCTTTTTAAGGTGAAAGCTAAACCATGCCCTCGGACTTTATAACTTTGCATGAAAAAGGACAGTTTACATCTGATATTAAGCTTAATATTATCTCATAGTATAAATTTAAGTCATGGCACCCACCACCTCAAGATCCAGAAGCCTTTTGTGATCAATTTAAAATTATTCTGTAATCCTATCACCCAGATGTCCCATAAAGTTAAAGCTTAACTATAACCTTAGTTGAAGAGGAGAGGCAAAGAACTGGTTCAGAATGGCCAACATTAAAACTACTTTTGAGGACTTTCAGGAGACAGATTGGATAGCTTACATTGATCAGCAAAGCACTATATTGCTTTAGGGGATGCTTTAATAAAGGCTATCCCATTTGCTTTTCACTAACCAGTGAATTTTCAAAACTCCAAACTGTTATTCAAAGACAAGATGAATCAATATTTTGATTTTTTTGGTCATCTAGTAGAGACTTTTAATGAAAATTATCTACCACATGATCAGGAAGCAAGAGGACAAACACAGTTTCTTTCTAATTACGTTAAGGATCTTCAACTTTTTCTGTCACAAAATATTAAAACTATCCAGTCATAATAACAAACTAAGCAACCCCAGGTCATAGTCGAACTAGCTGCTGAACTAGCACAGAACTTAGCAGCTCTGCTAGAAGATCTCCAGGAAAACCAGAAATTAAGAACAAAGAAATATTAAAGTATATTCCATGCGACTTAAGCAGATATCAGTTCCTATCCAAAATCTACCTGTCACTAGTAGCTATTCTGAGAACCAAGTAGCAGTGATTGTCATTACTTCAAGAAACAAGGCCACTGGAAGAAAAAGTGCAAAGCCCTTGTCAAACATTTAGAGTGTAATAAAAGAAAAGCAATTAAAAGGACATTCTCCACAGGCTTTATGAGGTTTTAAAATATCTATTTCTGTTACTCTTGGACAAGACCATTTGCAGCTGTTGTCCTTACTGACTCTTCTGTGCTACCAAACCCTACACTCTGTTATTTCTCATTTCTCCTTTTACTCCCTTTTACACTGTGGTGTCCAGTGTCAATTTTTCCATTCCTGTTCATCATAGCAGTCAATGCCTTTTCATTTATACATGGGAAGGACAGCAAAAGACATGTTTTGTTTTTACATGGACATGGACAGTCTTGTTTTTAAAAGAGGTCTAGGAATAAGATCAGGCTACCACTTTTTCAACTCAATTGTTTTATTTGGAAACTCAGCAATCTCTGGTTTTACCTCTTGTTTGTTAGGGTTAATACCTTTGGTGTTTATTGCCTTTGTTTTCAAGCCACAGTGGGTAAATAAGATTAGTCCCTAAATCTAAGTGTAATATTTCTTTTTTTATTGTAAATATTAGATTTGTTTTCCAATTATATACAATAGTAGCTTTTATCTATCATTCTTGTACTGTTTTGAATTTTATGTTATGAATTAAATGTTATTGTTAACCTACTCATTTTGCTGTTTTTGTATATTATTACTCCCTCCTAAACTGCCTCCCCCCTTCCCAGATGCAGCTGGAGCTGTGAAATAGCAAAGTACACCTGACCTAAGTCTCCCTGATACGTGGCTGCCCTGTAACATAAGAGACATTTTAGACCTAAGGCAGACCCTGAACCCCTTCTGTCTAAAATTGACCTCCTATCTATATTATGTCACACGTGTGTAATAGTCTGACAAAGAAATATATCTAACTGCTATCTTTGCTTCTGTACCATGCTTATTCATGACACCCCCACCCCTCAAAATACTACAAAAACCTTATCCTCTGAACACTTGGGGCTGTGTGTTTTGAGCAAATGTAGCTCCCCGCCTAGCCACTAGAAATAAATTCCACTCTTGCATTTTGTAGTCTGATCTCTGACTCACTTTCAGGGTACAAAAATATGCAGGAATGTTGAGTATTCAAGAGGGTTTATTTTATATTTTATATTCTGAGACTTTTGTAAAGTTGCTAATTGTTATAGAATTTTTTTTTATTTTTGCAATGAAAATTCGGTTAAGTGGCTTGCCCAAGGCCACATATCTAGGTAATTATTAAGTGTCTGAGCCCGGATTTGAACCCAGGTACTCCTGACTCCAGGGCTGGTGCTTTATCTACTAGGCCACCTAGCTGCCCCATAGTAGTTTTTTTAATTGATTTTTTTAGGATTCTCTAGGTATACCATCATGTCATCTGCAAAGAGTGAGAGTTTTGTCTCTTTCTTCCCAAATATAATTCCTTCAATTTCAAGATTATTGTAATAATATGAAATGAAAAAGAATGTAAAAAATGAAAAGCCAAAAAAGTGTATGTAGTACAAATTGCTCTACATTCAGAATCTATAGTACTTTCCTCTGGATTTTGATGACATTTTGCCATGGATTGTCTCTAAGGATTGTCCTTGATCACTTAACTGAGAGTAGCTGAGTAGATCACAGTTGGTCATCTCACAATGTTGCTTTTGGTCTGTGTACTGTTCTGTTCTTCTCAATTCAGCCAGCATCAGTTCATGCAAGCCTTTCAATGCTCTTCTGAAATCAGGCCACTCATGATTTCTTACAGAAAAATAATATTCTATGATCTTCATATACCAAAACTCATTTAGTCATTCTCCAGTTGGAGGGCATCTCCTCAAGTTTCAATTCAAAAAGAAAACTTATAAAATCTCTAAATGAAATCAATTACATTTATCATCAATCAACTTTAGGAAAAATCTAACCAAACTAAAAGTTACTGCTAAAGAATGGACACTGAAATCTTTAAATTGAAATGATATGATTTGGTCTTTTTTGAGGTATATGGTAGTATTATCCAGAATTACAAAAATAATTTTGTTCATTTATTTTCCAATTATGTTATATAAAGAGAATGTTGCTATTATTGTTTTTCATTCATTTCTGTCATTTTTTATTATTCATGACTCACTGTCAGGTTTTCTTGTCAAAGATGCTGAAGAGATTTGACATTTTCTTTTCTAGTCAGTTACAGATGAGGAAAATGAGACAAACTTAGTTAACGAACTTACTCAGGGTGACAAATTTGTAAGTATCCAAGTTCAAATTTTGGCTTAGATCTTCCTGACTCCAGATATGAAATTTATTGACATTACTTTCTTGAAAGATTTTACTTTATTAGTTGGCATTCTTGAAGAACCTTCATTAAATTCATTTAAATTGTAGTCACCAAATCAACACTCAAACTGAGCAGAGGTTAATATGCAATTTTGAGGACTGATGCTAAAAAGCATGAATTTCAAGTAGATTTAAGTGAAATAAGAATAAAGATGATTAATTTAATAATACAATAAACTTTATGCTCTTACCAGGAACATGGTGTTTGGACATATAATTCCATAGATGAATTTACATCTGTTCTCAAACAAAAGGAATAATGAAACCATTTTTAACTATTTTGATTGATTAGAATTCTCTAATTGGACTTGTGAAGAACAGATTTGATTATGTCAAGGTGAAAGAAAATAGAATCATTTAAATGAAATTATAAACATGAAGTTGATTTAAATGGTTTTCTAGATTTTTGTAGAATAACAAAAATTAAACAATGTTCTGAAGGCTGCAAGGATAAAACAGTCAAAAAAAGAATCATCATGGTGGTATTCTGTTAGTCAAAGTTGAAAGAACCTTTGGTTTAATAAACAATTTTTGAACTGAGGAGAAACAGGAAAATAATCAATCACATATCTGAAATGACACTTCACTTATAGGGTTAAGATTAAATCAATTTAAATTCAATGTTATTTTTTAAATTTTAATTGAATTTCAACCAGATATTACTATAGACACAAGAATTGAGCAAAATTTAAAATTATTATACTATGGAAATTAATTAACTATGGATTTTAAAATAAATGGTAAATCTTGATATAGTTGTGTTTATATCATTTTTAAAAAGAAAGACAGTTGCCAAACATTTTAAGCACTATACCCTTGAAGTGAGAATCTACCAGTGTTAAATTTTCTCAAAAATAAATGTAATGCATTAACCTTGCAACATGCAATTCTAAAATGTGATTGAAGTTCCTGCTATAATCATTGTATTAAATAATAGGATTTAAATATAACTCCTCTGGCTTATGTTGGTCAGTATGCATTTATTAAACACCTCTCATGTGTCATACACTGTAGTAATTCCTGGTGTTAAAAAAAGGCAAAAGGTATTCCCTGCCTTTCCAAGAGTTCACAATATAATGGGGAAGAATATTTGTAAACAAGAGCAAAAAAGCACATCTATAGCAAGAAGGTATAATCATGAGTGGGAGGGCACTATAATTAAAGGGGAACAGAAACTGCTTCCTGTATATGGTGGTAATTTAGGTGTTACTTGATGGAACACAGGAAAACCCGGAGGCAGAGATGAACAGGCAGAGAATCCCAGATTTGGGGGGGGGGGGGGACAATCAGAGTAAATGGGTAGAGGTGAAACAAGAAGATTCTTGTTCATGAAACATCAAAGTGGTCAATGCTATTAAATCATTTTGTGCTGGAAGTGGTGAAGGACAACAAGGGCTGTAAAGTTTAAGAAGATGAGAACACCGAAGGATTTTATTTTTGATCCTGGAAGTGATTAAAGGAAGGTGCATTTTCAGCTCTGTACTTTCAGAAAATTTGATTTTGGACTGATTGGAAAATGAACTGAGGTTCTTATTGTATATTGTTAATGTCTCCAATTTTTATCTTTAATTTTGATTTTGTTTTATTTTTATTCATTTTGTAGTTAAATACAAAACTATTTCCACAAAAAAAAAGAGAATATAGGATTGGGTTGTATATGAAACATAAAAATACATTTTGCAATAGCCCATGTAGTAAATTCTACTTGTAGGTTTTTTTTTTTAAGGATTTTGCGAGGCAAATGGGGTACCCAGGTACTGGTGCTCCATACACTGTACTACAGAGCCAGTGCTCTATACACTGTACCACCTAGCCGCCCTTACTTATACTTTTCAAGGGAATCTAGTTTTTCTGTGTGTCCTTCAACATTTTCTTTTTTGCTACACTGTGCTTTTTTTTAGGATTTTGCATGGCAAATGGGGTTAAGTGGCTTGCCTAAGGCCACACAACTAGGTAATTATAAAGTGTCTGAGGCCAGATTTGAAGTCAGGTACTCCTGACTGCAGGGCTGGTGCTCTATCCACTTCACCACCTAGCTTCCCCAACACTGTGCATTTTTTATATACTATGTATATTTCTATTTGTTAGTTCTTTCTCTTCCTAGTTTCAGTCTTTCCTTATATTTCTAAGTCATCCAGCTTATCATTTCTTAACTCTATTACAATATTCCATCACAGTCATATACTACAGATTGCGTTAGCCATTCTCCTGTTGAAAAGCTGTATAACTTTAAGCAATCTGATGGATATAAGGTAATTTCTCAAAGTTATTTTATATGTATTTCATTAATAATATTTAGCAATATTCTCACATTATTTTATATAGGTTTGAACACCTGCCTGTTCATATCCTTTGACCATTGATCAATTGGATTATGACTCCTCTACTTTTTTAAAAATTTTATTTCTTTCCCAATTGCAAACAAAGATAGTTTTCAGCATTCATGCACATGCAAGTTTTTGCATTCCACATTTTTCTACACATTCTCCTTTTTCTCTGCAATCACCATGGGCAGGGAATAACCTGATAAAAGTTATACATGTACATTCCTGCTTATCACATTTCTGTATCAATCATGTTGTGAAAAAGGATATCAGAACTCTGGGGAAAAAAAAAACTTGTGGAAGTAATAAAAGACAAAAACATATGGGGATGCCATTTATCATAATGGGTCCCTAAGGGATGTCTTTGATCATTGGATTGTTGAGAGGAACTGCATCTAACACAGTTGATCCATCTCACAATGTTGCTGTCAATATATGCTAAGATCTGCTGGATCTGCTCACTTCACTCAATATCAGTTCATGGATGTCTTTTCAGGCTTTTGTAAAGTCTGATCCCTCATGATTTCAAATTCCTTTGGCATAACGTGTTCAGTCATTCCCCAATTAGTGGGAATTCCCTGATTCTCCAATTCTTTGTCACTACCAAAAAAAAACTCCAATAAATATTTTTGTGCATGTGGGACTTTTCCCCTTTTTTAGGACAATATCTTTGGGATATAGAACTAGATCAAAGTTATAGACAGTTTTATTGAACTTTGGGCATAGTTCCAAATTGCTCCCCAGAAACACCAGAAAGGTTTAATCAGTTCACAACTCCAGCAAAAATGCTTTAGTGTTCTAGTTTTTCCAAATCCTCTCCAACATTAATCAATTTTCTTTTTTGTCATCTTAGCCAATCTGATAGGGTTTGAGGTGGTACCTCAGAGTTGTTTTAATTTTCATTTCTCTAATAAATGATGCTTTGGAACATTTTTTCATAGCATTATAAGTAGCTTTAATTTCTTCATTTGAAAACTGCCTGTTCATATCCCTTGACCAATTATCAGTCAGGGTATGACTTGTAATATTATAATTTTACTCTTTTTCTCTATATATTTTAGAAACAAGACCTTTATCAGAACCTTGATAGAGAAAATTATTTCCCAGTTTTCTGTTTTCCTTTTTTACAGCATTGGTTTAATTAGTGCAAAAGCCTTTTTTAATTTAATGTAGTCAAAATCGATCATTTTACAATTTATAATGTACTCTATTTCTTGTATGGTCATAAATTTCTCCCCTTTCCATAGATCTGACAGAGTATTTCTTGAGCTATGAATTGGTCTATGGTTTTCCCCCTTTATGTCTAAATCCTGTACCCATTTTGACCTTATGTTAGAAGACAGTATGAGATGTAGGTCTATGCCTTTTTTTTGTCATGGTATTTTTCAGTTTTAGCAACAGTTTTTCTCAGTAGTGACTTCTTATTCCAGAAGCTAATATCTTTGTGTTTGTCAAACAAGAGATTAGTATAATCATTTACTATGTTTTCTTTTGTACCTATGCTAATCGATTGGTTCATTTATTTTACTTCTTAACCAATACAAGAAAGTTCTAAGGACCACTGCTTTATAATTTAGTTTCACATCTGGTACATTGTGGCTACTTTCCTTCCTTTAAATTTTTTTTCATCAGTTCCCTCTACATTCTTGAACTTTTTTGCTCCAAATAAATTTGTAACTATATTTTCTACATCGGTAAAGTAGTTATTGGGTAGTTTGATTGGTATAGCACTAAATAAATAATTGAATTTAGATATATTTGACATTTTTAATATATTAACTCAACAAGCAAGGATAGTTGACATTTTTCCAGTTGTTTAGATTTAACTTTATTTGTGTTAAAAGTGACTTGCAATTGTGTTTATACAGTCTCTGGGTTTGTCTTGGGAGGTAGACTCCCAAGTATTTTATGTTGCCTATAGTTACTTTAAATGGAATTTCTATTTTTATCTCTTGCTCTTGGATTTTAAGTAGAATTGCATGAGAGATCTTTTGAAGCATAGTTTGAGGTAAACATTCTTTTATGTCGTTTTATTAACTTTTGTCTTCATGATTTCATTTGATATTCTACATATCTTATTTTCCGCAATTTTGTTGTTTTATCAAGCTCTGTAATTTGGCTGCTATAGCATTAAAATTATAATTGAATTTTGATATTATTGTCATTTTGATGTTATTGCCATGGCATGGCTGTGAGTACTGAGTATTCCTCCAGGGATTTAGATTGTTCATTTTTTAAATTATAATTGTACACTTGCATCTATTTAAGTCATTTTTTGGGTGTTTTGGAAGGTTATATGCCTGATATTTTATGCATTTTGAACTTCTCACATTATTTCCCTTTCTGTTCTTTTTTCTCCTCTATGGTTGTTATAATATTGTTGTTGATTTTTGAGAATTCATTTTGCAGTGTACAGCTTTGTAGACTATTAATTGTCTCACTTTTTATCTTTAAAAATTACTTGGAGCTTTCTAATTAAAACATCAAATCATCAGTAAACAGGGACACTTGAATTCCTCTTTACCTCTTCATTCTTTTAGCTTCTTCATCTTATCTTATTGCTATCACGAATATTTCCATTGCTATATTGAATAATAATGGGAAAAGTGGGAATCTTTACTTTAATACTGTACTCAATGTAACATATTGTATTTGAAAAAGATAACTGTTTTCAGTTTTAGATTCCTTTTATGATATTAGAATATTTAGCATAATAGATTGTTATACTTTGTGAAAGATTTTCATTCTGTTGAGATCATTGCATAATTTGTGCTTTTGGGGGTATAATATAATTAAATTATATTCATTTTTTTAAAATATCAAACCATTCTTGCATCCCTGATATATATACCAGATGATCCTAATTGATTTCCTGTATCAACCACTGTACTCTGATAGGATTGTATTTAAAATTTCAGAGTTGATATTCATTAATTGTATTGGCTTAGGGGCAGCTATGTGGCATATTGGATAAAGCACTGGCTCTGGAGTCAGGAGTACAGGGGTTCAAATCCAGTCTCAGCCCTTAATAATTACCTAGCTGTGTGGCCTTGGACAAGCCACTTAACCCCATTTAGCTTGCAAAAAAAAAACCCTAAAAAATTTGTATAGGCTTATAATTTTCTTTTGGAATTTACTCTTTCCCTTGTTAATGTAGAAAGAGAATTATTTCTCTCACATAGAAAATATTTACAGAATAATTTGTGAAGTGTGGGTATTATCTGTTCTTTTATACTTGGAAAAAATTTTCCTGTGAATCTATTGATTACAGGGGTATTTTTGGTACTTCTTTAAGAAAAAAGATCTATTTTCTTTTTCTGAGACTGGATTATTTAAAATTTATTCCTGGTCTTTTCATAGTAAAGAAAAGCAAAGCAAAGATAAGAAAGATCTAAACAAATCTTCAACTGTAGAAATCTTGGAGTATCTTAAGTGAAGACCTGTAACTTTCAGGGGAAGGGGAAAAAAGCCTAGCTAGGTAGGAGAGAATTGAAAGCCAGCAGGGAGGCTTTTAGCCACCATACAGTTCAGGTCCCAGCAGCTTGACAACATCACAAGACCCAGCAACTAGATAGGTATTCAGCAGGAAGTGTTCCAACCCTGAACAAAGTCTTAACTCTGGGAACACAGGGGGCAAAAGACAACACTGGGTTGGGAATAAATCACTGCATAGGCAGAGACTGAAGGTAAAGAAGGAAACAAACCTCTGCAAAGGCAGTGCCTAGGTTGTGTAGTCAACATCTTGGCCAACAATACGCCAGGGATCAGACCCCAGCCCCAGCAAAAAAACAAAACAAAAAACCCTCCCAAAAATCTTTAGTCTGTGCTCATTATACTCCCTATATACCACACACACACACACACACACACACACACACACACAAAAACATATATATATATATATGTATATATATATGTATATATAATATATGTCAAAATTACCAAAACAGCTAAAAGAGCAGTAATCATACAAAGCTACTACATAGAGATGATAAACATGCCACCCTTTAATAAGAAACAAGTTAAAAATTACCTACATGGGAAGGCTCAAAGGAATCTCTGTATTGGATTCAAATCCAAAACTTCATAGAAGAATTTAAAAAAAATTAAAATTGAAGAAGAGAGGAAGATAGAAAATAAAAAAAATTGAGAAATATAGGGCAGTTATGATAAATTAGACAAAAGAAATGAACTCCTTTAAAAGTAAAAATAACCAACTGAAAAAAGAATGTAACTCTTCAAAAAATAAAATCAACCAACTGGAAAAGGAATATAACTATCTAAAACCCAAATCAACCTAGTGGAAAGGGAATGCAACTTCAGAAAATGTAAGTTATTCCCATCTGCACATTCCCCAGGGGAAGTCTTCATATGCTTGAGCTAGATAAAACCCTGATGGACAGAAAGTTTGAGGCCTGTCTGTTACATTCTACCTGGTTTAGCCTGCAACTATTAGGCTGCTAAGAAAGGTTAACTTCAATGAAAAGAAGAAAATACAACTTCCTAAGCAACAAATTTGGATTTTATAACCTTACAGGCACTCAGAATACCAATGCATAAGCAACATTATACCCAATCACCCCTAATATTATTATTTTATGTTACTTTGGGTCATTCTTTTCTTTTTTTTGGGGGGGGGTTTGCAGTGCATTGGGGTTGGGGTGCCTTGCATGTCACACAGCTGGGTGATTGTTGGGTGTATGGTCCCGGATATGGGCTTGGGTGCTCCTGACTCCAGGGCCAGTGTTCCATCCACTGCACCACCTGGCCATACCTACAATTATTACTTTTATTTTTATTAATTTTAAATTTGATTTTTTTCTCTCCCCTTTACATTATCGGTCAAACAAGTCTATATATTTTGGGAGATGGGGTATTTTGCTTACTCTTAATCAAGGATATTTTATTAATGTATAAAAAACATTATTTATACAAAACGAGAATAAATAAATATTAAATAAAAAAAGAAGAAAACAAAGGAGATGAGTCAATGGAGAAAAGGGGAAATATTTGGTAGGAAAACCAAAGGATTCATTATCTGTCACTATAGCTTGTCCATTTTGCTTTCTTAACATCTCTCACATGTGCCACCTCTGTCCTTTGAGTCTGTTACCACTCTGAGGTAGTTCCTCATCACTTCATACCTGTACTGTTGAAGGAGTCATGTTTTTTGCTTCTCCTGTTTCCATTTTCCCCATCCTATACTCCTTTCTCCTCCAGCTATGCAAATGATCAAATCTAAACTTTGAACTCCACTATTCACTGACCTCCAGAGTCTCCAGGACAAAATCTAAAATTGACAAACAGCTGCTAAAATAGATCTCATTGAAAGAGAAAAGGATGGAAACTATATCCTTCACAAAGATACCACAGACATTGTAGCAATTTCAATAGTACATATGAATGCACCAAGTGGTATAGCATCCAAATACTTGGAGGAGAACCTGAATGAATTACAGGAAGATATAGAGAGCAAAACTCTTCTTGTGGGAGACCTCAACCTCCCACTCTCAGATTTAGATAAATATAACCATAAAAAAGAAAGAAGTTAATGAGGTAAATCGAATGTTAGAAAACTTAGGCAAGATAAACCTTTCAAGAACATTGAATGGGGGTAGAAAAAACACATTTTTTTTCCTGCATTACATGAGACACAAAAATTGATCAGGTACTACAGCATAAAAATCTAATCAAATGCAGAAAGGCAAATATATGAACTTCTGACATCATACTGCAATAAATGTCACATGCAAAAATGGATGAGGTAAGGGGCGGCTAGGTGACACAGTGGATAGGGCACTGGCCTTGGAGTCAGGAGGACCTGGGTTCAAATGCAGCCTTTGACACTTAATAATTACCTAACCATGTAGCCTTGGGCAAGCCACTTAAACCCATTACCTTGAAAAATCTGAAAAAAATGGGTCAGGGAGAGATAGATCTAAAACTATGTGGAAACTAAATAATCTCATTTCAAAGAATGAGTGGATCAAACAAATAATTATAGAAAAGAATTAATGATTTCATCATAGATAATGACAATAATGAAACAATATGCCAAAACTGATAGGATACAGCCAAAACAGTCAGCAGGGGACATATTATATCTTTAAATGCTTGCATGAATAAATTAGAGAAAGAGGAAGTCAATGAACTAAGAATAAAACTAAAAAAATAGAGAAAGAACAAATTAAAACCCCCAATTAAATATGAAAATAGAAATTTTAAAAATTATAAGAAGAATTAATAAAATTGAAAGTAAGAAAGTTATGGTTCTAATAAATAAAATCATGTTAGTTTTATGAAAAAACAATGATATTGATAAAACTTTATTTTATACAATATATACAATACATAAAGCTCTGTTTTATACAACAATTTGATTTAAACCAAGAAAGAAAACTAAATTGCAAGTATCATAAATGAAAAAGGTGAACTCACCGCCAATGAGGATGAAAGCAAAGTAATAATTCAGAATTATTTTGAGCAATGGTATGCCAATAATTTTGATAATCTTAAGTGAAATGAATGAATATATACAAAAATATGAGTTGCCCGGGTTAAATGAAGAGCAATTAAATATGTAAATAACCCTATCACAGAAAAATAAATTCAACAAGCCATCAATGAACTCCCTAAGAAAGAATCTCCAGGCTCAGGTGGATTCACAAGTGAATTCTACCAAACATTTAAGAAACAATTGGTTCCAATTCTATATAAATTCTTTGGAAAAACAGGTGAAGATGAAACTCTTCCTAACTCTTTCTATGACACCAGTGTGGTGCTGATACCAAAACCAGGAAAAGTCAAAATAGAAAAAGAAAATTACAGACCTATCTTCCTAATTAAAGCAGATGCAAAAACCTTAAAGAAAATCATTGAAAAGCTATTACAGCAATTTATCACTAGTATAATAGACTATGACCAAGTAGGATTTATCTGCAGAATGCACGATAGGTTCAATATGATGAGAACTGATACAATTAATGATACCAATAACAAACCTGTCAGAAATCACATGATTATTTCAATAAATTTTGCAAGGCTGAAAAACCCTTTGAAACAATCCAACACTCTATCCTACTAAAAATACTAGAAAGCTTAGGAATAAATGGATTGTTTCTAAGAATAATAAGCAGTATCTATCTGAAACCATCAACAAGCAATATATGCATTGGTGATAAGCTAGAGGCATTCCCAATAAGATCAGGGGTAACAAAGAGTCCAGCTTTAGGGATTAAAAACACTCTTCAATAAAAATTTATGGGAACATCAGAAGGTAGTGAGGCTGAGAGAGTCCAACACCTCACACCTTACAAAGATAAGATCAAAATTGATACAGGGCTCAGACACAAAAGACTATATTATAAGCAAACTAGGAGATCAAGGAAGAGTTAGCTATCAGATCGAGGGAAAGGGATGCAGTTTATGACCAAGGAAGAGAAGGTGAATATCATTAAAAACAAACTAGATAATTTCAATTACATTAAATTAAAAACCTTTTGCACAGACAAAACCACTATAACCAAGATCAAAAGAAATGTAGTAAACTGGGAAACAATTTGTCCAACTAGCATTTCTGACAAAGCTCTCATTTCTAAAATACATAGAGAACTTAGTCACATTTATAAAAAAAAAATAAGTCATTCCCCATTTGACAAATGGTCAAAAGATATGCAGAGGCAATTTACAGATGAGGAAATCAAAGAGATTCATAGTCATATAAAAACTGCTCTAAAGCATTACTGATTAGAGAATGCAAATTAAAGCAGCTCTGAGGTAACACCCCACACCTCTCAGATTGGCCAATATGATCATAGAAAATAATGATCAGTGTTGGAAGGGATGTGGTAAATCTGGGACACTAATGCATTATTGTTGTACAAAAATGTTTATAGCAGCTCTATTTGTCATAGTGAAGAATTGGAAATTGAGAGAATGTCCATCAATTGGGGAATGGCAGTACAAACTGTATTATATGTACCTTATCAAACACTACTGTTCTATTAGAAATGAGGTGGAAGGGAATTTGGAGAAGTCTGGAGGGATTTGAAAGTACTGATGCTGAGTGAGATGAGCAGAAGCAGAAGAACATTGTACACCATAACAACAACATTGGGTTAATGATCAACCTTAATGGACTTGGTCATCTCATAATTGCAACAATCAAGGAATCAAGGACAATTTCTGGGTATCTGCAATGGAGAATATGATCTATATCCAGAAAAAGAATTGTGGAGTGTGAACAAAGACCAAAGACTATTACCTATAATTAAAAAAACCCATCATGTTTTCTTATGTAATCTTGCTATCTCTTATATTCTGTTTTGTTAAGGATATGATTTCTCCCTCAACACATTCAATTAGATTAATGTATATAGCATGAAAACAATGTAAAGATGAACAGACTGCCTTCTGTGGTGTGTGTGTGGGGGAAGCAAGTTTTGGGGAAAAAAACTATAAAATTCAAAAATAAATAAATAAATTTTAAAAAAAGATCAGTGGTGAAACAAGGATGCACATTATCATCACAACTACTAAATATTATGTTAGAAATGTTAGCTTCTGCAATAAAAGAAGAAAAAGATATTAAAGGAATTAGAATAGGGAAGGGAGAGACAAAGCTCTCTTTGCATATGACATGATGGTATACCTAGAGAATACTAAAAAATTATCTAACAAATTACTAGAAACAATTGGCAACTTTAGGAAAGTTGCAGGATGTAAAATAAACCCTTGTAAATCCTCAACATTTCCATATATTACTAGAAGGATTCAACAGAAACAGTTAGAAAGAAATCCCATTCACAGTAACTTTAGACAATATAAAATGCTTTGGAGTCCACCTGCCAAAGCAGAGTCAGAAACTTTTTGAAAACAATTCAAAACATGTCTCACACTAACTAAATTAGATTTAAATAACTGGACAAATATCACCTGCTCATGTATAGAACAAGTTAATATAATAAAAATGACAATTCTAGCTAAATTAAACTACTTCTTTAGTGTGCTACCAATCAAAATTCAAAAAAATTATTTTAATGAGTTAGAAAAATTTTAAGCAAATTAATATGGATAAATAGTCAAGAATTTCCAGTGATTTAATGCAAAAAGTACAAAAGAAGGTGCCTTAGCCCTACCAGGCCTAAAATTATATTATAAAGTGCCAGTCATCAAAACTGTCTGGTATTTCCTAAGAAATAGAGTGGTGGGTCAGAGGAATAGACTATGTGTACAAGATGTTTCAGGACATGATTGTAGTAATCTGTGATTTGATAAAACCAAAGAGTCCACATTTGGGGATTAAAAACTTTCTCTTTGATAAAAACTGTTGAGAAAATTGGAAGTTAGTATTGCAGAAATTGGGGTTAGAACAACATCTCACACACTATACCGGGATAAGATCAAAATGGTTACAGGAAAAAAAACTGGGAGATCAAATAATAGTTTACCTGTCAGATCTATGGAAAGGGAAGCAGTTTATGAACAAGGAAGAGATAGAGAACATCATTAAAAAACAAATTAGATAATTTTGATTACATTAAGTTACAAAATTTTTGCAAGACAAAACCACTGCAACCAAGATCAAAAGAAATGTAGTAAATTGAGAAACAATATTTTCAACTATTTCTTTTTTTTTAACTTTATACTTACTTTAATTTCTGCACTGAAAAGAGGGGGAAAAGCTGAAAATTACCATAGATTAGTTTACAGTGATTTCATCTTTGTGCCCTTGAAGAAAAAGGCAAGGGAAAGCTATTGAAATGGGGACCAACACATTGCATAGTCCGAAAGATAACAAGGTTTCTAAAAATCCAAAGATGATGCCATTATTATTAACAGGCGTCAGTTTAAGTACATGGAGGGGGGGAATCACGTTTGCATCTTTAAAATGAAGCATAAAACCTGATGTGAAATACATAAAACATTTATTAATGTAAATACATTTATTTACGTATGTACCCCATCTGTGAAGGAGGAAGGAATTTTGAGGCCGAACTTAGGTGCAGGCTATCTCAGCCATAGAAAGCACCTGGCCAAGTCTGGGTCATAACAAATACTACTGAGTTAGCACAGGAATGTTCTGTAAGTCGATGGGCAAAATATGAGGAAGACTGCTCTCCTGGAGTTAGACTGCCAGTGTGCATGTCTGTCTGGCAGCTAAAAGTACTGAGACTAAGAGCTCCGCCTTTAAAACTAGGCCTCGCTGGGTTACCGTTCCTTCTGGAATGTTCAGCACAATAAAGTTTGGGTCTTTTTTTTTATTTACCCCAAGCTCCAGATATAATTTAAGTGCTTCTTCTTGTCTTTTTTTTAAATGTGCAAACTGTTACTGGCTAAAGCTTTCGAAATACATTAACAGATATGAACACCCTGTAAAGGTAGGAGGATAATGATTAATTCTTGTCACCCGCTCCCCTTCCTCTTCTCCCTCATTTTAGGGGCACTGGAAGGTAGGGAGGGCAAGTAGGGAGGCATTACAGAAATTAAGGACATTTCCCGCTGCAGTAATTCTAAGTCCCTGATTCGGTCTTTCCAAAGAGAGGGCTTGGTGGTTGGGGGTCCCTAGTAGGAGATTGTCCACTCTTTGACAGAGGAATCGTGGGAGGATGTGACCAGAATGTGTTCACCCAGCCAAGCCAAGCTGCTGACGTGATGTAACCTATGGGTATCTTGGATCTTGACTCGAGTTTCTGGGTCACTCAGGGTCCAAACATAGACTATCATGTCCATGCCCCCTGAAGCAAAATGTTCATTGTGTGGCGACCAGGCGATGCAGACAATTTTTGCATGATGTCCACAAAATACATTGTTCTCCGAGTAACTGTCAGCTATACTGAAGACTGTGACCACTTTACCGGCATCACAGACAGCTAGGAAAGCACCGTCGTAGGAGTAGGCCAGGTCTGTCACCCGCCCCTTAGCCCTGAGAAGCTTATCTTCATGTTTCAGTGTAGTTCCCTGGAGTGAGTACAGGTGGACATTCCCATCTGCTCCGCCCATAGCCGCAGTGCTTCCTGAGGGGTGCACAGCTACCACTTCTGGTTCATAGCTGGGATCATCAATAGTGAAGCATTTCTTCTGATCCTTCATTAAGACCATCTGCCCAATACATACAACTACTGCATTGCCTCCAGGCCCAATGGCTACACATTTTGGTTGAATATCCAGCTTTACTCCACTCTGTCCACTGTAGTCCCTCTGGATAAGATTGGTATAGTGCACAGTATCATCCATGCTGCAGCTGACAAGCTGATCGGCCTCATCCACAGTCATACTGGATACCTGATTGGTGTGTCCTTTCCCAGCAAAGGAATCATTCTCCCCAGTCTCAGAATCCCAGTAATTAATGTGTCCATCATGGCTCCCAGAATAGATGTATGATTTACCACTGTTTTTATGAACCGTCAAGCACTGGATTGATTTACTGTGGCCCTTGATAACTCGGAGTGGCTTGTTGGGGTTGTTTTTGTCCAGGTAGTTGTTATATTCAGAGAGAGAAATGCTTATTAAGTGGTCCTTCTGCCACAAGCATCCCAGCTGCTGATCCAACATGTTGGAGCCCATGTTAAATGTACTGACCACTGAGTTAGCACCAACATCCCAAATCTTAGAAGTTTTGTCTCCAGAAGCAGAAAGCAAATGGCTGCTGTCGGGGCTCCAGCTAATAGCATAAAATCCCCCATCGTGAGCCTTGCTTCCTCCTAGTGCACAAACTTTCTCTCCAGTCTTTCCATCATAGATGAAAATCTGGCCATTGGCACTTGCCGTGGCAAATCTATTACCATCTGGAGAGAACCTAACACAGCTGACAAATCGGCCGTGGTCACAAATCGTGAACTTGAATTTGAATGGTGGCCCCTCAAAGAAGGCTGCACAGTTGTCATCACTGGCTGTTGCAAGTTGATAAGGCCTGGTTTGTTTAATATCAACACTATTGATTGCTTTGTTATGTCCAGTTATCTCCCCCACAGAAGAGCCAGTATCCCAAAGGAAGACTGCACCAAACTTCTCTCTTCCTTCAACAACTGCTATCCTCTTGCTATCTTTGGTCCAGGCTACATCCTTAATTTTGCCAGCAAAAGGCTGATACTCATATTTGAGGATGTGTTCCTTCTGTGTGGTATCCCAGATTCTAAGCTTTCCAGAGACATCTCCAGGGGTGATGTAGAATCTACTAGGCACATACTTGGCCACCACAACTTGATGGGCATGTTCTGTATAAATGTCTGCATTTGCTGGATTATCGATGTTCCTCAGCATGACGCATTTTCTATTGGTGTAGAGGAAATTGTGGCCTTTCGGGTCCCCATCGAGGATCTTGGAGACCCCTCGCTCGACCTGTGGCAGGCTGGCGAACACCTTCTTGATCTCGTAAGGCATCTTTGCCCACTTGTTAGCGCAGCCCGAGCACAGCGCCTCGCCCGCCACCCTGGAGGAGTCGGGAGTCGTGGGCCCCTGCCCCTGCTGCCACTGCTCCCGCCCCAAGGCTGCCCGGCTCCTGCTCTCGCCTGCAACTATTTCTTCTGAGAAAGGACTCATTTCTAAAATATATAAGGAATTGAGTTAAATGTATTTTTAAAAAAGGCATTCCCAAAATAACAAATGGTCAAAGGTTATATAAAGGCAATTTACAGATCAAGAAATCAAAGCTATCAATAGTCATACGAAAACTTGCTCCAAATCAGTATTGATTAGAGAAATGCAAATTAAAGAAGCTCTGAGGTTACATCTCACAACTATCAGGATGAGAAATATGACCAGAAAGGAGAATGGTCACTGTTGGAAGGGAAATGAGAAATCTGGGATTCTAATACAATGTTGTTGGAGATGTGGTGTCATACAAACTTTCTGGATAGCAATTTGTAATTATGCCCAAAGGGCAATAAAATTGTACATACCCTTTGTTCCAGCAATAACACTACTGCAACTGTACCCAGAAGAGATGATGATAAAGGATACAAACATCACTTGTACCAAAATACTCATAGCAGTTCTATTTGTGGTGTCAAATAATTGAAGATTGAGTGAATGTCCATTAACTGGGCAATGGGTGAACAAATTGTGTTATATGTGCATTATGGAACATTATTGTGCTATTAGAAAACAGGGGGGATGGCAATTCAGAGAAGTATGGAAGGATTTGTATGAATTGATGCTGAGTTAGATGAGCAGTACCAGAAGAACATTGTACACCATAACAGCACCAAGGGGGTGATGATCAATGTTAATGGACTTGCTCATTCCATCAGTGCAGCAATCAGGGATAATTTGGGGATATCTGCTGCGGAGAATACCATCTGTAACCAGAGAAAGAATTGTGGAGTTTGAACAAAGACCAAACGCTACAACCTTTAATTAAAAAAAAAAGTTATTTTATTATGTAATTTTGCTATCTCTTATATTTTAATTTTTCTTAAGGATATGATTTCTCTCTCAACACATTCAATTCATATCAATGTATAGCATGGAAACAATGTAAAGATTATTAGACTGCTTTTTGTGGGGAGTGGGGGAAGGGAAGAGAGTTTAGGGGAAAATATAGCATACAAAAATAAATAAATAAATAAAAATTTAAAATTAATAAGTGATCTTTTCTTTGTTCCTTTTTTGATGATGATCAAAGCTTTAGAATTAATGGATCCCTCTGTGAGGGTATTCTACAGAGAGTTTTCTATACACCATGATGCCTATCTATCATGTTCTAGACCTGCAAGATGTCTCTTTACTTTGCAGCTTTCCTTCACCTTGTTGTCTTATCTCTATTTCTTATTTCCTCCATAATGATCTCTTTTATCAGTCTCTGAATTATACAGGGTTAAACACCTATTAAAAATGTGAAACAGGATTTGAACTCAGTTCATCTGTATTACCCAGAAGACTCTAATAGGAAACCTTACTCTTTAGTTATGCATATTTTCCCAGATCCACAAAATTATATTTCTTGTGGTCCTTTGCTTCAGCCTTCTTCTTTCCTTCAATGCCTGCTTCTCTCTAATTCTATCACTCTATTCCAAACAGGTAGACAATCATATTATCCCTCTGGAATCTCGAAGATCGTGGAGCTGGAACACCTTTAGACACCATCAAAACCGACCAAATAAATTTACTGAGGAGAAAACTGAAACTGTCAGTAGGTAATTGACTTCTCCAGAGGATCCAAATTTGGCAGTGGCTATGGGGGTACATAAAATCAACGTTCTGACCACAATGACACAAACACAATTCTATATTTGCAAAGGTCGCCCCTTTGCATCTTTTCATTTTCTGTGGACTCCTTATTCTATTGCTCACTGTTATCGAAAATTTCTCGTACCTGGTTCCTTTTTTCTCTTTCATTGTTTTGTTTCCCTATCTCTAGTTCTGTTTCTCTATCTCTGCCGCTTTCTGATTTTATAAATGTATTGCCCTTTCTCAATCTCTGTCTTTCTCTTTCACTCCCCCTCATTTTTCTTCCTCCTTAAGAGCTTTTATTTTCCTGGTTCTCATTCCCTACCAAAAATAAGTGGCTTTTAAAAAATTCTATTACAGGGTCAGCTAGGTGGGACAGCGGATAGGGCACTGACCCTGGAGTCAGGAGTACCTGAAAGCAAATCCAGCCTCAGACATTTAATAATTAACTAGCTGTGTGGCTTTGAGCAAGCCACTTAATCCCATTGTCTTTCAAAAAAAACTTAAAAAATTCTGTTACAAAGATCCTCATAGATTCATGGCTGTAAGGAATATTAGGGGCCCTTAAAGGCAAATTCCTTTAATTATAAAAAAGAAAGAAATAGAGATTCAACACTAAGTGAACTGTCTAGTTTCAAAAAATTATAAAGAATGGTAAGATATAAACTTGGATCAGAAGACTTCATAAATCAGAACTATAAGAACATAGTTCTTAGGAACATTTACTATCAAACCCAGGGGGCTGTTCCCTATATCTGCCATCTCTTCATACCCTCTTCCACCCCAAATCTAACTTTCGTCTTCTACCCCAAGACCACAAGGGCTTCCTTTGCTCTCTCTGCTACCAGTAAGATTACAGTGCTTCAACATTGTTAGACAGCATCAAGTCCAGCACCACGACCTCCCAAAAAATGAGAATGACAATGGTTAAGTAATTTCTCCAGAGTCACAAAGTTGTCAGCAGCTATTGTGGAACTGAACCTCAAACAGTCAGTTCAAAGTAGAGTTCTGTCCATTAAGACACCTAGCAGGCTTGCCCTACACTGGTCAGGTTTACCTACCCTTCACAATTCTCTCACACCTATGGTCTCTTGAGTATTTCTCATTTTCCCTCATAAAGCCTCTTCTATCACTACCTTATTTATTTTCATGAAATAATCTCATCTCATCTCTCTCTCTCTCTCTCTCTCTCTCTCTCTCTCTCTCTCTCTGTCTCTGCCTTTCTCTCTGTGTCTCTGTTTCTGAATTTAGTTATAATGGAACAGAAAAGAGAAGCTTAGTATGAAGAATGATGAGATCTCTTGGTCTTCACAGGGTATGGAGGGGGCCTCTTTGAAATCCATTACAAAGGGGGAATGGCCCCAGCCAGTCACAAAACTGGGAGAGTTATCCTAATCCCAATCCAAAGAAGACAAATACAAGATTAGAAGAAACTAGTGCTTATAGTGCTTAACTGGTCAAGAATAACCTAGGGTCTTGACCTTCTCCTTTGCACATGCTGCACATGCTCAAGGAGATCTATCTGTTCTTGCTCATTAGTATAATGAGCAGGATGGGGAAATGTATAGGAACCACTGTGTCAATTATGTTTGTGACCCAAGCCTATGGTTGGCATGAAGGGGCAGGAATATAGTATTTCAAAGTGCATAAAAGGGCTTGTATTTTCGGGTTTCCCGGCCCTCTCTCCAGACATGAGAGAGGGGTGCCATTTTGTTAAGATCTCTTCATCAAAACCATTTTCATCACTCTGGACTAAGTATTCTTGATCCATTTATAAGACTTAGACACTGTAATTGAATTATCCAGTGTCAAATATTTGAATATTAAATATTAATGAAAAAATGAATTCAGGTCATCTGACTGCCAAGAAAAGTCCAATAGGAGGCTTGCCGAGCTTCTTCTAAATATTTCTTCCATTTCACACACTACTGTTTCCTGTGGATGCTTCCATCCTGTGGCTCCATCTTATCCTCAAGGTGTACTTCCCTCTAACTCCATATCTTTATTCAAAAGTAATCACAAGTGAACCTATCTTTCTCTTTTGGGAATCCAGAGAGCCCTGAAGAAGTCAATGAAGTGAACAAATTCAGTCCCATAAATTTAATGAAGAGATGACTGTAGCAGACAGTGGTTAAATGACATCTCCAAAGAAGCAGAGCTTGTCAATGGTTCTGATGGGATTTTTTTTTAAAACTTTTGAAATTTTTTTTTATTAGGAACTTAAGCAACAATACAGAAGAGAATGAACATGCTATCTTCATCCTTCTATATTTCATTTCCACCTTTGTAAATCTATGTACATTTTTGGAGAGTTGTACCTTGTATTATTTAACTTAACATTTCACATACACCATTTGCATGTTTCAATATACTATACATATTTCATAACGGATTAAATACTGGATTTTAAGATCTTGGCACTCCAGATCTGATAATAACTAGTAGTTTGACCAAAGGTAAGTCATGTAATGTCTGTAAACCAGTTTGTTCATCTGTAAAATAAGGTAACAATCCACTTCCTGTGTCACTAAGCTGTGAAAATGCCCTATAAAGTGCAATCTAAATGCAAACTACTGGCATATTAGTATCCATAATCTATTGAGCCATTCTTCTATTGTTGGTTAATGGGGCTGTTTCCAATTTTATAAACCTTGCCATGACAACTATTGTAAAATAACTTTTTTAGTTATTGGAGTATATTACTCAAAAGACTTATTTCACAAGATCTGTGCAGTTTTAGTTTTTGCTTTTAACAATCCTCTTCTCCTTTATGTGTAAAATTTAGATTCTCAACCTGCAGTGACTTTCCATCTCCCTAGCTGGGGGAGGAGACAGAGTTCTAAAGTCACATCCCACAGAATGACTTTCCTTGTTGCCTTTGAACCAGCCTTCTATTGAACCAACTTCATGCCTTCTGGCCTACATTTGTAATAATATATCCATGAATATTTCAGTTTTTCCAGTATTATTAACTGGCAAACAAAGACTCTATAGTCTATAGCTTAAAATAACAGTTAAATTGTTTAAATATCAAGTCTTAAAAGTGTTCCTTTCTGTCACTATCACTATGGATGTTATGTTTGTTGTACAAGACAGAGGGACATTTTATATTTTTATGACAATCCTCTTTTGCACTTAGGTGGGAAGGTCCTCAGATAGCAGGTAATGTTTATTTCTGAGGACATACTTGAAACCTTCCCAGGCTGGAAATACATGCCAGAATATATGTTTATTCATTGCTTTAAAAAACTGAGGGTCACCTACTTACCATCATGAAGCATCTCTTTCAAAATTGGGCTGCTGTGGTTTTTGCTTAGATTTCGTATTAATTTCACTGCACTCAGAACATGATGCGGTTGCCTGTGAAATGGAACATTTGAAGAAGTTCATTTGGATGATGGTGACCTAGTTCTGAGAAGAGGGATGCTTGTTTTTCAAATGAGAAAATGTGTGGGGTAGGAAAGAAGGCAAAAGAAATTGAATCTTCTTTTCCAAAGGAAACACAGGAAGCATCAGTAATACCAATAACTCCGTTGGAAGCTGGGTTTCCAGCTGAAGGATACTGAGAAACAGGATGGTTGTCCAAAGAACATGATGGTGAAGGGTCTTGAATCCATGTCATATGAGGATAGTTGAATGAATTGGAGATGTTTGGCCTTGGATGTTCCCCAGGTCCGCCTTCGGCTCTTTCCAAATTGTTGTAGTCGTCATCCTCTTCGTGCTTCCTTTTCAAGGAGTTGGAGGACTCGGCTGCGTTGCTTTGGAACGACGAGGAGGAGGAGGACGAGGAGGACGACGAGGAGGAGCAGGAGGAGACCATGTTGGTGGTTATGACGATGTTCTTGGAGCCGATGAGGGAGGGACTGATGAGGACGTTCTGCACGGTGGGGGTGGCGGGCATGGCGGCCTTGACGGCGGGCCCTGAGAGGCAGGGATCTGCACAGTGAACCTCTGGCCGGCCAGGGACAGCGGCATGGCCACGTCGGCGGGCACGGCCACGGCGGGCACGGAGGAGGGCTCTCCCAGGGTTGGGGTGCCGGGCCTGCTGCCGACGGCGCCCACGCTCTGCCGGGGCACCGTGATCCTGCCCGCCGGGGCCGACACCTTCTTGGGCAGGGACTTGAGGCGGTAGTTGGGCGCCGTCAGGCAGTAGCGGTCGGGTGGCAGCTGCAGGCCCGAGTAGGGCTTGATGAGCGGCAGCGGCGTCTGGTTCTTCTGCCAGTCGATGTCCAACAGTACGTCCCTGGGCGGCGAAGCCGTGAAGGACTGGTCGGCCCTGCACTGGATGGCCAGCCGTACGCACATCGTCAGCATCCACCGCCGGCTTCTTGGCGTGGCTCGAGTAAATCTTGGTGTCGTCCAGGATGGTGGTGACGTAGCGGAAGGTGAACTCCAGCATGTGGTTGATGATCCTGGGCTCGTACTACGTGATGCCAATGTCTTTCAGGATCTGGGCCATCACTTGTGCGTCTTTCAGGGAGGTCTTGGGGCTCACCATCTTGCCCGGCTCCATGACTTCCGCCGCCCGCGCTTCACTTCTGGTCTCTGGAGGGTGCGAGGAGGAGCGAGCGAGGGGAGCGCCCCCCGCCCACTTCTGCTCGCACCGGCTCTGGGCCTGACCCGCCTGGTGTGGGCACGACGCGCGGGGCCCGCTCAGGGCTGCTCCGGCTCAGCGCGTCGCGGGGCCCGGGAGCTAGTCAGCATGACGTTCCGCTGCCAGCGAGACAGCTACGCCCGCGAGGTGAGACCGGGGCCGGAGGGGCCGGAGCGCGCGGGGCCGGCCCACCGCCCGCCTCACGCTCCCTCTGCCCCGCAGCTGCGCACCACCGTGCTCTCCAGCCACCCCGCCAAGCTGCGGACCCACAAGCCCCTGGAGAAGCTCAGTGGCTACCACCTGGCGCTGGCAGACATGCTGTTGTTCCCTGAGGGCGGGGGCCAGGTGTAAGGCCGCGGCCGCCCCCAACCTGCTCCTCCCATGCCCCGCCAGCTGCCCATCCTCCTCTGATGGGATTTAAACATAAAGAGTAAATCCCAAGTATGACTCTCTGGACACCAACCTGGTCCATTCAACCCATGCCAAATTCCTCTTCCCTTATTCTTCTCTCCAAAACCTGTGGTATTCTCTCTTTACTCTACATTTTCATAAATAATATTTTCCCACTCACTCCATTACTCACTATCAGGTGGTTCTGTTTGTCTTTCTTGTTGTGTCTTTATCTCCTTTCTCTTCCTATATTTATCTCTGGATGTCTCACTGCCATATTGTGCCCTTATGCTTTTATTGCTTTCTGTCTCCAATCTATATGTACCTCTTTCTCTCTCTCTCTCTCATTCTTAATCTCCCTACCTTGCTTTCCTCTTCTATAGTATGTTTTCCTCCTTATATGTCAAACCCTTAAATAAGTGGTCTTTTCTTTTTCCTCTTTCATCATTATAATCAGAGATTTAGAACTGGAGGGAATCTTAAGGGCAACAGAGTCCAAATGCATTTAATTATAATAAAAAATAGAAGTTTAAATAATCAAAATGAATTACTTAGTTTCAGACGTGATTAAGAATATGAAGTAGGACTGAAACTCAGGAGCCCAAGTTCAGATCACTGTGGAAAGAAGTCATGTGCCGGATCAGCCTAGGTGACTCTTCTCTGCATTTCTCCCCTCCATAATGCCCTATTCCATTTGACTCTAAATTTCTTCCACCTAAATCCACAAAGGCTGGCTTTGTTCTCTCTTGCCTTCCTACTATCACTGAGCTTAAGCGTCATTAGACACCAACCAGTCCAGACCCATCATTTTACTAAATGGCAAGCTGAAGCTGTCAGTGGATAATTGGCATCTCCTAAGTAAAAAAGTTTATCATTGGCTCATGATCAGAGATTTGAACTCTAATACTTAATTCCAAATAGAGTGTTCTGTCCATTAGGAAAATGAACTGGTTTGTCTTATGCTAACAAGATGTTCCTTCCCTTTCCATTTCTCATCTTTAATCACTTTTGGTCACTTTTATCTCTTTCTCTTGTCCTACCTGATTGTCTCTTCCATCACTCCCTTGTACATTATCTTGTAGATCTTTCTCTTTCTCTTTATCTCTGTGTCTCTCTTTCTATATCTTTCACTATTTCTCTATTTTGCTGCCATTCTGTTTTTTTCTCTTTAGCTCCAACCATCTTTCTCTCGGTCTTGTGCTTTATTACCCCATGTATATCATCTCTCTGTCTCTTGCTCAGAAACTTTTGTTATTTGCTCTAATTCCCAGTCAGTTATAACCACTCTTTCCTTTTCCTCCCTATAATCAATATTATCAAAAGGTGCTGGACAGAAACCAAGGGACTATTTTGTCCAAGTCCACTACACTATAACAGGGTACAGAGAGTCAGAAATTCTAACTGAATTGCCCAGTCATATATTAAAGTGTGAAGGAGGATTTCAATTTACGATATTCTCACTTCCAAGAAGTGACAGCTAGGAGATCTGGCTGTTTGGATCTACATTTTTGTCCCACTGCACACACTTCTATTTCCTTTGGATGCTTCTTTCTTTCTCCTTCTAGTCCTCAATTCCTTTTTCATTCTAAATCTATCTCTGTTCTTTCCATGTTTAATTCCAAATCCTCATCCTTTTCTCTCTCTTGAATTCCAAGAATCATCGAATCCGTTTGCCATTAATCGGAATCAATCTTACCTAATACATTTAATGAGGGGAAACCAGAAGGTGATATTGCTTAAGTGGTTCTCCAATGTAACAAAGCTTGTCAGCAGCCAATGTGGATTTACAAATCAAATTACCAACAGTTTGCATAATTTTCTATCCCGGTATGACTTCTATTTGGCTTGACCTACAGTTGAGAGGTGTTCTTCCCTTGTCTGTGGTTTCTTTGCTCAGTTATGCACTAACCTCCACAATGGTCTATTCTCTCATTTCTTTGTCCATTATCATGTATTTTTCTTTTTCCATTTCTCTGTTTCTCTCTGTGTCTCACTTGCTCTGGTTCTGGGACAACTAGCTCTAGCCAAACCAGGCCCTGTCCTCGTTTTCTTGTCTCAGTGGCCTATTCCTTGTATGTTTTTGTCTCTTCTCTTTGTAGAATTGTAAGGAAGGGTTTTTTTCTCTTCTTCATTAACATTAATATTGAGCTGAAAAGAAACTACAGATCATCCAATTAAAAGACATGATTCTTTAGAGAAAGAAACCCTTTCTGGGAGAGATTAAATAACTTATCAACCTGATGCGATATTGGAACTGTGGTACACAAGACCCCAAATTCTTTTGTTCTTCATTTCTCATTAGGCTAACTTCTGGTCTTCTCCATCAGACCCATGAATCTCTTTTTCCCTAGAGCATATCTTCAGACCTAGAATTCACTTTGCAGAAGAATCATCAGATCCTATCTCTCCCTGAATGGATGGTTCCTTCCAGAACTTCCCTTTATGGAGTGCACCCACATCATTCAGTTCTACATTTCCTACCAGGATAGACTCAGCATAGTTTAATCTTTGCTGCATCCTGGGTACCCTCCTCTCCAGAGCCACACTCACTTTTTAGTTTTCTCTACTATGATGACTTCCACCACTGGGTCGTATTTCTCTGAGGGCAGTGATTTTGGTTTAGTTTCTTTCTATTTGTCTTCCCAGACCATAGCATACTGCCTGGTATATAGAACAAGCTCAATAAATACTAATTGAATAACTGGCTAACTCTTTGTAACATGTCCTTTAGTTGCATCTCTTCCAATCCCCACAACTGAAATTGTCCCCTTCTCTCTCTCTCTCTCTCTCTCTCTCTCTCTCTCTCTCTCTCTCTCTCTCTCAATTTTGGGCCCCTATCTCTGTCTCTTGGCTCCCTAGACTCTTGTTACTCTTGTCTCTTGTACACTGCCCTGTTGATTACCAAGGGACTGTTTCTTGCTTATTCTGAACCTTATTCTGTCACTATTCTACCTGCATTTCTGCCATGTTTCTCCAGCTCTGTTCTTCTGTTTTCTTCTTTGTCTTTTCCTTCTGTAGAAAAAATGCCTTCATGCTGGCTCTCTGTCCTCCTAAAATCACTATTGTCTAAGTCTCAATTATAATGAATAATCAATGGTCTTTTCCCCAACTCTTAATATCCCAGAATGACAGAGATTAGAAGCTAGAAGGAATTATTTTGGGTGATTGACTAAATCCCTAGCATTGCAAGAATGAGGAATAGGATATAATTTAAATGATCCACTTAGCATCAAAAACCTGAGAAGAATGTGATTGATGGGGTGACTGGGTGGCACAGTGGACAGAACACTGGCTCTGGAGTCAGGAGGACCTACATTCAAATCTGCTCTCAGACACTTAATGATTCTGTAGTGGTGTGACCTTGGGCAAGTCACTTGACCCCATCATCTTGGAAAAATAAAAAAGAATGTGACTTTGTCAGTATTTGAACCCATCTAATTCATCCTTCCAGGAACTTTGTACTCAGAGATCTAGCTCTGTGAAACCCACATTCTATGCCCCTGCCTTTGGAGTGACCCTTTCTTTCCTTCTTCCTCCTTGCTAATACCCTGTTAACTCTAATCATATCTTTCTCCTTCTAACCTAAATCCACAAGTGCTTTCTATTCTATTAATGGTACCCATAAGATAATAAAGAAGGTGCAACACTGGAAGCTCTGAATTTTTGTACAATCAATTAAGAGAAAAAAAAACTTAGTTTGAACAAAATTATGTGAATTGGTTCCAGTAATACACATTAGTTTGTTATAGCATTCAAATTCAAATATCCTTCATTAAAACGATAGTCCTCCATTTAGTATAACCCTTGGATTTTTCTCCCCGGTGCACCAAGTATGACTTCCTTCTTTACCTGTGGTCTCGTACTCAAAAATCTCCCACAATAGTTTCTTCCCTCATTACCTGTTCAGTCTAATAGTTTTCTTTGTGTTTTTCTTATATTTCTGCCTCCCTATCACTCTTTCCTCATCAAAAGCATTTTTCTTTATTTTCATTCCAATCTTATAACAATTTGGCTTTTCTTTTTCTCTTTATAAACAATATGATAATATATTGGTAGTCAGAAGAACCTTAAGGGTCACTAAGTCCAGCTCCATTTAATTATAAAAGAAGAAACCAAGGTTTAGGCATTCTAAGGGAATTGTCCAATTTCAGATAATAATATCGAATGTGAAGGAGGATTTGACCTCAGGTCAACAAGGCTTCAAAGATCAGAACACCAAGGGACACAAGTCTGTGACACACATGGACACATCCATCTTTCCTAGATGTCCTTTCTCCATCTCTCTATTCTCTTTTATTCTATTCCCTTTAACTCTTATGGTCTTCTCCCACCACAGGTGCATAAGCACTCTATATGCTTTCTGTAGCACCTATAAGATCATAGGACTCTGGCATCCTTAGACAATACCAAGTCAAGTCCCATAATTTTACTAAACGGAAAACTTATGCTGAAAGTGATTTCTCTAGAATAACAAGGATTGTCAGCAGTTGATGTGTGATTTAATATCCATGTATAATACTCTCATCACTATGACACCAAGTTGGCCTTTTCTACATTTTTCAGGTCCCTCTCTCTCTCTCTCTCTCTTTATATATTATATATACATATATATATATATAATATATATGTATGTGTGTATATATATACATATCTATATCTATATCTATATCTATCTATATATATATATATATATATATATATATACATTATGGGGGTGGCTAGGTGACACAATGGATAAAGCAGCGGCCCTGGAGTCAGGGATACCTGAGTTCAAATCTGGCCTCAAATACTTAAAAATTACTTAGCTGTGTGGCCTTGAGCAAGTCATGTAAACCTATTGCATAGAAAAATCTAATATATGTATCTTTATATATCTATCTATATCTATATCTATATCTATATCTATATCTATATCTATATCTATATCTATATCTATATCTATATCTATATCTATATCTATATCTATATCTATATCCATATCCATATCCATATCCATATCTATATCTATATCTATATCTATATCTATATCTATATCTATATCTATATCTATATCTATATCTATATCTATATCTATCTATCTATATAATGGCCTTTTTTGTACATTTGTCAAGTTTCTCTCTATATTTAAAAAATCATATATTACATTATATATATATATAAATATAGATATATATATATATAAATTATAGATATTACAGACACTATATATAGTGTCTGTAATATCTATAATTATCTCACTCTGTGTCCATTTCATTCCATCAATTTCTCTCTCTCTCTCTCTCTCTCTCTTTCCCAATATCACTCTCCAGCCCTTGATTTTCTTCTTCTCAATCTCAATTTCCTCCTCAAAAACTTTCTCCTCCTTTTCTCAATCTCTTCTTCAAAATTTATTCTAATTCCCACCCAAACTATGCTTTTAATTTAGATTGGTTTAAGAACTTAGATTGAAAAGAGCACATTCCTAACTAATCAGGATTGGTCATGGGGGGGGGGTCAGAGAGAATAGTGTTAGAATAAATTTGTTTAGGATTCCTTGCTTCAGGGCCTCACTCTCTTTCCCTGTTTAAAAGCAGAGTGGGGTCTGATTCCTGAGAATTGAATAAAACTTTTCTCTTCATACTTTGAGAAATCTCCAAATTTTATTTAAGTGGGTAAATTCATCCCATACAGCAACGACTTTGAGATTAAGGAGGTGCCCATTCACTGGAGAAAGGCCCATCCACTGGGGAAACAAACTGGGGTAGATGATTGTGATTTATAAATAAAAAAGAGAGCCAAGTTAAGTATAAAATAGATATTTCAAATACACTGAATTAGAAAGATTTCATTCAAACAAAACAAATATAACCAACAGCAGCAGGAAAGCAGAAAATTGTGAAAAAGCTTTTTATAGACAGTTTATTGGATAAAGATTTCACACCTTACATAAATAAAAAACATTCTCAAATCCTTAAGAGCATGAGTCATTCATCAGTTGATAAGTGGACAAAGGATATGAATAAGCAATTTCTTACTGAAAAAAACAAAACAATGTATATATATATATATATATATATATATATTGAAAAAGGTTTTAAATCATTATAGATTAGAAAAATTCAAGTAAAAACATAAAAGTATCATTTTATAGATCTTCAAGAATATACAAAAGCATAGAAAGGGAAAGGACAAATATAAGAGGAGGTATGACAAAATTGGAATATTAATTCAGTGTTGATGCAAATGTGAATACATTCAACAACTGTGCAAAGTAATTTGAAGTTATTCCCAAAGAGTTATTAAATTATCTATACCCTTTGCCTCAACAATAACACTATTTGACCATTTCTGTAGATAATTATTGAAAAAGGATAAGGACCCACATACTCTAAAATGTTTATAGCAGTTTTCTGTGATGGCAAAGAATTGGGAAATTGCAAGCATGCCAATCAATTGGGGAATGATTGGACAAGTTGTTATATAAATAAAACCTAGAAAGGCAAACAAAATAAGGCAGCATGAAATGAACAGAACTAAAAGAACATTTTAAACCGTACCAGCAAAACTATTTTAAGAATGACCCTTAATAAATATTATTTTTATATGTATGAATGCACAAAGCAAGATACTCTGGCATTCAGAGGAAGAACTAATATATAGAAGCATGTATAGAATACTTTTATATTTTTGTATGTATACACACACACATATATATACATACACACATATGTATATACATATACATACACATACACCTATTGGTGTACCCATCTCTAGGGTAAGGAGGTATAGGGAAGAATAAAAAGAATTTTATAATACAATTTTTTATATTTGAAAGGAAGAGGAAGCTTTGTATAATAGAATTGTAGTTTAATGAACAATTTAATTTTTAATAGTACTGCATTATAGATATGCTTGTTTCAATTCATAAATTAAAAATGAAATTTAATAATAAAATTGTTAAAAGATGATAGAGTGTGGTTGGGAGGAAGTGATGTATAATCATCAATAGATGTTACCATCATTACAATTAAAAGTATTCTTATTCAGGTCCTTATAATTTCTCATTCATATTTGCCTTTATATTTTTCTCTTTGTTGAAGACTTTGAATTTCATAGTTTCTATATAACTCTATTCTTCGCATCAGGAATTTTTGGAAGTTCATTATTTTCTTTTTTTTAGAAGGCAAAAGAGTTAAATGACTTGTCCAAGGTCACACAACAAAGTATTGATATTGAGTGTCTGAAGGCAGATTTGAACTCAGGTTCTCCTGACTACAGAATCAGTGCTATATCCACTGTGCCATCTCGTGGCCCTTTATGCTCTGTTTCTTCCAACTCTCAAACCCCTTATATACACAGTTTTGCTGGGTAAATTTCTTGTTTACACACTTTTATGTTGTTTTTTTTTTCCTTCTGAGGTGTGATACACTACAATCTCCATTCTTTTATAATAGTAGCAGTTAAATTTTGTCTAATGCTGATTGGCTCCTTGGCATTTTGTTTCCTAATTTATGTCAGCTTGCAATATTTTGTATCCAACTGGGAAGCTTTAGATTTATATGAAAATATTTCTGGGATGCTGGTTTTGAGTTTTTATTCAGAAGCTGATTGATGAATTATTTTTATTTCTATTTTGTATACAGATTTTTAGATATGTGATCAGATATGAGATTTCTCAAAATGCTTTATGCTATTATTGATCATGATTTGTTTATAATTTGTTTATTCTTCTATTATCACTCTTTGATCTGTTTTCCAGATCAAGTCAGTAGTTTTTGCTGTGAAATACCTTATATTTTCGTGTATTTAAAATAACTTGCTTTTGCTTTAATAAAAAAATAATAATGTTCCATCACATTCATTTGTAACAATTTGTTCAGTTTTTCTACAATTGTTGGAAATCCCCTAAAATTCAAATTCTTTGGCATAATGAAAAGAGCAGCTATATTTTTGAACATATGGATTTTTTAACCTTTTTGTGATATCTTTGGGATTACAGACAAAGTAGTGGTATGTCTAGCTCAAGAGATGCATGTATGTATATATGATTATATACATATAATGTATACAAACATATGTACTAAGATTTTAATGCCTTTTGGGCAGAGTCTCAAATTGTTCTTCAGAGAGAATGGACCACTTCACAATTCCACCAAAAGTGCATTGATGTCCTAGTTTTCCCCACATACCCACATTTTCACTTTTAGTCATACTGGCCAGACTAACTGGTGTGAAGAAGTATCTCAGATTTGCTTTAATTTGCATTTCCTTAAGCAATAATAATTTAGAGCACTTGTTCATAGGACTATAGGCAGCTCTTCAAGAGAGAATTGACTTTTATGGGCAAATGTCTTGTTTACTTATAAATTTACCTCAGTTTTCTCTATATATTTTAGAAATGAATCCTTTCTCAGAAACACTAATTCTAAAAAAATTGTTTCCCAACATAGTGATTTCTTTTTAATCTTGCTTGCAAAGATTGTATTTATGGATAAACTTTTCAACTTAATGCAATAAAAATTAACCATTTTGCATATTATACTGTACCATGTACAGCTGAAAAAATAGTATAGTCCTTTCTATCTCCATTCAATTTTTTCCAAAGGTCTATCATGACTAGGTTTTCTAATATTCTATTTATCTCATTAACTTCCTTCTTGTTTGTTTTATGGTTAGATTAATCTAAATCTGAGAGAGGGATTTTGAGGTGTCTTACAAGTATGGTTTTGCTGTCTATGTCTTCCTGTACCTCATACAGCTTGTCCTCTAAGAATTTGGATGTTATTCCACTTGGTGCAGCCATATTGAAATTGCTTCATTTTCTATGGTACCTTTTAGGAGCATATAGTTTCCTTCCTTATCTCTTTTAATTAGATCTATTTTTACAGCTGCTTAGTCTGAGAGAAGGATTGCTACCACTCCCATTTTCACTTCAGTTGAAGCAAAATATATTTTGCTCCAGTCTTTTCCCTTTACATTTTTTTAGTTTTTGCAAGGCAATGGGGTTAAGTGGCTTGCCCAAGGCCACACAGCTAGGTAATTATTAAGTGTCTGAGGCCAGATTTGAACTTAGGTACTCCTGACTCCAGGGTTGGTGCTCTATCCACTGTGCCATGTAGCTGCCCCTTACCTTTACTCTTTATACATCTCTCTGCTTCAAATGAGTTTCTTGTAAGCAGCTTATTGTAGGATTCTGGTTTTTAATCTACTCCACTCTTTGATTGCATTTTATGGGAGAACTCATTCCATTCCCTTTCAAATTTATAATAACTAAGTCTTTTTTTTTCCCTTCCATATTATCTTCTGTCTTTTGGCATTTTTCTCTTTTTTTTTTTGGCTTTATCTCTATTCTCCAATATTTTGTTTCTGAATAGTGTGTTTTTCCCCTTTTATCCAATCCCCTTCCCCTTTGTTTCTCCTTTCACTTTGTCCCTTCTTCCTTCCCTTCCTTCTCTTAGTTATTATTTACATACTCCCCTCCCTCTTTACCCTTTTAATATTTGAAGGGCAAGATAAGTTTCTTTACTGAGAGTATGATTGTTAATCCTTCTTTGGGTCAAATCATATAAGAGTAAGATTCAGGCATTTGTCACCTCCTGCCTTCTTCTCCTCTATTGCAATAGGTCCTTTGTACCTCTTTATGTAATGTAATTTACCAATTCAATTTCTCCTATATCCCATTGCTTTACTGACCCCAACACTTTTAAGGAGATACTGTTTTTAAATCATTCTGTCAGAATCAAAGATAAGTAAAGAGTGTCCAATACTTTTGACTAAGTATATTCTCTCTATTAGAGTTACAATTCTCAAGAGTTATGGGAATCTTTTTCCCAAGTGGCAATATATCCAGGATATTCTTATTGGATTGCAGATTTTTTATTCTTTTCCATTTTTTCCTTTCCATGTTTCTCATGACTGTCCTGTTTGAAGTCCAGATTTTTATGTTTAGTTCTGGGTTTTTCATCAGGAAAAGTTGGAAGTCTCCTATTTCACTAAATGTCCATCATTTCCCCTGGAGGAAAAGGCTCAGTTTTGCAGGAGAGTGAATCCTTGAATGCATTCTAAGCTCCCTTGTCATTTTTTTTTGGATTTTTTGGTTTTGTTTAAAAGATTTTTATTGTCTCATTAAGTCACCGGTTTCAACAGATTCCATTCTTATTTTAGAGAAGAATTTTCTTCATTTACCTTTTGCACTTCCTTTTCCAATTGGTCAATTCTATTTTTGAAGGAGTTTTCCATTTGCCAAGTTATGGGCAAATTATTTAATGTTTACACTTGTTCCAATTGTATTTTCTAAGGATTTCTTTTCTTGTTGCATGTTAGTACTCTCTTGCATTTATTTTCCCAGTTTTTCCAATAGATTTTTAATTCCTTTCTGATCTCTTCTAAGAAGTCTTTCTAGACTGGGATCCATTCCATACTTTCCTCAAAAGTCCTAGAAGTCTTTGTTTTACGATCTTTGGTTTCATGGAAGCTTTCAGTGGACCCCTCACCCATTTCTGCTGGCTTTTGTATTGGGGGAGGGGTTGGTTCACAGACTTTTGTTATTAAAATCCCTAGAGGCTGTGCTTCCTGGGTTTAGTAACTCCAAGTGCGCCAGGCTGTAAGGGATGTTGGAGGCTTTCTATGGAGCATCTGTGACCTTGATTAGTGACCTACTCCCTTGGCCTGGGGTGGGTGGGGAGGGAGCCACAGAATCCTGGTTATCCCAGGACAATATGGGCTCGACCCTTGAGATAAGTAGTTATTCTCCCTATTCTACTGAGAGAGATCAGCAGCCTGCACCTGAGCCTGTAGGGGCTGGGAAGGTTGTTACTGTATTTTTTCTGGGAACAGTCAGCTGGAAACACTGGGACTTGGCTGAAAATACAGGGCTCGCTGCCCTCGTATTCCAGACCAACTGAGCTCAATGGATTGATGTCTAGTATAATTCTGGAACTCTCCATCCAGTCTTGATGGAGCTCTCCTGCCTGCAGCTCACATAGCCAAAGCATCCACAGCTGTTCTCAGACTGTTTGCTGGGTCCCTCCCTGCTGTACCCATACTTTTTCTCTGTTCTCTATCCTCCCACTCACCCATGCACCCCTGAGATAGACCTTGTTGGCAGATGATCTTACAGAATTTTCCTGGGTTTTTTCGATCCAAATTCTGTTAAGATGCTTGATCCATATTAGTTCTGAGGGAAGGCCAGGAGACCTTAGGGCAATGTCTCGTTTCTCCCTGAAATATTGGCCAGAAGTCTCTCATAAGCAAAATGAAATATAACTCAGTTGTAAGGAAATATGTATGTGAAGACTAGGAAGAAACTGAGAGAGGTCAATGTAAACTGATGCAGAGTGAAGTAAGTAGAGAAAACAATATAAAAATGAAAACAGCAATGTAAATAGAAAGTGCAACTGCACAAAAATCTTAAAAATGAATATTGTAGAAGTATAAATATCTACCAAGAATGCAAAACTATATTACAGGATACTCTTAGAATCCCAGTTTATGAAGGTATGATATCCACAGTTGTTACACATTGCATAAGTAATTAGAATTTTCTATTGTGTTAATTTTACAAAATCCTTGAGCTATCATTTTATACATATACCAGATTATCTAAAATGATAGAAGGGGAAAATGACAAATGTTAGATAAGATTGGAAAAACCGGGACATGAAGTCAGGGTTGACAAAACTGTAAACCAATCTAAACATTGTGAGGGCAATTTGGAATTATCCCCAAAGAGTTATCAAAGTAGCTATATATCAGCAATACAACTCCTTGATCTATTTCTGTAAATAATTTGAGAAAAAGGAAAAGAACTGAAATGTTCTAAAATGTTTATAGCCACTGTTTTTGTGGTGACAAAGAATTGTAAATATAGGAATGCCCATCAAAAGGGGAATGGCTGGACAAGATGTTGTATACATTGCGATGGAATACGATTTTAATGTAAGAAATCATGAGCCCAATGATTTTAGAAAAAGATGAAAAGACTCCAACAAAATAAGAATAGTGAGAAATTGTATACAGTAACAGTAACACTTTTGTACTAATAACCTATAACAAATAAGTTACTTTGATTATTATGAATGCCCAAAGGAATGCATAGGAAATATATAAAGAAAGATACTCTCTGAATCCAAAGAAAAATTGACAAATATAAGTCCATATAGAATAATTATATATATATATATAAATATATATATATATATATATATATATATATATACTTTTATATGTATTTATGTACCTATCTCTTTGGTGGGGAAGTGAGGGAAAGAAATTTACATGATTATTTTGGTATACATTTGAAAGGAATAGCAAATTGCACATAGTATATTTGCAGTTTAATGGGCAAATATTTTTATTAAACTATCTTAGAAAAATTCTTGGTTCATTCAATAAATTAAAATTATAGTTAATAAAAATATTTAAGGATGAAAGTGTCTAGGGGGAAAGTAATATATAAACAACAAATATACTGAAAAAAGATCCTTTTAATTTCTCATTCATATTTGCCTTTACATTTTTCTCTGATTTTAATACCTTGTATTTCAAAGTTTTTGTTTAATTCTATCCTTCACATCAGGGATTTTTGGAAGTTGTATAAAAATTTAATTGTCCATCTCCACCTGCCACCCCAAAATACACCTTGTATATTTATACATAGTTTTGCTGGGTGAGTTTCTTGGTTGTAAACCAATATTCATATATATTTTCCTTCTTAGATGGGATAATCTCCATCCTTTTCTTGTAGTTGTAGCTCAATCTTGAGTATTGCTAATTGACCCCTTGGCATTTCACTTCTTTTTTTTCTGCCAGCTTGCTATATGTTTTATTTGATTAGGAAGCTTTGAATTTATCTTAAAATGTTCCTGCAGTTTTGATTTTGGCATTTCCTTTGGAAGGTCACTGATGTATTATTTTTATTTCTATTTTGCATCCTGATTTTAAGATATCCAACCAGATGTAAGATTTCTGGAAATCACTGACTTGACTAATGGTTATGGTTTGTATGTAGTTTATTTATTCTTCTATTATCTCTCTTTGATGTATTTTCCAGGTCAAGTGAGATGTTTTTAATATGAAATACAATATATTTTAATATATGTAAATAAATATTATGCTTTTGTTTAATATGTCTTGTTGGTTTTTATACCTTTTATCTTATTATTTAGAGCATAATAATTTCTAGGGAAGACAGGTAAGTGTAACGATTGTCAGAGTTGAACTCAAGAAGATCAGAGTTCAAATCTGATTTCAAACAGTTACTAATTGTGGGATCTTAGGCAATTCCCTTAAAGCTGTTTGTCTAAATTTCTTCATCGATAAAATGAGCTGAAAAAGGAAATGGCAAGTCACTTCAGTATCTCTGCCAAAAGAAAAAAAAACCCATATGGAGTCATGAAGAGATGAAGATTACTGAAACAAATGAACAATGACATTTTTTAGGGATTATGGGGCTTGCCAAACATTTTGAAATTTTTCCATTTTTAAGAGGTTTTCCAAGTACATGTTGATATATTTAATATTTATTTTTCAAATATTTCATTTATATGGCAAGGAATTTTATAAAGAATACGTATGAACAATCAGAAAAACATATGTCTATGTTTCTCATGTAAATGAACATAGAGAAAAAAAGACCAAGAAAAATAAAAGAAACAAATGCATGCTTTGATCTGCATTCAGACTCCATCTGCTATTTCTCCAGATCAGAATAGCATTTTTTATCATTAGTCCTTTGGAACTTTATAGCTAAGGTATTTGCGAATCATCATATAATATTTCTGTAACTGTATATTTTTGGAGTTATTTTCCTATGCTGTTAATTCTCTTTCCTTCTTTTTCTTTCAGTTTTCTTTAACATTTTTGGTTGATATTGTCATTCATTTAACCAATCATTTTAATTAATTGTGAAAACTGTTTTTTCCTCTCTTTTGATAAACTTACAGTTAGTTCTGCAGCATAGCAGATACAGTGCAAGGTTTGGAGTTCAAAACTAACCTCAGTTATTTTTTAAAAATTAAAAAAAATTAATTAATTTTCATCCATATACACATGTATAATTTTGTTACAAAATTTCCTTCCACACTGCTTTCTCACCCCATACCCTCAGCAAATGTTCAGATGAGCATTATACATAGCCATTTTGGTAAACAAGTTTACAGATTAGTAATTTTTCGTGTGAGAAATTAGGATTAAAGGAAAGAGATACATACGAGACAGTTTTTATGAAGTGTTCATCAGATTCTGAAGGGTTATTTCTTGTGTGTTCTCTTTTGTTTTGTTTTGCTTTCCTTCCTTTGGATGGGGATAATATAGTCCGTAGCGAGTCTAATACAGCTGCTCTAACTCTCTGGACTGCTGAGGGGAGCTGCTTCCATCAAGGTTGTCCATCTCACAATGTTGTTGGTTCTACTCCCTTCGCTCAGGATCAGATCCCATAAGCCATTCCATGCTTCTCTAGAATCCGACCATTTATGGTTTCTAATAGAAAATAGTATTTAATAATAATGATGAACCATAACTTATTTGCCCATTCCCGAACTCGTGGGTAACCTCAGAAACTTAGTTTCTTTGTGACCTGAGGAAAGTTAGTTATCTTCATTTACCTCAATTTCTTCATCTGTAAAATGATGTGGAAAAGCAAATATCAAACCCATCTAGTATCTTTACCAAGAAAAACCTGCAAGGGATTATTAAGAGTCAGACACAACCAAAAAATGACTGAACAACTAAAGGATGTCTACTTGAACTGCTTAAAGTCAATTTTGTTTTCTATTTGGAATTTTGTTTATAGATGTTTTAATGTCATTCATTTATTCTATGTTTGCTGTTTGAATAACTCTAACAGCTTTTATCTAGGGGAATTCTCTGTTGTTTGCTCACTCTTTAGGCCCTTCTAGGTAATTATTAAGTGTCTGAGACCGTATTTGAACCCAGCTACTCCTGACTCCAGGGCCGTTGCTTTAATCCACTGTGCCACCTAGCCACCTCTACTTCATCGGTTCTTAAACATTAATAGTACACCAATACATTGGTATACTTTGTATTGTTTAGTCATTCCAAATTTATGGACACCCAATCAGATTCCAATTCATTGCCAAGTGAAGGAAGCTTGAAACATTTTTGTATATATGACATTTCTCTCATTTTTTTCATGCTTTGAACAAGAGACAAAGTTATTTTGTAGTCATACTCTTCCTCAGTGCAGGCTTTAGATACATTTCCTCCAAAGAGCTTTGAGTGTTTCTGTTGTATTAGGCTATTCTCTCCTTTAGTTCCTAGAAGGCTGCTTATTTGTAGAATAATGTGTGCCACCAACCAGAGAAAGGCATTCCTATCTAAGTAAAGTCAACAAATCAGTAAGGATTTATTAAACACCTAGCATGAAATAAGCACCATTCTAGGCTCTAGAGATTTAGATATAATGAAGGAAACAATCTTTAGTCACAAAATCTCGATACATATTATTTAAGTGCCTTCAGGAGTTGATATATCTGCTTTCCATCTCTGAGAGGTCTTTACAATAAGTATGTCATTGATCTGAAGCAGTGGTTTCAGGTGGGAATGGCTCAGTGTAGCCTATCCCTACAAGATTGCAAGCTAGACCTCATGGACTCTTCCAGCACTTGAAGAATCTTATCTGATCACTGGTCTGGTGTGCTCATACCCATAATCTGTTGGGGGCAGTCAATTGATAAACTGTATTTCCTGTTCAACACTTTGACATTGTTGGGATTCTGACCCAAGAAATTTTGAAACTTGGCCTTGAGTCTTATGGATTATGTGGGTAGCACATATACTATCTTATAAAGGATGATTTAACAGAAACCAAAAATGTCCACTCCCTTATCCCTCATTCTCCCTACTTCTGACCTGTAAATTTCATCTGTTGACAGTGATGTAGAAGGAGAAAGACCTCTGGTTTGGGATATGGAGAAAGCAGGCATGTCTCACTACCTGAAATCTTTCTTTCTATGATTGACCTTAATCAGTCTCTACCACATTTTACAGGTTTGGAAAGAGTATAGGAGGGAACCTGAGAAAATTATCTACATATCTGGGGTAACTCACCCAGGGCTGACCCAAAGTAAAGAGCAACATACCTTCAGTTTCATTTTCCTCTCTACCTTCCTTCTAACATAATTGGGTACAATCTCTGCCTTCAGCTTATTGAAGAGAGGGAGTGGAGAAGGAATGTTGGCAAAGCCTCTGGAGCAGGAGGAGGTTCCAGTATTGGGCTCAGGAAGGAATCTATGGGTCAGTTTGTGCATCTCCTGAGAATGTGAAGGAAGGTGGGGAGAGGATGACTACTTGTGCCACTTCATCTGGATATATCTAGCATGAATTTCCTCTTGTTATTCAGGAGAAGCATAGTACGGGTAAAGTTTCTAGAGCAGGAAAAGGTTTCAAATTTTGACTCTAGGCAGAAGCCGAGACAATTGCATTCCCTGCTGTAAAGCTCCTAATAAATTCTCCTTAGTTTCTATAATCTGAGGGACTTTGAATCTTTAGCATGCCTCGTTATTCCTGCTTCTCTTCCTCCTGATGTTCATTCGTTGTATGGGCTCTCCTTTCACTGATATCTCTTCTTCTAAATGGCCTGCCAGAACTTACACCATTCTCTGTGGCATCTTCCAGATCAGACATTCTGTACTCCATGCTCTGTGACAGTCTTGATCATCTATTCTCTTGGGTGCTATCCTAATCTGTCTTTCTAGGTGTTGTTTCTTTTAAGAATTTTGAAAGTAATTTTTATTTTAATTTATGTTTCTATTAAACAATTCAGCAATTTAAAAGGACAGAAGTTAGTTCATTCTAATGCTATCACCTTAAAACTTTACTTTTTAAAAGTACAGCATACATTAGGAAGCATATTAACATCAATAATTGAGTTACCTGATAATAGTACAATTTAGAATTATGTTTTTGATCTGTTTTTCTTTTATTCATATAAGTCACCCTGTTTTCATGTTGTCTCTTGGACTGCATGTTGTGGACTCTAAGTTTTAATGAAGGACAAGGAGATGATATCAATTTTTTTGAAATAAAGCTTTTATCATAAATATTTTGGGTTGGTAGTTTCTAAGCTAACCCCAGCCTTGACCTTACCTGGTCCATGACATAGAGTAGATTAAAATTGTTATTGCTGATTTTTTTTTAAACTACTGATGATTTCTTGGTATTCTTAGAACATTCTCCTTGGGTCCTTAGGTGCCATGGTGGATAGAGTGCCTTGTCTGAAGTCTGGAAGAATCATCTTCCTATATTCCAAATTGGTCTCAGAAATATGACAGCTTTGTGTTCTTGGGCAAGTCACTCAGAGTCTGAACATGACTAAACAGCAACTCCCTCAGATCCCATGTTATGTGGTTAGGTGGTAGAGGGTTTAGAGTCCAGTATCCAGAGTCAAAAAGTCCTGAGTTCCACTGGGACCTAAGTTGTACTCCCGGGCAAACCATTTAAGCTCTCTTTGCATCAGTATTTTTTTCATGAAATGAGGGTGATAATAGAACTTCCTTCAGGGCTGTACAGTAATGATAAAATTAGATCATTTTTGTCAAGTACTTTATCAACTTTAAACAGCTTTGCAAATGCTTCCTGCTCTTTATCTTATCCAGACCATTACATCTATGAAATTCTGTGATGTCAAGGCCATTCTTAATTCTCATGTTCTTCTAGGTTGAAAGGGTTCTTCTTTTATCTCTTTTTCTCAGATCTGATATACTCTTTCTTATAGCTACTGCCATGCCTAGTATCTTGTGTTCAAAATGTCCCACTGGCTATGGCAATTTGTATTTTCAAGCTCTTATCATCTCCTAGTTTCTTTAATATAATGTCCCTCTTATCTCATATTCTAGGTCCCCATAGAAATCAATGAGTTTAGTTACTTGCCTTCATAGCTCCTTATTTATACTAGTAATAACATTAATGCCTATCACACAGGGTGATTGTGGAGATCATATGAGATGGGAGGCAAAAAACACTTTTAAAATTTTAAATGATATTTATTGTTATTGTTGTCATGTAAAAGTGTAATATATGTTTATCACATTATTTTCACTGACTGGAATAGCATCATGAGTTCAAACCAAAAGAGATCTCTAACAATTTTTGGAATCATAAAAGAATTTAAAATAATAATTCTTTGCATTTATGAGCATAAGAAATTGTTTATAACAGTTGAATGAGAAAGCTTGGTTTTCTCTTTTCCTCCTTTCTCCTCCTTCCTTTTCTTCTCTTCTAATCCTTATTCTTCATGCTTTCATTTTCTTTTTTTTATTTTTTTATTTTTGCAAAATAGTGGGGTTAAGTGGCTTGCCCAAGGTCACACAGCTAAAATTATTAAGGGTCTGAGGCTGGATTTGAACTCAGGTACTCCTGAGTCCAGGGCTGGTGCTCTATCCACTGTGCATCCTAGCTGCCCCTCTATCTTTTTCTTCATTCTACTTCCACTGCTTGAGATATATATGCATTTTCGTTACATAGTGTACTACCTAAAGAGGTGTATGTTTACCAGATTAAGTAGATCAATTGTAAAAATGTTTTTCTATTGATATTTTCTTGAAATATATATATATATATGTGATATATATACATATATTCTGTTTTCTGTGAGAATGGTAGTGAAAAAAATAGCTCCCTGCTTTGAGAAATAACTTCTGTATCACTTGGTCTTATCTGAATGTGGAACAAGGCACAAAAAATGCAACATATCACTTAATAGTATAGCACTCTAAAATTTCTTTTTAATCAGAGACACCTAAAGTACTCTCTCCAAATAAGTGTTGCCCTTCAAAGGTGGCAGGAAAAAAAAGCATATTTTTTCAATTAATTTGTATGGAAATTAAATTAAATTGTATGGAAACATGGATTCTGGAATTTGACTGCTGATCAGACTTTGCTGTGGATGACTATTTGTGCATCAGATATTTTCCTGAATGGATTTCCCATATTTGTTTCTCCCCTGCATGCCATCTTGTGCTCTAAGATTCCATAGCCTATGCCAATTTGTATTATAGAGCTCTAACCATTTCCCAATTTCTGTGATTTTTTTTCTATTTTTGCTTAGGATTCCATGTCAAAACAATGTTAACGTTCATTTTTGAAACTGAGACTTCCAAATTCTTACTCCCTTCCTTATCACCTTCTGAATTTTGAAGGCAAGTGATTTGATACAAATTTTACATACATCTCTAGTCATTCAAGGCATATTTTAATAAAGACAGTCATTTTATAGAAGAAAATACAGTTAAAAAACAAGAAAAGAAAGTAAAGAAAGTATCCTGTAATTTGTATTTAGCCACAAATGAGTTTTCTTTGGGAATAGATAAGATTTTTCATCCTGGTTCTTTTGGAATTGTCTTCAATCCGTGCAATGCTGAGAATAGCTAAATCATTCACAGGTGATCATCTCATATGTACAAAGTTTTCCTGGTTGTCCTCATTTCACTTTTTCTCAATTCATGGAAGTGCATTCAGTTTTTCCTGAGAGCATTCTGATTGGGATTTTCCTTCCCCAATATTTGGGTATCTGCACAATGTCCAGTTCTTTGCACCAGAAAAGAGTTGCTATTAATATTTATATATCTACAGGCCCCTATCCTTTTATTAAATATCTTTTGTGATACAGACCTCTTGTTGGATTTCTCTGTCCCAAGATATGCACGACTGATACAACCTTTCTGGAAAGCAATTTGGAATTATGTGCAAAGGGCAGTAAAAATCTGCATACCTTTTGATCCAGAAATATCTCTACTGTGTCTATATCCTGAAGAAATCGTGAAAAAAGGCTAAAAACGCCACTTGTAATAAAATATTCATAGCAGCTCTATTTGCAGTAGCAAAGAATTGAAAATCAAGTGAATGTTCATCCATCAGGGAATGATTGAACAAATTATGGTCTGTGTACCTGATGGAACACTACTGTTCTATTAGAAACCAAGCGTGATGAGAATGCAGAGAAACCTGGGATGACTAGCATAAACTTATGCTGAGTGAGCTGAGTAGAACCAGAAGAACATTGTACACCATAACAGCAACATGGGGGTGATGACCAACCTTGATGGACTTGCTCATTTCTTCCATGAGATAGTCAAGGACAATTTTAGGGTATCTGCCATGGAGAATACAGTCTGTATACAAAGAATGAACTGTGGAGTTTAAAAAACCCCAAAGATTATCACCTTAAATTTAACAAAATGTTGTCTTATGTACTATGCTATTTTACTATCACTTATATTTTATTTTTTCCTCAAGGATATGGGTTTTCTCTCAACACATTAAATTTTGATCAATGTATAGCCGGGACACAATGTAAAGATTATCAGACTTATTTCTGTGTTGGGAGTGAAAGGAGATTGGGGGAAAACTGTAAAATTCAAAACATTACAAAAATGATAGGTAGAAAGTAAGATTGGATATAATTGAAAAATAAATGAAATTACTTATATTTTCTAAAAAATACAAGTATGTTTTTTTTGAACTTTGGGTAAGGTTCCAAACTGACAAAGGGAACGATTGAATAAATTCACGATTCTATCAACTATGTATCAATGTATTAATTTTCCCATATTCCCTCTAACCTTGGTCACATTCCCTTTCTTTGCTGTTAGTCAATTAAATAGGTGTGAGGTAATAGCCCAGAATTATTTCAATTTGCATCACTTCAATAAACAGCAATTTTAGAGTATTTTTCCATTGGGATATTGATAACTTCAACTACTTCATCTGAAAACTGACTCTTCATACCTCTTGATCATTTATCAACTGAAGAACAGAACTTAGATTTATAAATTTGTCTGTTCTCTATATATTTGTGAAATAAGGCCTTTATCAGAGAAACTTGTTTCAAAATTTTTTCAGAGTTTCTATTTCCCTTTATCCTATTTATCCCTGCTTATTCAATTTTCTCTCCCATTTCATCCTCACCCTCCTTAATTTTTTTTTTGATTTTGGCTACAACCTGCCCTCATCTGCCCTCCCTTCAATCATCTCTTTTCCATCTAATTTCCTATAGAATAAAATAGATTTCTAGGGGAGTCTAGGTGGCACGGTGGATAGATCACTGGAGTCAGGAGGAACTGAGTTCAAATATGACCTCAGACACTTAATAATTACCTAGCTGTGTGGCCTTGGGCAAGCCTTTTAACCCCATTGCCTTGCAAAAAAAAACAAAAAAAATACAATAAAATAGATTTTTATACCAGTTGAGTGTGTGTATTTTTCTCTCTCTGGGACAATTCTGTTGAGAATAAACTTCAAGCATTCTCTACAATTTAATTCAACATCCCCTCCACTGCAAAAAGTTTTTTCTTTCCTCTTTTATGTGAGATAATGTATCACTCCATTATACCTCTCCCTTTCCCTTTCTCCAAGTAGATTCCTCTTTGTCAAAGCTTAATTTTATTTTTTAGATAGTATCCATTCATAGTCAACTCACAGCTGTGTCCATTGTCTTTATATAGTCCTTCTAATTTCTCCATTTGCCTCTAACATGACATCATGGGAAACAACTGAGTAGGGCAATAATTTGAAAGGATTTACCATAATGTCTACAGACAATTTCTAAAAATAGATCACTTATTTTAACATGGATTTAAATTTGCTTCTTCCAGTGTATTCCTTATGCTTCCTTGCAAGTAATAATAAAATTCTTCCTAAAACATGCATAATTTAAAATGAATGCCCCCTTATTTGTCATGAATGCAATTGAATGTGTCTCTTCATTGACAGGAGTCTTTCATCTTCTGTCTTTTAGATGTATTATAAATCATGGCTTTGCTAAGAGTCCTATCATTAAAATTTGTTTTTTATGTATGTTATTATCACAGTTCATATTATTTTGCTATTTCCTTGGTAAAGTCATTCTGCATCAATCAGAGTGCTATTTCTAAATTCTTCTGAAACTTCCTATTTTTCATTTCCTAAGACACAGTAACATTGCATTACTTTCATATACCTCAGAATCTTTAGTCATGCTTCAGTTAGAGATCTCTACTTTATGTTCCAATTTTTAGATATCATGAAAAGAAACTCACTATATGAATAGTACTGAGTAGTGTAGCTCAATATATTTCTTCTTTCTTTAAAGTCTTTGAGCTACAGATCCATTAAAGGAAGACCAGAGTCAAAGGGCATCTAAAAAGTTACATCAGTGGTCATAGCAGCAAACTGTTTCCAAGAATGATCAGCTCACATTACAATTGCCCTGAAAGTGCAGTGGCATTGCTGGTTATCTACAGCTCCTAAAGTTGTCTTTATTTAGTTTTTGTTATTCTCAAAAATTTTGCACATATTTCAAAAGCTTTTTGAAGCCTTTTATTTCTTTCTTTCAAAATCATTTTCTGATATCTTTGGCAATCTATTGGGTAATTATGCTTATTCCTAGACATTAGAATGTATCCCTTATAAATTTAGAATGTGCAACATGTATTAGAAAATAAATTCTGCAAAAATAAACCCTCCCCCCTTAAATTTTCCTTTATTGTTTTACCAGCAAAGGATTTGCATCTGCAAAGCAAACATCTCTTTTTCTCACTTCTGTGCACTGAATTTTCCTGCATTGCCAAGGAAGCTCAGCATTGGGGAAAATCACATCATCTTGCAAAATTTCATCAGCTTTGGCATTCCACTTTGTCATCATCCTCTGTCTCAATGACTGGAAGGAAAAGTCATGAATTTGACAAACTTCAAGTAATAAAATAACTCAGTTGAAATAATCAGATTTATCAATTGGCTATATTACCTGGGACTTCACTCTGATTTTCCTATCATTCCCCTGTGAACTACCTGTCCTGACTGTGCCCCTCCTTTTCAGTTTCTTCTTGTGAATTTGCTTTTTCTTTTTGAAGTGTGGGAAATCTTTTGCCTTTTTCATGTATGTATGCTCATAGCTTAGTACAGTGACTGGAAAACAGGAAGTAATTTATAGATACGTGTAGATTGACTAATTTTATGTAATCTCAATTTTCCATTTTCCTTTGATGATGATATGTATTGCTTGATTAATCCTGAACTCTTTCATTCTTCACTGAACAGAAAGGTAATTTCTTTCTTGGTGCTATAATTTGGTTATGTTGTGAACATGTATTTCTAATTCATGTATATATTTTGAGATTGACTTAGTATATGATGAAAGATGTTTGTTCAAAACTATTTTTATGGGACTGTGATCAATTTTTCTAGTACTTTCTTCAATATGATGTGATTTCCACAGTAAATTGAGTCTTTCAGTTTATCAAAGACTATTTTACTGAGTTTTTGCTGCTGATTATTATGTATCTTGATCTGTTTCACTGATGAACTTCTCAAGTGCTTATTCATTTGAGTCATTTCAAAATTCAAGCATCAAGTCATTTTAAAGATAATTTCTTTATAATATAGTTTCTGATCTTATATTAGGAGTCCCCTTGTTACTTTCTTTTAATTATTATCTTTGAATTATGTGACCTCTTTTTCAATACAGTATTGGTTATTGTTATTTGAGTTCTATAAAATATAGCTAAGGTATTCTGATTGGTACAGTAAGGAATAAGTAAATTTAAATAATGTTGTCATTTTAATTATAATGACTCTACAGATCCATGAGCTACTGCTGTCCATCTCAGTATTCAATCCATCTTTATTTTCACAAATTTTTTATACTTACATTTATCACATACCCAGTTGCATCTGGCTAAATACACTTACAAATATTAAACAGCTTCTGTAGCTTCTTTGAGTATAGTTTCTTTTTCTGTTTCTTCTTGCTAGATTTATTTCTTAAAACATAGGGATATGGATGATTTAAAAGAATCAATTTAGCATCCTGAAACTTTCTTATATTTATCTATTACTTGAATGCTTTGACTCTTTAGGATTTTCTAAATTATTATCAGATCACCTGCAAAAATAATGTTATGTGTTTTTTTATACTTTTACTACCATCTTTTCCTGTCTTTCTAATCTTAATGCAGAAAAGCATTTCAAGAACTATATGAAATAACAGTTTCAATACTCAGCATCCACCCTTCTACCATGATTTTATTGGAAATGCTGCTAAATTTGCTTCATTATCTAATCAGTGTGTTTGCATTTAGATACAGATTATTACTAAGGATTAATAAAGTTCCATTTATCACTAAGTTTTCTAGCATATTTAAGAGAAATGAAGATTGAATTTTGTCAAAAGCCTTTCTGCATCTCTAACATAGTCCTATGCTTATTTTAATTTTTACTAATAGCATGATTGAATATATTTACCACATGTCATAAGTTGGATGAGACCTGCATTATTGTTACCATGGCTGGTTTGCTTAGGAATATATTTTTCTAAATGTTGTAACTATGAGAATATTGGTCTATGGTTTTCTTTCCAGAAATAGTCTTTCCCTTCATTAGGTATGAAGACCATATTGTATTATATATAGAGTCTCGGATAAATGGCTACTTTTCATTTAATTGCCAATTGTATATCTATTATCAAAATAATTAATACTTAATACTCTGACGTTGTAATTTTCCTAGAGTCTTATTAGACTCAGATGGAATTCTGCCTCTTCCATGTCCCAATTCTTCCCAAGTAGAATACTCCAGGATTAGGTTTCTTCTATTCTCTTTGTAAGATATAAATCCCTATTTATTTCCTGTTTCCATCATGAGAGTTTAAGTTCCTTGAATGTAGTAATAATTTTTCTTATTTGCCTTTTTGACAGAGAATAAAGAGAAAAAGAGAGAGTGATTATATAATGGAGTATAAGCTACAAAAATTGGAGCAATAACTAATGACTATATCTAATTCCTAAATTTTGAATTTGGGAAATAAATGTTATCCTAAATGTAGAATAACCTTCATTTAAAACATTAACAAAGCATTCATGAAAACAAATTTGAAAGATTATACACTATTACAATTTTGCATTCATATTGAGAAGACAGGCTATCAAATCTGGGCTCAGAAACTTCTTAGTTTTGAGTCTGAGCATGTTCCTTTTTCCCTGTTGCCCACAGTTTCACCTTATGTAAAATGACTTAGAGAAAGAAATGACAAATCACTCTAGCATCTTTGACAAGACATCCCAGAATGGAATCATGAAGTCAGACATGTTCAAAATGACCCAACAATAACATCAACATAAATGAAAATCTCATTCAACTTGAGAGGTAAGGTAAATAAATTAAATCCCTCTTACTCCTCCTCCTCCTCTTCTACTACTGCTACTATGATTACAGCTATTACCTAGGTTATGACTACAACTTCAATGAGTATGACTACTATTAGAACTACTACTGCTGCCACTGCCACTGCTTCTCCAACTGCTACTGTTGTTATTTTAACTATTATTATTTACGTGGCACTACACTTCATTGAAATAAGCACTTTATACAAACAGAAAATGATCCTAGGAAAGATCACCTACCTGTAAGATGATCCTTGTGCCTGGGACTGGGAGAGCTTTACATATCATATTTATGATGGTTCAACAATTTTTGTTGAACCTAAAGATGTCCCTCCACTTCCTCACAAATGAAAATGATAACATTTAAGAAGAAAGAAATAGATGCTTGCTAGTTTGAAATTAATGGCTCAGATTCAAAATGTTCACAAGTACACTTTACCATCATCTAAAGACCATGCCTCTTCTGAACTTCCTGTCACTTTCTTGGACTAGCTCCACCCTTCTAACAAGCCTGAGTTACAACTTCAAAGACATTTATTGATGAAGGAGATGATAGTTCAACAACAATAAAAAGAGAGTGAACAAATAAATGGTATGGGCATGCAACTAAAGAAATGTGAAAATGACAACTTAAAAAGCCTGAATTGAAAACCACATCAGAAAACCTAAAAATCAAAAGATACCTTAATAAAACTGAAAGCAAGGAGTAATTGAAATAATAAATAGAAATGGAATCTGATTTTATGGAAAAATCAATAAAATCAATAAACCATTTTATATTTAACTTTTTAAAAAGTAAAGAAGAAGAAAATCAAATAACTAAAGTAAAAAATGAGAGGAGTGCATTCCCGTCCAATGAAAGAAACTTAAGATAACAGTTAGAAACAATTCTGCCCAATTATATGTCAAAACTCTTGACAAACTTAATGAAATAGCTTGATATCTGCAAAAATATAAATTACCCAGATTAAGAGAAAAAATAAAATAAATAAATTATTTAATTATTCCATCTTAGAAAAAGAAATTTAGGAAGCCATAAATGTACTTTTTAATGAAAAAGTACCCAGGATCAAATTGATTCACAATGAATTCTAAGAAATGTTTAAAAAGCAAGTAATCTCAACATCATATAAACTAGTTAGAAAAATCGGCAAAAAGTTTATCACAAAACCATTATGGTATGAAACAAAGAAGAATCAAAATAGAGAAAGAAAAGTATATACCAATTTCCCTATTGGATATTGCTGCAAGAATTTTAAATAAAATGCTAACTAGCAAAGAGATTAATAACAATATATCACAAGGATCACATCCACTCTAATAAGGTGGTATTTACACATGTAATGCAGGATTATTTCAATTAGGAAATGAATAAGCAAAACAACAAATGAACTATTAGTGAAATCGACCATACAAATAGCATAACCAAAAGAATTCATGAATTTCCCAAAAGATTAAGCAAAAACCTTCGACAAAATACGGCACTCTTTTCTATTGAAACCATCCGAAAGCATGTTGGAGCTTACCTAAAAACTCTACCTTTAAAAATAATTAACAAAACACTGATAATCTGACTCCATAAGAAAAATTCCACAGGATCAAATAAATTTACAAGTGAAATCTCCCAAACATTTAAAGAGGAATTAATTTGAATACTATAAAAATATTTTTTTAAAAAAGGAGTCAAACTACAATCCTCCTAATATATAAATATTGCTTTAAAACTAAGTCACAGGGAGCAAATACAGAAAAAGAAATTATAGACCACTTTTCCTAGTGAATATTGATGTAAAATTGCATCAAAATAAGATAAGAAAAAATAATTTAAGGTATTTGAATAAAGAACATTTCATAACATAGAGTGAGATACAAATAGAATTTAAAATAACTGCAAATAACATAAAATTTTGAGAATCTGTCTGTCAAGACAAACCCAAGAACTAATTGAGCATATTTATGAAGGTTAGAAAAATGCTTCACAGCAACAGGTTAAGTTATTGCCAGGAACATAGGGATGATTTAATATTAAGTAATCTACAAGACTAACTGATCATATCAGTAATAACTAAAACAAAGAAGTATAATTATATCAATAGATGCAGAGAAAAAAATTTTATAACTTTTAATTTTTTAAATTTTATTTGTTTTCCAATTATATACAACAGCTTATGTACCCATCATTTTTTTATAATATAATATGTACCCATCATTTTTTGCAAGGCTCTGAATGCTACAATTTTCCCCACCTCCCTCTGCCCCCCCACAGAAGGGTGTCTGACATTATCTACATTGTTTCCATGCCATGCATAGATGTAAACTGAATGCAATCAAGAGTCAACATAAGAATAAACATAAAACCTCTCCCTCCCCAAGAAGATGTTTTCTTTATTATAAGTCGACCAGAGAAGTTACTTCAGTATTTTTCCCTAAGTTGCTATTATTAGCTATACTTCCACTCTGTTTCTCCCCACTCTCATTTATTCTATTCTCCCACTCTCCTTTCATCCTGGTCCTGTCCAAAAATGTGTTGAATCTGAGTACCCTCTCCCTCGATCTTTCCTCTCTTCTATTACTTCTTCCTGCCTTCCCTTCCACCATTCTCCTTCATCCTGTCCCTTTCCTCCCATCCTTCTCCAGGGCAAAATAGATTTCCACACCTTTTGAAGAGTGTATGTCATGTCCTCCTTGAGCCATTTTCATTGAGAATGAAGGCTCATTCATTTTGCCTTCCCTTTCACCCTCCAGTCCATTGAAAAAGCTTTTTATTGACTCTTATGCAAAATCTCTCAGCTTCTTTTTCATCTCCTTTTCCTTCCTCCCAGTACTTTCCCCCATTGGCCATTGACTCCATCTATTTACCACATCATGCCATTATATTGCTCTCCTTCCTGTGTCATGTCATATATTCCCCTTCTAACAGCTCTTATAAATGAGAAAGTTCTTATGAATTATCAATATCTTCTTCCCATGCAGGAATACAAACAGTTCAACATCATCAACTTCCTCACATTTAGTCCCTCTCTTCCATTCCCTCTATGGTTCACCAGAGTCCTGTACTTGGAGATCAGACTTTCTGTTCAGCTCTAGTCATCTCAATAAGAAAGTTTGGAAGTCCCCTTTTTCATTGAAAGTCCATCTTTACCCCTGGAAGAGCGTGTTCAGTTTTGCTGGGTAGTTGATTCTTGGTTGTAAACTGCAATCTTTTGCCTTCTGGAATATCATATTCCAAGCCCTAGAGCCCTTAATGCAGATGCTGCTAGAACCTGTGTACTCCAGACTATGGCACCTCAGTAATTGAATGGTTTGTTTCTGGCAGCTTTTAGAATTTTCTCTTTTATTTGGGAGTTGTGGAATTTGCCTATAATATTCCTGGAAGTTTTTCTTTTGGGATATCTTTCAGGGGGTGATCAGTGAACTCTCTTGATATTTTTTTTACCCTCATCTTCTAGGATCTCAGGGCAATTTTGCTGCTTTATTTCTTGAAAAAGGAAGACTAGGCTATTCTGGTCTTGGCTTTCAGATAGCCCAATAATTTTTAAATTATTTCTTCTGGATCTGTTTTTGAGGTTGGTTGTTTTTCCAATGAGATGTTTCACATTTTCTTCTAATTTGACTTTATGAGAAGAGTTTTATTTCTTCTTAATTTCTAGCAAAGTCATCAGCTTCTTTTAGTCCCATTTTGTATTTGAAGAAGTTATTATCTTCAGAGAGCTTTCATATTTCCTTTTCCAGCTGGCCAATTCTGCTTTTTAAGGCATTCTTCTCATTTGCCTTTTGTTTTGCTTTTTCCATTAGGCCATTTTCCTGCACCTCCCTTAATTGCTTTTAAAAGAGTTTTCTGGGCTTTTCCATAGTCTGAGCCCATTTTCTTTTTCTCTTGGAGGTTTTGGATATGGAAGCTTCTATTTTGTCATCATCTGAGTATGTGTTTTCATCTTCCATGGGATGAAAGTCATTCTCTATCATCATGTTCTTCTTTTTCTGTTGTTTACTCATTTCCTCAGGCCAAGACCAAGTTACAGTACTTTCAAGGCTTTGAAGTTGTTTTTGTTTTTTTGGGGGGGAGGGACACTCCACTGGGCTTTTATTCCTCCAAGTTTTTATGTTCTCTAGCCTGTGCTTTGATATGTAGATGGCCCAGTACTTGCCTCTGCCCTGGGCCTATAGAAAGGAATCCAATTATCCTAGTATGGAAGCCCAAAGGGCAATATCTGAGTGTAGGGAAATAGCAGAGTTCTACCCCAGGGAGAGGAGGGAAACCTCTGCAGAATTGCCTTACTGTCTCTGGGGGTACAGGCTGCATTCTCCAGATTCTCCCTGCAGTTTCTGCAGCCAGGGCTCCTCACTCCACACTCACCCAGCTACAGCATGCTTCTCTCACTGCCCCTTCAAGATGTTGCCGGTGATCTCTAGGTTGCGCGGGGCTGGGCTGTGCTGGGCTGGACTGGGTTTCATCTCGACTTTTTTTTCCAACCCTGGTCCCAGTGAAAAAAACCTTTCCCGTGGAACTTCTAAATTATTTTGGACTGGGAAAATGTATAACTTTGTTTTTCTGTGGGTTCTGCCCCTCTGAATTTTGGCTTAGAGCCATCCTTTGTATGCTATTTGGGGTTTGGGGTTCAGAGTTCTCGGGAAATGCTGCCTTCATGCCTCCATCTTGTCTCCACCCCCAGAGAAAATTTTTGTCAAAAATAACACTTATTAACATTAAAAATCCAAGACACTAATGGAATAAATGAATTCTTTCATAAAATGTTAATTATTATTTATCTAAATGGAAGAGCCTGCACTATCTATAGTAGGGATTAACTAGCAGCCCTTTCAGAAAGATCATCCACAAGACTAGGCTTTCTATAATCACTAACAAGATTTAATATGTAATAAATATATATTGAAACAAAATAAGAAAAAATAATTTAAAGTATTTGAATAAAGAACATTTCATAAGACAGAATGAGATAAAAATTGCATTTAAAATAGCTGCAAATGATATAAAAATTTGAGAATCTGCCTGTCAAGAAAAATCCAAGAACTATTTGAGCATATTTATGAAATACTGTTCACAAAAATAAAGATATCTTTTATTAATTGGATATATATATATATATATATATATATATCACTAGTTCATGCACAGAACTGACCAATAGTATGAAAATGATCCTTCTTTCTAAATAAATTTTCTGATTCAGTGAAAAAACAATCAAGCTACCAAAATATGATTTGGTAGAGCTAGAAAAAGGAATTCATCTATAAGAAGAAATGAGCAAGGATGAAGGAAATGGGGATAAAATGATGTAGGGCAGCCAGCCTTCAAGCTATATTATAAAATGATCTTCATCAAAGCAATCTGATAATGGAAAAGAAATAAAGTGGAAGATGAGTGCAATAGATTAAGTACATAATACAAAGCAGTTAATCACCATAGCAATCTATGTGATTGAGAAACACAAAATCCCAAGCTTTAGGGTCAACAATTAACTATTTGACAAGAAATGTCAAGCATCTTGTAAAGTAGTTTGGAAGAAATTAGGCAGAGATCATCATTTCATAAAATATTATCAAGTTGATAAGCTTGCTTATTTTGGCATTATAGTTTCCAGGGTTATATATATATATATAGATGATGCACACATTGCTAGAGGCAGTTTGGGAGACAAAAGGCGATTATGGGAGAGAAAAAGCATGAGGCTACCAACAAGCTATAGCATTACAGAGTTACTATGATTACCTTGGTGTTGTAAACCCGTGAAACCAGGATAGTCCATCAGTGCTACATCATGGAAGTGAATCACTTCCATTTGAATTGTCTTAGGAAGATTCTCAAAATCATCTGGCAGGATAAAGTAATGGACACCAAGGTCTTTTCTCCAGTAGAACTGGCAAACTCTATGGCAGAGAACCCAACTCCAATGGGCTGTACACATTGTTTAAGTGTCAGGTGAACATTTGTTCTAAAATATATCTTATAGAGAGTTCACACAAGGCAATACAAGGACAATCAATCTCTGAAGAAATTGAGAATTGATTGTGAGATATAGGACATACTGACACAGGGCCACCCAGCAAGGTATGCTCATATCAAAGAAGGTGTTGTGCAATATCAATAAAGAGAATTTCAATAGTTCAAATGAAATATGGGATGTTCAAATTTAGAGAAATACTCACTCCAAATATTCACATGTAGTATTCTGTGATTAACCTTTTGAGGTGATATTCTTCTGATAAGTCACAGATGGACAGACCATACCTAGATTCAGAATTTGAGAGGTTATCTGACCATCACCAGTAAGTTCAAAACTTGTACATCATTTAGAAATAAAGGGTGACATCATAAGCAAGGAAGAGGTACCATGGAAAAAGTTACCTGTCAGATCTTTTAATCTTTTAATAAGGAAAGAGTTTATGACCAAACCAAAAATAAAAAGGTCATAGAAATTAAAACATAAATTTGATTACATGAAATTAAAATATTTTTGACAAACAAAACAAATTCAGGAAAATTAAAAGGAAAATTTAAAAATGAGATAAATGAGAAAAAGTGAGAAAAATTACATATTTCATATACATGCTTCATTTCTCAAATATGTAGGGAGCAGAGATGGATTTACAAAAAAACTATAAATGATCAAAAATATGAATAAAGACTTATTAAAAGAAGAAATCAAAGCTATCTAATGTCATGATAAAATATTATAAGTTAGTACTGATTAAAGGAATACAAATTACACCAACTCCTAAATAATATCTCACATTTAACAGATTATCTGAAAATAAATTGTGGAAAAATTATAACTGCTAGAGGAGATAGGGAAAAATAGGGACACTAAGGCAAGACTGGTAGAATTGTAAAATGATTCAACTATTCAGGAAAACATTTTGGAACTATTTCCAATAAATCATAAAATGTTACTTCCTTAGTGACATACAATACAATGACAATATCTGTATCATAAAGAGAATTCTTAAAAGGGCAAAGGACTTATATGCACATAAATATTAATAGCAGATCTTGTTGTATGGTGGCAAATAAAATGAAATTAAACAGATGTCCATCAACTGGGGAATGGTTGAATAAGCTGTGGTATATGATTGTGAAGTAATATAATTATTGTGATATAAGAAATAATGAGGGGGATGATTTCACAAACACCTGAGAAGATTTATTTGAATGGATGCAAAGTAAAGTGAACAAAAGCAGGAGACCATTGTACATGGTAAAAGCAATATTGTAATGATGATCATCTGTGATTGACTTAGCCATTCTAGTCAATGCAATGAACTAAGATAATTCCAATAGACTTATGATGAAAAAGGCTATCCAAGTCCAATGAGAGAAGAAAAGAATATTGAAGCATACTTTCTTCACACTAACTTAATTATTCTTGCTTTTTTTACAACATGGCTAATATAGAAATATATTTTGCAGATCTTCATATGAATAATTTTTATTTTTCTTGAATTCTCCACTGGGTGGCAGAGGAGTTTGAGAAAAGGAGAGAAACTGGAATTCAAAAAAATTTATCTTGATAAAATATTTTTCCAATTATACAATTTTATATACATATAGTTTTCCACATTCATCTTAGTAAAATTTTTCTCCCTCCCTCCAGTCATTTTTTCCCAGAATCCCATGAAAGCAAACATTCTGATGCAGTCTATATATGCATAATCATTAGTTATATTGTGAAAGGTTCAGAATGAAAGGGGAAAACATGAGAAAAAGAAACATAAATAAAAAGAGTATGCTACAATTTGGATTCATACTCCATAGTTCTTTCTCTAAATGTGGATGGAACTTTCAATCAAAAAACTTTTGAAATTTTCTTGGTTCAATGTATACTGAGAAGAACTAAGTCTATGATAATCGATTATCACACAATGTTGCTGTTAAGTCACAAAATGTTCTCCTGGTTCTGCTTACTTCACTGGGGATCATTTCAGAAAAGTCTAGGTTTTTGTGAAATCCAACTGCTCATCATTTCATAAAGAAAAATAGCATTCTATTACTTTCATATATCACAACTTCATAAGCCATTTCCCAATTGATGGGAATTTCCTCTATTTCCAATTCTATGCTACCATCCAAAAGGTGATATAAATATTTCTGTACATGGGAATCTTCCAGTTTTTTTTTTTGTTATCTTTTGGTGATACTGATCTAGTACTGGTATTGTTGCACCAAAGTTTTATTGCCTTTGGGGCATAGATTCAAATCCCTCTCGAAAAAGATTAAATCAATTCACATTTCCACTAAAATTCAATTAGTATTCCAGATTTTCAATATTCCCTCCAACACTGATTGTTTCCATTTTCGGTCATATTTGTCAATCTGCTATATTTGAGGAAGTAACACAGAGTAGCTTTAATTTGCATTACTCTAATCAATAGTTATTTAGAGCACTTTACTATTTGAATATAAATAACTATAATTTCTTTCTCTGAAAACTGTCTGTTCACATTCTTTTGCCATTAATCAATAATGCATGGTCTTGTATTTTTCTAAATTTGTTTCAGTTCCTTTTATAGTTTAGAATCTAGAACTTTTTCAGAAACAAATACTGGCTGTTATAATTGTTTTCCAGATTTTTGCTTTCTTTCTTTTTTGAATTTTTGCTTATTTTTTTCAGTTACACGTAAAGATAATTTTCAAATTCATTTTTCTAAATTTTTTTCCCTCCAACCCTTTCTTCCCACCTCCCTGATAGTAAGGGATTTGATAAAGGTTATACATGCATGGGCATGATACATGTTTCCACAACAGTCATTCTGTGAATAACCCACCAAATTTAAAGGGTGTAAATACTATGCTTTGATCTGCATTCAGACTTCATTGTTCTTTCCCTGGATGTGGATGGTATTTTCCATCACAAGGCTTTTACATTTATCTTTAATTACTGTATTGCTAAGATCAGCTTTAGTATTAACCTTGGTTGTGTTAGTTTTGCTTTTCAGTTTATTGTAATTGAAATTATCCATTTTACCTTTCATAATGTTCTCTTTCTCTTCTTTGGCCATTAATGGTATTCCTCTCCATAGATCTGATAGGTAAGGTGTTTCTTGCTCTTCTAATTGGCTTATGAATTATGTCTGAAGGGCAGGGGTTGGGAACCTCTGGTTTAGCATTGCCAAGGAAACTGGAGATGGGACTCGAAATTCAATAAATCTATTATTGTTTTAGAAATTAATTAATGAATTAGAGACTTCAGGCCAAGATGGTGGAGACAAGACAGGCTCAGTTCTAAAATCTTCTGATCTTTCCCCAGATATGTTATGAAACAAACCTCTTAACAGAAATCCAATCACCAGAACCCAGAAAGAAAAGCAGGGAGAAAGAATATCTTTCTCAGGGTATGTCTTCCGCAATCATGAGTAAGTCCGGGTACTACCATTTTCTTACACTTTTTTGATTTTCCTTGGTTTAGGCATCAGCAACATACTGATTTGAAAGAACACCTATTTTTTACATGATTAATATAGAATTAGAATTAATTGTGCTTCAATAATTCCTATAGTTCAATTGCACATTTACTGGTCATGCTGTTTTTTACTTAAGAAGTTCAGTGATGCCTTGCTCAATTTATTTTTTTCTTTAATGGGGAGTTACATAAGCCTTTAATTTCATATTTTGTTATTCAGTGCAATGTATGTTTTTTGTAAATATCTTTCCATTTCTCTTAGTCAATTTTATTGACATACCAGTGAGGCAAAATAGTTTTGAATTGTTATTTTAACTTCTTTATTGGTGATTAAGTAAACTTTTTCATTTTTCAAACTGATAATTTGCTTTTCTTCTTCCTTTTTTCAAACTTGATTTTATTTTATTTTATTTATCCCCAATTCTATGCATAAATAAATTTCAACATTTCCTTTTAAAACTTAGTGTTCCAAGTTCTCTCTGTTCCATCCAGCCCAATCCCCACTAATTGAGAAAGCAACTTGTTTGATATAGGTTAAAATGTGTTTTCATGAAAAAAATACTACTACAATAGTCATATTGCAAAAATAAGCATGAGTCTTAATTTGAAAGCTGCTAAATCTTGTATTACTCTGGATCCAGAATAATGTCTTTCTGACTCCTTGCAGTATTTTCTCCTTGTCCTGGGTGCTCTGAAATTTGAGTAAAATATTGCTGAAAGTTTTCCTTTGGAGTGCTCCTTAAGGAACTGATTGGCGTATTCTTTCAGTTTCCCTTTTACCTGCTGCTTCTAGAACATCAGTACAGTTTTTCTTGATATTTTCTTGAAAAAATATGTCTAAGCTCATCTGGTCATGGTTTTCAAGAAGTTTAATAACTTTCAAATTGTCTCTTCTGGATCTGTTTTCCAGGTCATTTTTCAAATTGTGTATATATCACATTTTCTAATGCAATTTTATTCTTATGGTTTTGTTTTATTGTTTTGTGATTTCTCATAAAGTTATCAGCTTCCCTTTGCTCCAGTCTATTTATTAAGGAATTATTTTCTTCAGTGAGCCTTTTTATCTCCCTTTCCATTTGACCACTTTTTTTTCCATTTTAAGGTATTCATTTCCTCACTGACATTTTGGACCTCTTTTTCCATTTGGTCATGTCTGGTATGTTCTTTAGTATTTTTTGGTATATCCTTCACTAAGCTGAAGACTCAATTTTCATGATTTCCCCACATCATTCGCATTTCTCTTCCCAAGTTTTCCTCTACTTCTCTTACTTGACTTTTGAAATCATTTTTGAGCTCTTCCAAATGCTGAGATTAATTCATATTTTTTGAAGGTTTTGAATTGAGAAGTTTTCCCTTTGTTATTTTCAGATCATGTATTTTTATCCTCCATTTGTTTTCTTCTGTTGTTTGCTCATTTTCCCTGTCTATAACTTAATTTTAACTCTTTGTTGAGTCTTTGCTTCCAGGGTAGAGGATGCACTGTCCCAAGGTTTTGAGGGTTTTTGTAGCTGTTTTCAGGGCCAGCCCCCATCCAGGTAACTGCAAGTTCTCAATTATTTCAAAGTTTAACAAGAGGCTATGTCTCCTCTTCTGGCCTGTGCTCTGATCTTTGGATGACCACAGGTACTCCCTTCAGCCCTGGAACTGTGAGGAGAGTTCCTGCTTCACTGCAAACAGTGAGCTATACTGTAATTTGCTCCTCTTCCAGAGAATAAGATCTTAGACCAAGACCTGCATATGAGTATTGGTGAAGCCAATAGAGTCCCCACTCAGGAATAGCAAAGAGACCTCTGCAGTATCCCACAACCCCCTTCCTGTTCCTGGACTGAGTGCTCTGGAAACAACTACTAAGTGTTTCCCTAGGATTGTTCCTGGGACTGGGTCTGCACTGAGGTGTGCACTGACCTTGCTACTGACCTTCCCAGTTGTACTTGGCAATCTCTGGACTGAGAGATCTGGAAACTGTCACCACCTGAAACCAGGTGCCCCATAGTCTGTTACTGGAGGGCTGGAGCCCATTGACTTTGGTTTAAACCAGGCTGTGCTGACTGCCTTGTCTAACCCAGATGTAACAAACATTTCCAAATTGTCTTGGGCTCAAAAATTATTTCACTAAGTCTTTTTGTGGATTCTGTGACTCCAGAATTTGGTTAAAGACATTATAGAAAGGTATTTGAAATGGTTTGGAGGAAAGCTTGAGGAGTCCCTTGCTTTACTCTGCAACCTTGTCTCTGCCCTCTGTAAAGACACTAATTGAGACAATTAATAGTCAACAAATTCCTAGGCTACAAAATAAATTCTCAAAAATCTACAGCAATTCAATTTTATTATAAGAAATATTCAAAAGAAAGGAGAAAGGGAAGTCTTGTCAGAAATAATTACAAAATGCATAAACTAGCAGACATTCAACCTCCCAAAACACACACACAAAAATCAATTCCATAGATTCAACTATAAAATACCAATTAAAAAATGAACAATCTAAATCCCAAACGAGGCCATACCAATGTTTTAAAATGTACAACATTACCAAAATTAAATTATCCTTTTAATGTTATGATTATCAAATTAAGAACTGCCGGGTTTTTATTTACAACGCCGGCTTCTTAATGCTAGTCCGTCCTCTTACTCACCAGTCCAACGCGTGGTGAGTCTTCGGGGTACCTCCGGCCCCCACTCTTTGATGGGGGAAGAACCAGACAGAGCGCCTGAGGTGGGTCATGAGTCTTTATTCTTCTGTGATCACATTCCCGCTCCCTCCCCACCTCTCAGCAGACACTTTTATCCCCCCTGTCCTCCCTCCCATGAACTCTTAAACAATGAGGGGCCGAGTTCTGTAACATTCCTTTATAATGGGATTATTTTATCCCTTCTGTCCTCCCTCCCATGAACTCTTAAACAATGAGGGGCCGAGTTCTGTAACATTCCTTTATAAGGGGATTATGTTTCCCCCGCTAAGTGACCACCAAGCCTCTTCCCCCGCCCCCAACATCTCCCCCTTTCTGTTTTACAAGGTTATCACTTGGTGTGACCTTAAGCGGTGCTGAGGTTAGCCTTAAGCGGTGTCATTTCTACTGGCCTCTGATAGCCGGGGGCGAGGAACCCTGTCTTAGGTCATCTCCTTCAACCCAGGACCTTGCCCGTCCTAGGCGCCCGACACCCTCAGGGCCTGTCTTAGGTGGCTGGGTGAGGAGAAGTTGCCCGTCTTGGGGTTTACCTCGTCTTACCCCTAGGTGTCACATGTCATGCATGGCGGCTAGCCAGACTTGGGGATCCTCCCCCGTCTCTATGGCCATGAAGGCTTTCTGAGTAAGAAGCATATAACCCCTCTGTTGCCTAGCTAGGCGGCAGAAACAGACAACAAGTAGGGTGATTCCCAGAATCAGCGTCCTTGTTCACCCTCAAGGGGGTATCCTCCCGCCATCTGGCAATCCCTCCATGGTATGGGATCCTCGATGTTTTCCCCTGTGGCCACACATGAGGGGCCCCACCGAGGCAGAAGGGAGCCCCATCGATGTATTGGTCACTAGCAGGTGAGGGTAGATCGGGGAGTTCTGTGCTACCGGAAGGGGAGAGGGAATAACTCGGAGTATTCCCCATGTCGGATTTCCTTCAGATGGAGCACCTCCAAGGATCCCTACGATGATCAGAAGGCCTGAAAAAGAAAGAAATTCCTCTCACCCCGTAGGGTTGGGCATTAATCAAGGTCTCTTTAACCTCGTTCACAAATGAGAGGGGTGTCTGATCTGCTCTCTGCTTCAGCCCAACCAACTTCTGTGTGGCTCTCCCCCCTTTCATGGCTCCAATCTTATCCCAAGCTGCAACATGTGTTTCTTTAAGAGTCTCTAGCTCAAACTGGCCATACCGGGCCTGAACAGCAGGGTCAGTATAGGCTCCAGTTCCACACAGGAGGTCAATGGCTAAATCCAGGGGAGTATAACCTCGGGATTTTGCCAGCTTAGAGGCCTCTCTGTGGGCCTGAGCCTTAAAAGCTAAATATAAGGAGGCATCTAGGCACGCGGCTGCAATTTCGTCAAAGTCAGCAGGGGTCCAAGGGTGCGTAGCAAAGAGGTTTTGCATCAGTCTTTTTACATAAGGGGAGCTTGGGCCGTATTTAGTCACGGCCTCCTTAAGTTCCTTAAGCATCTTAAAAGGGACAGGGTGGTAGTCTCGGGCTCCGGTAAGGGGGTCCGTAAATACCGGGTAGAGGCCCCAGTCATCCCAGTCCACCTCCTCCCCTTTCTCTATTGCTATGGAGGCACTGGTGGCAAGTAGGCCGGATGGGCGGAGCCCTTGAGGGGATCTCTGAAGGGCGGACAAGGAACACGGGGGATTTTTTGCCTCTGTTTCCTGGCTGGGCCGCCAAGCCTGGGGCGCGGCAGCTGTCCAATCAGCGCGGACTTCTCCCTCCTCGTCAGCAGCCTCCCGGTCCCACCTACTCACGCTCCTCTTCCTGCCACTCCTGAGGGCTGTTTGCACCCCTCCCTTCCCGCGCTCGGAAACTTCCAGCCCTGAATCTTCTCCCTGGGGGCCCCTTGTTCCCCCATTGTTTCTTTTAAGTTCCTCCCACGGATACAGGGGAGGGAGTGGCCTTCCCTCTTCCTCTGAGCCCTCTGAATCCGATCCCGCCAACGAGCTACCCACCTGAGTGCTGATTGTTCGTGCCAAAGTCACCTTCTGGGGATGCAGGGCTGCATCCACTATCTTATACACTGTAAAATCCTTGGGGGTCAGTTTTCCCGGGCAGGTGTCATTATAGGAGGCCATCTGCTGCCCTACCACCTTCCATTTATCTGGTTGGATCCCACTATGTTGCACCCAAGGGCAGATGTTCCAGATATTCTCAACAAAGGCACGGCACGTCTTGATAGGTAATTTACGGCCATGCTTAGCGCAGAGTTTATAAAGCTGCCCTGCAACGGCCTCTTTTTCCTCCGGCTCAAAGGTGGGAATACTATTCCAGCCCCCCATGCTGTCTACTAGCCGAGGCTGCAATCCTAACAGGTGGCAGAACTGGAAAGTTCCCGTTCGGCAAAAGAGAAGGAGGAAGCAGGGCACAATCAGACAGGCCAGCACGGCAAGGAGCGTGATTAGAGCAGAAGGAGAAAGGGGAGAGAAAGAAAGCATAGTCAACACAATAGGGGTATGTCCTTCAGGCAATATCTGAGAGTAAACGCCCTCTCCTTCCTCCCGGTCAGAAACTACCGAGGCTGTCTGGAGAATCTGACCAGCGGATTCAGACGTTCCCTAGCAAAATCAGGTCCCGGGTTTCGGCACCACTTGCCGGGTTTTTATTTACAACGCCGGCTTCTTAATGCTAGTCCGTCCTCTTACTCACCAGTCCAACGCGTGGTGAGTCTTCGGGGTACCTCCGGCCCCCACTCTTTGATGGGGGAAGAACCAGACAGAGCGCCTGAGGTGGGTCATGAGTCTTTATTCTTCTGTGATCACATTCCCGCTCCCTCCCCACCTCTCAGCAGACACTTTTATCCCCCCTGTCCTCCCTCCCATGAACTCTTAAACAATGAGGGGCCGAGTTCTGTAACATTCCTTTATAATGGGATTATTTTATCCCTTCTGTCCTCCCTCCCATGAACTCTTAAACAATGAGGGGCCGAGTTCTGTAACATTCCTTTATAAGGGGATTATGTTTCCCCCGCTAAGTGACCACCAAGCCTCTTCCCCCGCCCCCAACAAAGAACATAATATTTTACAAAACTTGATAAAACAGCAAAATTGGGAAAATTAAAATGTCTAAAATATCAAGGAAAATCATGAAAAGAAAAGAAGTGAAAATGTATTTGCAGACCTTACCTTAAGAGAGTTATCATTCTTCTCAACTTGAATTATGTATTCAGGGTCACACCTATCAGATTACTAAAAAATTACTTTATAGAATTAGAAAAAGTGGTGACAAAATTCATCTGGAGAAACAAATGATCAAGAATATCAAAGGAATTAATGAAAAAAAAAATAAAAGGAAGGTAGCCTAGTCATACAAGATTGAGAATTATATTCTAAAGCAGCAGTTATTAAAACTATTTGGAACTGGCTAATAAATGGAGTGCTGGATCAGTGGAATAGAATAATTACAAAAGAAGCAATAAATGATTATCATATTTTATTGTTTGATAAACACAAAGACTCAGGCATTTGGGATAAAAACTTGCTATTTGATAAAAAAAATAGCAACTCCTGGGAATGCTGCAAAATAGCATGACAAAACTAGGAATAAGTACACATCCCACACCCTCTACCAAAATGAGGCAGAGGGAAGGCTAATTGGTATAGTGGATAGATCACCGACCCTAGAGTCAGGAGTACCTGAGTTCAAATCTGACTTCAGACAGTTAATAATCACCTAGCTATGTGTTCTAGGGCAAGCCACTTAACCCCATGTGCCTTGCAAAAATCTAAAAACACACCCAAAAACAAAATGAGATTCAAATGGTTAAAAATTAAGACATAAAGGGTGATACAACAAGCTAATTATGAGAACAAAGAATAAGTAGATTATTTGTAAGATCTTTGCAAAAGGAAGTATTATATGACCAAATAAGATACAAAAAATAGTGTAAAATACAAAATTGATAGTTTTTATTGCATTAAAGTAAAAAAAAATGTTCTGCACAGATAAAACCAATGTAAACTTACTTAGAAGCAATGCAGAAAACTGGTAAACAATTTTTCCAGTTTGTGATGCTGGTAATAGATTCATTCCTTAAATATATAAATAATTGAGAAAAATTTATGAGAAGTGAAATACAAAAAGGTATGAACAGGCACTTTCCAGATGGAGAAATTAAAACTGGCTATATTCATATGAAGAAATGCTTCAAGACAGTATTGATTAGAGAAATACAAATTAAAACAACTCTGAAGTAAATCTGAAGTATCAGATTGGGTAATATGACAAAACTGATCAATTTTGGAAATGATTGATGTGAGAATAGTAGAAACTAATCCACTGTTGGTAGAGTTGTGAACTGATTCAACAATTCTGCAGAGCAATTTGGAGCTTTGCCCAAAGAACAACAAAATTGTGCACATCCTTTGATCCAACAATACCACTACCAGGTCTGATTCTCAAAGAGATCATAAAAGGGGAAAAGACACATGCATGAAAAATTTATACCAGCTCTTTTTGAAGGGGGGGAAAGAATTGAAAATTGAGAGAATATCCCTCTATCTGGGAATGAGGGAACAAATTGTCTTACATAAATATACTGGAATACTATTGATCTGTAAGACAATGTGAGTAGGTCAGTTCCTGAAAACCCTGGAAAGACTTACATGAACTGATGCTGAGTGAAGTGAGAAGAATCAGGAAAAAATTGTACACATTAAAAGCAATATGTTGTGGTGGTAAACTATGATGGACTTTAGTTCCATTCAGCAATGCTATAAGCACATACAATTCTACAAGACTTCTGATGGAACATGCTATCCACTTCCAGGGAAAATATCTATGGAGTCTGCAGATCAAAGTATACTATTTTCATATTGTAAAACGTGGTGGATTTTTCTTTCCTTCTCATTTACTTTTTTCCTTTTACTCTCATTCTACTTTTGCAACAAGACTGTTTTTAACCTCAGCATTTTAAATAGTATCTGGCACATAGTAAGCTCTTAATAAATTCAATGATTCTGTCTATCTACCTACTCACTTGCTAGCTAGCTATTTATGCAAGGTGGATATATACAAACCAGCTCTATGAGAAATAGAAGGTGCACAATTTACTTCTAAATTTCACTTATAACATTATATATCATTAATATCTTCTTTACTTTTAGAAATGTAATCCATAAAATAAATCAAGCCTAGATTTGAAATATTTCGTGAATTCTAAGCTATAAATGCTCCGACTAAAAATCTAACAACTGTCTCTTCTGTATATGTGTATCTATCCAAGTCTCACTCATTTGTCATTGCATATGTCATTACCATTGATTAAATAGTACAGAATTTCTTTGATGTCTAGTGTCTAAAAGGGATACTGCAACAACCCAAAAAGTTTGTACCAGCAAATATTTTTCTTTCCCTATGATCTCTATAGCACTTACTTCTCTTGTGGTGCTTATATTCCCTCAGTTCCCCTATCTGATAAGCTGTCACATTTTGTGATTATGTGAACAATATCTCAGATTTACATTCTTATCTCTCCACTCACAGAACTTCATCATTTCTCTTCTTATCTATTACAACAAACTCCTCAGTAGTCTCCTGGCTCAGATCATTCCCTTCTTATTCCATCCTCCACTCAGGTACTGAAGGAACACTCCTGTTGTGTGTTTCTCATTATATCAGTCCCACACTCATGAAATTAAATTTGTTAATTAATGCATATAGCATTAAATCCAAACAGAATTTTTAATTAATTGTGATTCACTATCATAAAACCTAGCTAAGTGATGTATTCCTATAGTATTCTTTGTTGTGTCCATTAAGATCCAGACATATCTTTTTTCTGTAATTCATACAAGGCCTGACATATCATTTCTCTTCTCTAAGCTTTCACAAAGACTGTTACTACAGTTTGGAATTCATTAAATCCTCACCTTTGTCTCTTTGAATCCACTAGTTTCCCTGTATGTTCAGCTAACATGTCACCTTGTCCTACTTACAGACTTTCCTAAGTGCTGCCCCCACCACACCCAAAGGTAGAGAGCTTCCCTTTTTACCCCCTAAAACTAGCAATTTCCTAATATTTCATACTTAATTTTCTATTTACTTGCTCTCTCCAGTAAATCCAATAGTCTTGAACTTCCTGGAAGGCAGAGGACATATGACTATTGCCTTACACTCTCAGAACTAATCTTTAGTTTTAGAAAAAGTAGGTGACCAACAAATGCTTAACCTGATCACTTCAGGTCCATTTAGGAAAATAGAGCAGGATTTTCCTGCCATCTGCTGGTCCAAAGAAATATTGCAGCAGATGAAAAAGGGTAGGACAGAAAATTATTAATGCAGAGAAGTCTTCAGTCTATCACATAAACAAATCCTGATATTATATTCAGACCCATTCAAATCATATTTTTATTCTGTTTTGGATGTCACAATGCAGTCACTGTGAAAGGAGGCAGAAAAGGAGTCAAATGACAACTTTCAGTGAAAATAGGAATTCAGACTTGTTCATCTATCAAATGATCTTTTTTGTTCTTCATCTTGTCTCAGGAGTAAAGATATAGATTAAGACTAAATAGAAGTAGAGAGAGAGGGAGCATTGTATACATTACGACCTATAGTGCACTTCCTGGCAGGGTGAAGTAGTAATGTTCCCCAAGACAATACATTTGAGATAGTGATACAAGGAAATGACTGTTCTTTACTTTGGAGGAACTTTTTGAAAAAATGTCTTTTGATAGAGATACTACCAGGGTTAAATCAAACAATAAGTGAATGCTTCCAAATTTTTTATTTTGGGGGGAAGGGGCTGCAAGGCAATGGTGTTAAGTGACAAGGTCACACAGCTAGAAAATGATTTAGTGTCTGTGGCTGCATTTGAACTCAGGTACTCCAGACTCCAGGGCCAGTGCTCTATCCACTGCCGCATCAAACCACCCCTACATCCTTAATTTAAAGAGGAAGAAACTGAGGCCCAAGACACGGAAGTAACTTGTCCATTCCAAACTAAATATACAAGCTGGAAGGGAAGTCCCAGGTAATCAGGTCAAACCCACTCAGTGCATCGAGTATAAGACTGATGCCAAGCAGATGATGAGACTTGCCTGAGATCACCCAGGTAGCTGGCCCTGGATGCAGCAGGAGACCTTGTTGTTTTTAAGATAAGATCTTTACTGGGTCTCAGTTCTGAGTGAGGCAAAGCCTATTCTGTGATTAATGTAGGTAAGGAGCAAGAAATGCTTCTCATACTAGGCTCTTTTAAATAGTCAAAAAAAAAAAATCTATCCAGAAGGAGTAGATCCTCTAAGTCTGGTCAGAAGAGGAACAATTACTACTTACATTCCCTCTGAGTCAGTGAGGGACCAAGCAATGACCAAGTATGGTTGGCCTGGGCCCTCTTGTTTGAAACTACATAGTTTATAGATATGCATGCATATATGATTTTGTATAGCTACATGCATTTCATTATAGAGTTCTATAGGGTGGGGACAAGAATGGAAAGTAACACAGAATTAAAAGTTCTAAGAAAAAAAAACAAAAGAAAACCTAGAAGTAAACACAGAAAACCTGGATTGCTTTGAAAACACATGGAGGTCTTATTTCAAAGGGATTTTTTTTTTAAATCCAAAAAATTTGGAGGCAGAGATGAAGAGTGTAGAGAATCCCAGGCATGAAGTGCAACCAGAGAAAACGGGCAGAGGTGAGAGAAGTTTCTTATTTGTGAAATAACAAGGAGTCCAATGCTACTGAAGAAAATTAGTGCTAGGAGTTGGACGAGAGGACAAGGGCTTTGAGGTTTAAGAAGACTGAAAAGAGTCAGATTACTGAGGTCTTTGAACATTAAGGGATTTTATTTTTGATTCTGGAGTCTATTGAGTTTATCAAGAGGGTATATCGTGAGAGAAAAGGAACAAAGGTGGTGTGATCAATCTTATACTTGAAGAGCTGAGTGGAGAATACTTTGGATTAAAAAAAATTGTGTTTTTTAATGTCTTCAAATTTAATACTCTTATTTTGATCCATTTTGAAATTAAATACAAAATGAAGAAAGAAAAAAGAACATTTCCATGTTCATAGTATAAGAAAGGATTCGATATAAAACCATAAATTTGGATTTTTTGGATTTCCAATTTCTTTCTCCTTACCTCTTTAATCACAGAATAGGCTTTGCCTTACTCAAAAGTGAGACCCACTAAAGATCTTATAATAAAAACAACAAGGTCTCCTGCTGGATCCAGGTCCATCTCCAGTCAAATCCTTATCTGGTCACTGGACTAGATGGCTCTGGAGGAGAAAGTAAGGCCTCAACAATGCTATCTATTTCATCTTCACATTATTTTCCTGTCTATGATTCTGAGATATATGTGCCTTGTTCTTTTCTTGTGATATCTCCTCTTATGTAACCATTTTGACCTTATCATGGTTTAATATATTGGTCTATGCCCAATACCTACCAGATTGTTTTCCAGTTTTCTCAATGTTTTTTTCAAATAATGAATTCTCATTCCCCAAACATAAATCTTGACATTTATCAAACACAAATGTATTAATGTTTTTTGCTCCTGGGTAGTGTATGTCTAGGCTGTTGTACTAATACACCTCGATTTTTTAGTTAGCGTCAGATAGTTCTGTTATCTGTTTCTGAATTTTGGATATTACATACCATTCTCATTGTATATCATAATTTCTTCTTGTATATTTCTTTCCTTTTTATTTTTTGCCATTACTCTTCTAGCCCTATTTACTCTAACCATCCTCACTCTAATTTAATTCCTCAGGCAGATAGGTGGCACAATGGATGTTGCACTAGACTTCGAGTCAAGAGGACAGGATTTTGAATCTTACCTCAGACACTTGACTGTTACTAGTTTTGTGACCATGGGCAAGTCACTTAATATTGAGCATTCCAACTCATACCTGGTCAATGTAACCAGATGGCTCTGAAGGAGAAAATTAAACCAATGACTGAACGCAAATTTAGTCTCTCAAATTCAGTTCTTGTCATGGAATCATCTCCCTGTTGTTGTGGTCTTCAAAAATGTAAGGTAAACATGTAATTTACTTCTGCCCTCTACCTTGCCCTCCTATTCCTTATTCACACTAGAGAGTACCGCCCTCATCCTCTTTTGCTCTATCCACTGCACCACCTTAGCTGCCCCTATGAATGAATTTTAACAGGCAGTACAAATTCTTTAAGTCCATGTTTTAAAGACATTATGTACTTTTAATCTTTAATCATGATACTTGGAACATTGCTATCTAGGGTTGTGGTCAGTTATGTTAAGCTAACTCAGGAGTAGATACTAAGTATTTGACATACACCAGCTGATAAAATTTCTTCAGAGTTTACAGTAGGATAGTGGCATAAGCATGATGCCCCAAGGCCAGCTCTGATGCATGTATGAGTATCACAGCATGTGAACTGTTTCCATGATAGAATTACTACAGATGTTTTTCCATAATCTTTGTTTCTGACCTGGTGATTTTTAGAAGCCCTGGATTTTATAACTTAAACTTTTATGAAAAGTCTTGCAAACTTCACATTTCATTAAAATGCAAAACTGGGTTCCAGAGATCTACTTATTATATAATTCACTTAAATGTATATTTACTTACTTATAGAATTAATTTAGATAAGAAGTCAAAGAATTAAATTCAGGCCAACGAGTATCAATTGAATGTTGATTAAAAGAAACTTGACATTTTGGGAAAATTCAGTTTTTTTCTTAAGAGACCACTCATCCCTTTCATTTCACTTTTAAAACATGTAGAGAAATGAAAGAATAGGAAGCAGCAATGGCTCCATTGTAGAACTGCAGTGACCCAATAACTGAGCTGTTATCCAGCCTAAGCCCCCAGCTACCTGGGTAATCTCAGGCAAGACTCATCATCTGCTTGGCATCAGTCTTATACTCGATGCACTGAGTGGGTTTGATCTGATTACCTGGGACTTCCCTGCAAGCTTGTTTCTTTAGTTTGGAACAGACACGTTACTTCTGTGTCCTGGGCCTCAGTTTCTTCCTCTTTAAATTAAGGACTTAGAGGTGGTTTGATGGGGCAGGGGATAGAGCACTGGCCCTGGAGTCTGGAGTACCTGAGTTCAAAGACACTTAATCACTTCCTAGCTGTGTGACCTTGTCACTTAACCCCATTGCCTTGCAGCCCCCTCCCCCCAAAATAAAAAATTTGGAAGCATTCACCTATTGTTTGATTTAACGCTGGTATCATCTTTATCAAAAGATATTTTTTTCAAAATGTTCCTCCAAAGTAAAGAACAGTCATTTCGTTGTATCACTCTCTCAAATGTATTGTCTTGGGAACATTACTACTTTACCCTGTGATGAAGTGCACTGTAGGCTGTAATATATACAATGCTCTCTCTCTCTCTCTCTCTCTCTCTCTCTCTCTCTCTCTCTCTCTCTGTGCTTCTATTTAGTCTTAATCTATATCTCTACTCCTGAGACAGGATTAAGAATGAAATAGATCATTTGATAGACAAACAAGTCTGAATTCCTATTTTCAGTGAAAGTTGTCATTTGACTCCTTTTCTGCCTCCTTTCACAGTGACTGAGTTGTGACATCCTAAAACAGAATAAAAATATGATTTGAATGACTGTGAATATAATTTCAGGATTTGTTTATGAGATAGACTGAAGACTTCTCTGAATTAATAATTTTCTGTCCTACCCTTTTTCATCTGCTGCAATATTTCTTTGGACCAGCAGATGGAATAAAAGCCTGCTCTATTTTTTGTAAAAGGACCTGAAGTGATCAGGTTAAGCATTTGTTGGTCACCTACTTTTTCTAATACTAAAGATTAGTTCTGAGAGTTTAAAGGCAACATTCATATGGCCTCTGCCTTGCAGGAGGTTCAAGACTATTGGATTTACTGGAGAGAGCATGTAAATAGAAAATTAAGTATGAAATATTAGGAAATTGCTGGTTTTAGGGGGTAAAAAGGGAAGCTCTCTACCTTTGGGTGTGGTGCGGGCAGCACTTAGGAAAGTCTGTAAGTAGGACAAGGTGACACATTAGCTGAACCTATGGGGAAACGAGTGGATTCAAAGAGACAAAGGTGAGGATTTAATGAATTCCAAAATGAAGTAGAATTGTTTGTAAAAGTTTAGAGAAGAGAAATGATATGACAGGCCTTGTATGAATTACAGCATAAAGATATGTCTGGATTTTAATGGACACAACAAAGAATACTATAGGAATACATCAGATAGCTAGGTTTTATGAAAATGAATGACAATTAATTAAAAACTCTGTTTGGATTTGATGCTAGATGCATTAATTAACTGGTTTAATTTTATGAGTGTGGGACTGATATAATCAGAACCACACAACAGGAGTGTTCCTTCAGTACCTGAGTGGAGGATGGAATAAGAAGGGAATGACTTGAGCCAGGAAACTACTGAGGAGATTGTTGTAATAGATAAGAAGAGAAATGATGAAGTTCTGTGAGTGGAGAGATAAGAATGTAAATCTGAGATATTGTTCACATAATCACAAAATGTGACAGCTGATTAGATAGGGGAGCTGAGGGAATATAAGCACCACAAGAGAAGTAAGTGCTATACAGATCATAGGGAAAGAAAAATATTTTCTGGTATAAACTTTTTGGGTTGTTGCAGTATCCCTTTTAGACACTAGATGTCAAAGAAATTCTGTACTATTTACCTCAATTGTAATGACATATGCAATGTCAAATGAGTGAGACTTGGATAGATACACATATACAGAAGAGACAGTTGTTAAATTTTTAGTATGAAACTTTTTAGCTTTGAATTGGCCAAATATTTCAAATCTAGGCTTGATTTATTTTATGGATTAGATTTCTAAAAGTGAAGAAAATATTAATTATATATAATGATATAAATGAAACTTAAATTAAATTGTACATCCTCTTGGTCATATAATCCTTCCTTTTGCATAGATCTGACAGATAAACTGGTTATTCTTTGTTCTCATAATTGGCTTGTTGTAGCACCCTTTATGTCTTAATCTTGCACCCATTTCAATCTCATTTTGTTTTTGGGTTTTTTTTTTAATGTTTGCAAGGCACATGGGGTTAAGTGGCTTGCCCAAGACCACACAGCTAGGTAATTATTAAGTGTCTGAGTCTGGATTTGAACTCAGGTACTCCTGACTCCAGGGCCAGTGATGATATGCTATGAAATGTTGATCTGTGCCTAATTTCTTCCAAACTACTTTGGCAGATGCTCAACATTTCTCATCAAATAGTTAATTCTTGACTCTAAAGCTTGGGATTTTGTGTTTCTCAAGCACATAGATTGCTATGGTTATTAACTGCTTTGTATTATGTACTTATTCTATTGCACTCATCTTCCACTTTATTTCCTTTTCCATTATCAGATTGCTTTGATGAATATCACTTTGTAATATAGCTTGAAGGCTGGTTGCCATTCATCACTTTATCCCCATTGATTTCCTTGCTATCCTTGATCCTTTCTTCTTCCAGATGAGTTATTTTTTCTGTTTTGTCACTTGAATGTTTTGTCACTGAATCAGCAAATTAATTTAGATAGAAGCATCATTTTCATACTAATTGGTTAGTTCTGTGCATGAACAAGTAATATATATATATATATATATATATATATATATATATCCAATTAATAAAATCTATCTTTATTTTTGTGAATCGTATTTCATAAATATGCTCAAATAGTTCTTGGATTTTTCTTGACAGGCAGATTCTCAAATTGTCATATCATTTTCAGTTATTTTAAATTCAGTTGTTATCTCATTCTATCTTATGAAATGTTCTTTATTCAAATAACTTAAATTATTTTTTTCTTATTTTGTTTCAATACATATCTATTACATATTAAATCTTGATAGTGATTATAGAAATCCTACTATTATTGATGATCTTTCTGAACGGGCTCCTAGTTAATCCCTAATATAGATAATGCAGGCTCTTGTTTTTAGATAAATAATAATTAATATTTTATGAAAGAATTCATTTATTCCAGTAGTTCCTTGGATTTTTAATATTAATAAGTGTTATTTTTGTCAAAAATTTTCTCTGGGGGTGGAGACAAGATGGAGGCATTAAGGTAGCATTTCCCTAGGACCCGAACCCCAACCCCCCCAAAAGCTAACAAAGGATGGCTCTAGCCAAAATTCAGAGGGGCAGAATCCACAGAAAAACTGAGTTATACATTTTCCCAGTGCAAGATAACTTATAGGTTCCCCGGTAAAGATTTTTTCACTTGGACCAAGGGTTGGAAAAAAAGTCAAAATGAATCCCAGTCCAGCCAATTGCAGCCTAGCCCAGTGTAACCCAGAGATCACCAGCAAAAGCTTGAAGGGGCAGTGAGAGAAGCATGCTTTTGCTGGTTAAGTGTGGAGTGAGGAGCACTGGCTGTAGAACCTGCAGCAAGAATCTGGAGAAAGCAGCCTGTATCCCCAGAGACAATAAGGCAAGTCTGCAGAGATTTCTCTGCTCTCCCTGGGATAGAACTCTGCTGTTTCCCTACACTCAGATATTGCCCTTTGGGCTTCCATACTAAGATAGCTGGATCCCTTCTTAGCCTCAGGGCAGAGGGAAGTACTGGTCCATCTACATATCAAAGCACAGGCTAGAGAACATAAGAACTTGGAGGAATAAAGGTCCCAGTGGAGTGTCCTCCCCCCAAAAAAACAACCTCAAAGCCTTGAAAGTACTGTACCTTGGTCTTGGCCTGAGGAAATGAGTAAACAACAGAAAAAGAAGAATCTGACCATAGAGAATTACTTTCCTCCCATGGAAGATCAAAACACATACTCAGATGATGACAAAATCAAAGCTTCCATATCCGAAACCTCCAAGAGAAATAGAAAATGGGTTCAGACTATGGATGAGCTCAAAAATGTCTTTGAAAAGCAATTAAGGGAGGTGGAGGTATAATTGGGAGGAGAAATGAGAGCTATGCAGAAAAATCATGAAATTCAAATCAAAAGATGAGTGGAACATATACAAAAAATACTGAAGAAAATAATATGTTAAAATCCAGTTTAGCCTAATGGAAAAAGCAAAACAAAATGCAAATGAGGTGAAGAATGCCTTAAAAAGCAGAATTGGCCAGCTGAAAATGGAAATATAAAAGCTCTCTGAAGAAAATAACTCCTTCAAATACAAAGTGGAACTAAAGGAAGCTAATGACTTTGCACGAAATCAGGAAGAAATAAAACTCTTCTGATAAAGTCAAATTAGAAGAAAATGTGAAATATCTCATTGGAAAAATAACCAACCTCAAAAACAGATCCAGAAAAAATAATTTAAAAATTATTGGGCTATCTGAAAGCCACGACCAGAAGAATAGCCTAGGCTTCCTTTTTCATGAAATAGAACAGCAAAATTTCCCTGAGATCCTACAATCTGACGGTTAAAAAACAAAAGAAAAGAAAAAAATAAAGAGAATTCACTGATCACCCCCTGAAAGAGATCCCAAAAGTAAAACTTCCAGGAATATTATAGCCAAATTCCAAAAGTAACAAATCAAAGACAAAATTCTAAAAGCTGCCAGAAACAAACAATTCTATTACCTAGGCTCCATAGTCAGGATTACACAGGTTCTAGCAGCATCTACATTAAGGGCTCCTAGGGCTTGGAATATGATATTCTGGAAGGCAAAAGATCTTGGTTTACAACAGATAATCAACTACTCAGGCTCACTGAACACCCTCTTTCAGGGGAAAAGATGGACTTTCAATGAAACAGGGGACTTTCAAACTTTCTTATTGAGACAACTAGAGCTGAACAGAAAGCCTGATCTCCAAGAACAGGACTCTGGTGAACCACAGAGGGAGTGGAAGAGAGGGACTAATGATGAGGAACTTGATAATGTTGAACTGCTTGTATTCCTGCATGGGAATGAAAAAAAAAGTTTTTCAATGGACTGGAGGGTAGAAGGCAAGGGGGAATAAGTGTGCCTTCATTCTTATCGAAAATGTCTCAACGAGGGTATGACATTCACTCTTAAAATGGTGAGGAAATCGATCTTGCCCTGGAGAAGGATGGGAGGAAAGGGACAGGATGAGGGGGTATGGGGGAAGGGAAGGCAGGAAGAAGTGATAGAAGAGAGGAAAGATCAAGGGAGAGAGTACTCAGATTCAACACACTTTTGGACAGGGCCAGGATGAAAGGAGAGAGAGAAAAGAATAAATGAGAGTGGGGAGAAATAGAGTGGAAGTATAGCTAGTAATAGCAACTTAGTGAAAAATATTGAAGCAACTTCTCTGGTTGACTTAAGATAAAGAAAACAACTCACCCCAGAGGCCGAGCCATTGAAATCTGAACAGTGACTGAAGTATATTTTTCTCTCTCTCTGTGTTTTAGGGATCTCAACTTCTTGAGGGGGGAGGAGGCTTATGTGTATTCTTTTGTTGACTCATATTGCACTCAATTTACATCTATGCATGGCATGGAAAAATGTAGATACACTCAGACACCCTTCTGTGGGGGTGCAGAGGGAGGAGGGGGGAAAATTGTAGAATTCAGAGCCTTGCAAAAAGTGATGGGTGCATATTATATTATAAAAATGATGGGTACATAAGCTATTGTATATAATTGGAAAACAAATAAAATGTTAAAAATTTAAAAAATATAAAAAGTTTTTCTCTGCATCTATTGATATAATTATACTTTTTTGTTTTAGTTATGGTCGATATGATCAGTTAGTCTTGCAGATTGCTTAATATTAAATCAGCCCTATGTTCCTGGCAATAACTTAACCTGTTACTGTGAAGCATTTTTCTAACCTTCATAAATATGCTCAAATCGTTCTTGGGTTTGCCTTGAAAGACAGGTTCTCCAAATTGTATGTCATTTGCAGTTATTTTAAATGCAATTTGTACCTCATTCTATCTTATGAAATGTTCTTTATTCAAATACCTTAAATTATTTTTTCTTATGTTATTTTGATACATTTTTACATCAATATTCACTAGGAGAAGTGGTGTATAATTTCTTTTTTCTGTATTTGCTCCCTGTGACTTAAGTATTAAAACAATATTTATATATTAGAAGGAATATAGTTTGACTCCTTTTTTTAAAAAAATATTTTATAGCATTCAAATTAATTCCTCTTTAAATGTTTGGGAGAATTCACTTGTAAATTTATTTGATCCTGTGGAATTTTTCTTATGGAGTCAGATCATCGATGTTTTCTTAATTTTTTTGAAAGGTAGAGTTTTTAGGTAAGCTCCATTTATTCCCATGCTCTCGACTGGTTTGAATAGAAAAATGTGCTGTATTTTGTCAAAGGTTTTTAATTTATCTTTTGGGAAAATCATGAATTCTTTTGGTTATTCTATTGGTATGTTAAATTTTGCAAATAGTTTATTTGTTGGTTTGCTTGTTCATTTTTAATTGAAGTAAGCTTGCATTACTTGTGTAAATACCACCTTATTAGAGTGCATATGATCCTTGTGATATATTGTTATAATCTCTTTGCTAGTTAGCATTTTATTTAAAATTCTTGCAGCAATATCCAATAGGGAAATTGGTATATACTATTTTGGTTCTTCTTGGTTGTATACCATAATGGTTTAGGATAAATTTAGGCCTATTTTTCTAAGTAGCTTATATGGTGTTGAGATTACTTTTTTTTTTAAACATTTCTTAGAATTCATTGTGAGTCCATTTGATCCTGGGTTCTTTTTCATTAAAAAGTACATTCATGGCTTGCTAAATTTCTTTTTCTAAGATTGAATAATTAAATTATTTATTTTATTTTTTCTCTTTATCTGGTTAATTTATATTTTTTGCAGTTATTAAAGCATTTCATTAAGATTGTCAAAGGTTTTGTCATATAATTGGGCAAAATCTTTTCTAACTATTGTCTTAATTTGCTTTCATTGGACCTGAATTCATTCCTCTCATTTTTTTACTTTAGTTATTTGAATGTCTTCTTTAATTTTAAAAAGTTAATTAAACAATGGTTTATTGATTTTATTGATTTTTCCATAAAACCAGGTTTTATTTCTATTTATTGTTATTTCAATTACTCCTTGCTTTCAGTTTTATTAAGGTCTCTTTTGATTTTTAGGTTTTCTGATTTGGTTTTTATTTCAACCATTTTAAGCTGTCATGTTCACATTTGTTTAGTTGCATCCCCAAATCATTTATTTTTTCATTCTCTTTTTATTATTGTTGAACTATCATCTCCTTCATCAAAAATTTCTTTGAAGTTGTAACTCAGGCTGTTTAGAAGGGTGGAGCTTGTCCAAGACAGTAACAGGAAGTTTAGAAGAGGCATGGTCTTTAGATGAAGGTAATGCATACTTGTGAACATTTTGAAGCTGAGCCATTAATTTCAAACTAGCAAGCATCCATTTCTTTCTTTTTAATGTTATCATTTTCATTTGTGAGGAAGTGGAGGGACATCCTTAGGTTAAACAAAAATTGTTGAGCCATCATAAATATGATACGTAAAGCTCTCCCAGTTCCAGGCACAAGGATCCGCTTATAGGTAGGTAGTCTTTCCTAGGATCACTTTCTGTTTGTATAAAGTGCTTATTTCAATTAAGTGTAGAGCCATGTAAATAATAATACTTAGAACAACAGTAACAGTTGGAGAAGCAGCAACAGTGGCAGCAGTAGTAGTTGTATTAGAAGTCATACTCATCATAGCTGTAGTCATAACCTACGTAGTAGTTGTAGTTGTAGTAGCAGTAGTAGAACGGGAAGAGGAGTAAGAGGGATTTAATTTATTTACCTTACATCTTAAGTTGAATGAACTTTTCATTTTTGTTTATGTTTTTGTTGAGTCATTTTGATCATGTCTCACTCTTCATGATTCCATTCTGGGATGTCTTGTCAAAGATGCTAGAGTGATTTGTCATTTCTTTCTCTAGCTCATTTTACATATGGCGAAACTGAGGGCAACAAGGTTAAGGAACATGCTCAGACTCAAAACTAATATGTTTCTGTGGCCAGATTTGATCTCATGTCTTCTCAATATGAATTCAAAATTGTAACATTGTATAATGTTTCAAATATGTTGTCATTAATGCTTTGTTAATGTTTTAAGTAAAAGTTATTCTTACATTTGGGATAACTTTTATTTCCCAATTTCAAAATTTAGGGATTTAATATAGTCATTAGTCATTGTTCCAATTTTTGTAGCTTATACTCCATTATATAATCACTCTCTCATTTTCTCTTTATTCTCTGTCAAAAAGGCCAATAAGAAAAATTATTACTACATTTAAGGAACTTAAACTCTCATGGTGGAAACAGGAAATAAATAGGGGTTTATATCTTACATAGAGAATAGAAGAAGCCTAAACCTGGAGTATTCTTCTTGGGAAGAGTTGGGACATGGAAGAGGCAGAATTTCATCTGAGTCTAATAGGACTCTAGGAAAATTACAATGTCAGAGTATTAAGTAATTAATTATTTTGATAATAGATATACTGTTGGCAATTAAATGAAAAGTACCCATTTATCTAAGACTCTATACATATTACAATATGGTCTTCATACCTAAAGAAGGGAATGACTATTTATGGAAAGAAAACCATAGACCAATATTCTGGGCAAACATTTAGAAAAAAATATTGCTAAGTAAACCAACCATGGTAATAATAATGCAGGTCTTATCCAACTTATGACATGTGGTAAATATATTAAATCATGCTATTAGTAAAAAATAAAATAAGCATAGGACTATGTTAGAGATGCAGAAAGTCAATCTTCATCTGTCTTAAATATGCTAGAAAACTGAGTGATAAATGGAACTTCCTTTACCCTTAGCAGTAATCCCTATCTAAATGCAAAAACACTTATCAGATAATGAAGCAAATTTAGGAGCGTTTCCAGTAAAATCATGGTAGAAGGAAGGATGCTGAGTATTGAAACTGTTATTTCCTATAGTTCTTGAAAGGCTTTTCTTCATTAAGATTAGAAAGACAAGAAAAGATGGTAGAAAAAGTAAAAAAAAATAACATTACTTTTTCAGGTGATCTGATGATAATTTAGAAAATCCTATAAAGGCAAAGCATTCAAGTAAGAGATAAATATAACAATGTATGAGGATGCTAAATTGATTCTTCTAAATCATCCTCATTCCTGTATTTTAAGAAATTAATCTAGCAAGAAGAGATAGAAAAAGAAACTATACTCAAAGAAGCTACAGAAGTTGTTTACTATTTGTAAGTTTATTTAGCCCGATGCACCTGGAAATGTGATAAATCTAAGTATACAACATTCATGAAAAAAAGATGGATTGAATACTGACATGGATAGCAATAGCTCATGGATCTGTAGAGTCATTATAATTAAAATGACAATATTATTTAAATTTACTTATTCCTTACTGTACCAATCAGAATACCTTAGCTATATTTTATAGAACTCAAATAATAATAACCAATACTGGGTTGAAGAGGTCACATAATTCAATGGTAATAATTAAAAGAATGTTATAATAAAGGGGACTCTTAATATAAGATCAGAAACTATTTTATAAAGAAATTATCTTTAAAATGACTTGATGCCAGAATTTTAAAATGACTCAAATGAATAAGTACTTGAGAAGTTCGTCAATGAAACAGATCAAGATACATAATATACCGCAGCAAAAACTCAGTAAAATAGTCTTTGAAAAACTGAAAGATTCCATTTACTGTGGAAATCAAACAATATGGAATAAAATATTAGAAAAATTGATCACAGCCCTTCAAAAATAGTTTTGAACAAACATCTTCCATCATATACTAAGTCAATCTCAAAATACATACATGAATTAGAAATACATGCTCACAAACTAACCAAATTATAGCACCAAGAAAGAAATTATCTTTCTGTTCAATGAAGAATGAAAGAGTTCACGATTAATCAAGTAATACATATCATCATTGAAGGAAAAATGGAAAATTGGAATTATATAAAATTAGTCAATCTATACATATCTATAAAGTACTTGCTATTTTCCAGGCACTGTACTAAGCTCTGAGGATGCATACATGAAAAAGACAAAAGATTTCCCAAACTTCAAAAAGAAACAAGCAAATTCACAAGAAGCTGAAAAGTAGGGGGCACAGTCAGGACAGGTAGTTCACAGGGGAATGATAGGAAAATCAGAGTGAAGTCCCAGGGAATATAGCCAATTGATAAGTCTGATTATTTCCACTGAGTTATTTTATTACTTGAAGGTTTTCAAATTCATGGCTTTTCCTTCCAATCACTGAGACAGAGTGTGGTGATGAATTGAAATGCCAAAGCTGATGGAATTTTACGAGATGATGTAATTTTTCCCAATGCTGAGCTCCCTTCCCAGTGCTGGAAAATTCAATGCATGGAAGTGAGAAAAAGAGATGTTTGCTTTGTAGATACAAATCACTTACAGGTAAAACAATAAGGGAAAATTTAAGGGGGCAGGGTTCATTTCTGCAGAATTTATTTTCTAATAAAGGTTGCACATTCAAGATTGTTAAGGAATACATTCAAATGTATAGGAATAAGAGGAATTTCCGAATAGATTGACAAAGATATCAGAAAATGATTTTGAAAGAAAGAAATAAAAGCTCTCCACAGGCTTTTGAAATATGCTCAAAATTTTGAAGAATAACAAAACTAAATAAAAATAACTTTAGGAGCTGTGGATTACCAGGAATGCCACTGCATTGTCGGGGAAATTGTAATGTGAGCTGATCATTCCTCAAATCAGTTTGCTACTCTGACCACAGATGTTGTAACTTTTTAGATGCCCTTTGACTCTGGTCTTCCTTTAATGGATTTGTAGCTCAAAGACTTTAAAGGAAGAAGAAATAGATTGAGCTACACTACTCAGTTCTATTTATATAGTGAGTTTCTTTTCATGATATCTAAAAATTAGACCATAAGGTAGACATCTCTAACTGAAGCATGACTAATGAATCTGAGGTATATGAAAGTAATGGAATGCTACCGTGTCTACAGAAATGAATAGCAGGCAGTTTCAGAAGAATTTAGAAATAGCACTCTGATTGATGCAGAGTGACCTTACCAAACAAATAGCAAAATAATATAAACTGTGATAATAACATACAGAAAAGACAAATTTGAATGATAGGACTCTTAGCAAAGCCACGATTAATAATAAATCCAAAAGACTGAAGATGAAAGACTCCTATCAATGAAGAGACACATTCAGTCGCATTAATGACAAATAAGGGGGCATTCATTATAAATCATGCATGTTCTTAGGAAGAATTTTATTATTAATTGCAAGGAAGTATAAGGAATATGCTTGGAAGAAGCAAATTTAAATCCACATTAAAATAAGTGAGCAATGTTTAGAAATTCCCTGTAGGCATTTTGGTAAATTCTTTCAAATTATTGCCATTCTCAGTTGATTTCCATGATGTCATGTTAGAGGCAAAAGGAGCAGTTAGAAGAACTGTATATAGACAATAGGCACAGCTGTGAGTTGACTATGAATGGATACTATCTAAAAAATAAAATAAAGATTTGCCAAACAAGAATCAACTTGGCAACTTGGAGAAAGGGAAAGGGAGAGGTATTATGAAGTGATACATTATCTCACAAAAAAGAGGCAAGGAAAGCTTTTTGCAATGGAGGGGATTTTGAATTACATTGTAGAGAATGCTTGAACTTTATTCTCATCAGAATTGTCCCAAAGAGAGAATAATACACACACTCAGCTGGTATAAAAATCTATTTTATTTTATTTTTTGTTTTTTTTGCAAGGCAGTGGGGTTAAGTGGCTTGCCCAAGGCCACACAGCTAGGTAATTATTAAGTGTCTGAGGTCATAATTGAACTCAGGTCCTCCTGACTCCAGTGATCTATCCACCGTGTCACCTAGACTCCCCTAGAAATCTATTTTATTCTATAGAAAATTAGAAGGAAATGAGATGTTTGAAGGGAGGGCAGATGAGGGCAGGTTGTAGCCAAAATAAAAAAAAAAAAAACATTAAGGAGGGTGAGGATGAAATGGGAGAGAAAATAGAATAAGCAGGGATAAACAGGATAAAGGGAAATTGAAACTCTGAAAAAATTTTGAAACAAGTTTCTCTGATAAAGGGCTTATTTCACAAATATATAGAGAACAGACAAATTTATAAATCTAAGTTCTGTTCTTCAGTTGATAAATGATCAAAAGGTATGAAGAGTCAGTTTTCAGATGAAGTAGTCAAAGGTATCAATATCCCAATGGAAAAATATTCTAAATTACTGATTACTGAAGTGATGCAAATTGAAATAATTCTGGGGTATTACCTCACACCTATTTAATTAACTAATAGCAAAGAAAGGGAAAATGACCAAGATTTGGAGGGAATGTGGGAACATAGATACATTGATGCATAGTTCGTGGAATTGTGAACTTATTCAATGATTTTCCTTGTCAGTTTGGAACCTTACCCAAAGCTCAATAAAGCCATGCTTATATTTTTTAAAAAATATAAATATTTTATTTTTCAATTATATCCTATTGTACTTTCTATCATTTTTGTAATGTTTTGAATTTTACAATTTTCCCCCAAACTCCCTTCCCTTCCCCCCACAAAAGTCAGTCTGATGACCTATATATTGTTTCCTTGCTATAAAATGATCAAAATTTAATGTGTTGGGAGAAAACCCATATCCTTGAGGATAAAATAAAATATAAGAGATAAAAAATAGCATAGTACATAAGACAACTTTTTTTTTAAATTGAAGGTAATAATCTTTGGGTTTTGTTTAAACTCCACAGTTCTTTCTTTGTATGCAGATGGTATTCTCCTTGGCAGATACCCTAAAATTATCCTTGACTATCTCACGGAAGAAATGAGCAAGCCCATCAAGGCTGATCATCACCCCATATCGCTGTTATGGTGTACAATGTTCTTCTGGTTCTACTCAGCTCACTCAGCATAAGTTCAAGCTAGTCTTCCCAGGTTTCTCTGAATTCTCATCATTCTTGGTTTCTAATAGAACAATAGTGTTCCATCAGGTACAAAGACTATAATTTCTTCAATCATTTCCCAATTGGTGGACATTCACTTGATTTTCATTTCCTTGCTACTGCAAACAGAGGTGCTATGAATATTTTGTTACAAGTGGGGTATTTACCCTTTTTTCATTATTTCTTCAGGATATATACCCAGTAGAGATATTTCTGGATCAAAAGGTATGCATATTTTTACTGCCCTTTGGGCATAATTCCAAATTGCTCTCCAGAAAGGTTGGATCAGTCATGCATATCTCTTGATAGAGAAATCCTACAAAAGGTCTGTGTCACAAAAGATGTTTAATGAAAGGACAGGGGCCTATAGATATGCAAATATTAATATCAACTCCTTTCTGGTGCAAAGAACTGGACATTGTACAGATACCCAAATATCGGGGAATTAAAATCACGATCAGAATGCTTTCATGAAAAACTGAACACACTTCCATGAATTGAGATAAAGTGAAATGAGGACAAACAGGAACACTTTGTACATATGAGATGATCGCTTGTGAATGATTTAGCTATTCTCAGCATTACACGAATCCAAGACAATTCCAAAAGAAGCAGCATGAAAAATATCGTCTATTCCCTAAGAAAACTCATTTGTGGCTAAATACAAATTGCAGGATACCTTCTTTACTTTATTTTTCTTGTTTTTTATCTGTCTTTTCTTCTACAAAATGACTGTCTATATTAAAATATGTCTTGAATGACTAGATGTGTAAAATTTATCTCAAATTCTAAATTAAGAAGGTGAGGAAGAAGGGAGCTAGAATTTGGAATTCTCACTTTCAAAAATGAATGTTAATATTGTTTTGACATGGAATCCTAAGTAAAAATAGGAAAAAAATCACAGATAGTACCAGAGAGCATAGTTGATCAAGACTGTCACAGAGCTTGGAGTACAGAATGTCTGATTTGGAAGATGCCACAGAGAATAGTGTAAGTTCTGGCAGGCCATTTAGAAGAAGAGATATTAGTGAGAGGAGAGCCCATACAATGAATGAACATCAGAAGGAAGAGAAGCTGGAATAACAAGGTATGCTAAAGATTCAAAGTCCCTCACATTATAGAAACTAAGGAGAATTTATTAGGAGCTTTACAACAGGGAATGCAATTGTCTATGCTTCGGCCTAGAGTCAAAATTGAAATCTTTTCCTGCTTTAGAAACGTTACCAGTACTATCCTCCTCCTGAATAACAAGAGGAAATTCATGCAAGATATATCCAGTTCCACAAGTAGTTGATCTCTCCCCACCTTCCGCCACTTTCTCAGGAGATGCACAAACTGACCCATGGATTCCTTCCTGAGCCCAATACTGGAATCTCCTGCTCCAGAAGCTTTGCCAACATTCCTTCTCCCCCTCCCTCTCTTCAATAAGCTGTAGGCAGAGATTGTACCCAGTTACATTAGGAGGAAGGTAAAGAGGAAAATGAAACTCAAGGTATGTTGCTCTTTGCTTAGGGTCAGCCCTAGGTGAGTTACCCCAGATATGTACATAATTTTCTCAGGTTCCCTCCTATACTCTTGCCAAACCTGAAAATTTGTGATAGAGGCTGATTATGGTCAATCATATAAAGACAGATTTCAGGTAGTGAGACATGCCTGCTTTCTCCATATCCTAAACCAGAGGCCTTTCTCCTTCTACATTACAGTCAACAGATGAAATTTACAGGTCAGAAATAGGGAGAATGTGGCATAAGGGAGTGGACATTTTTGGTTGCTCTTAAATCATCCTTTATAAGATAGTATATGCTCTACCGACATCATCCATAAGACTCATGGCCAAGTTTCACAATTTCCTGAGCTGCACCCTGAAGCAGCACTGGGCACAAAGTGGGGGAACAGCAGGGGACCCCTGCCAGAGCACGCCCAGCTCTCAGGGCACACAGTGAGCAGCATGGTCTTTACCCAGCCCTGATCCAGGAAACAGAAGCAGTTGTGGCCGGTAAGCATGAGCCCCCAGGGCATGAGCCCATAGAGCTGAGGGAGGGGAGTGAAGAGAGACTGTTGAGCTCTGTCCTCTGCCTCTGGAACAGGACTCTGGGGCTCTGACCACATTCAGATCCTGATCGCAGTCTAGCCCCCCCCCCCAATAGAACAGCAGTGCCCCCCACCTCAACCCCGTGGCAGAGGGGGGTGCTTATGGTCGTTCACAGACCAGGAGGGAGGACAGAGCCTCACACACTGAGACCCTTGTGGGAGTGTCCCAAAAGCTCAGGAAGCATCCCAAACCAGGCCCAGACTGGGAAAATGAGCAAGCAAAGAAAAAAAAGGAAGACTATTGAGAAATATTTTGCAAATGAGCCCAAGAAGGATCAAAATACTCAGTCTGAAGATGAGGAAGCACAAGCTCCTGCATCTAAAGACTCCAAGAAAAACAGAAATTGGGCTCAGGTTATGACATAGCTCAAAAAAGACTTTGAAAATCAAATGAGGGAGTTAGAAGAAAAACTGGGAAAAGAAAGGAGAGAGATGCAAGAAAAACATGAAAATGGAGTCAACAGCTTAGTCAAGGAAATCCAAAAAAATGCTGAAGAAAATAGCATGCTAAAAACCAGCTTAGGTCAAATGGATAAAACAGTTCAAAAAGAAATTGAGGAGAAGGATGCTTTAAAAAGCAAAATTGGCCAGATGGAAAAAGAGATAAGAAAACTCTCTGAGGAGAACAAATCCTTCAGACAAAGAATAGAATTCAGGGAGATTGATGAATTTTACAGAAATCAGGAATCAATACTTCAAAACAAAAAAAATGAAAAATTAGAAGAAAATGTGAAATATCTCATTGAAAAAACAACTGAAATGGAAAACAGATGTAAGAAAAATAATTTAAAAATTATTGGAATACCTGAAAGTCATGATCAGGAAAAGAGCCTTGACATCATTTTCAAAGAATTACTAAAGGAAAATTGCCCTGATATTCTAGAAGCAGGGGGCAAAATAGAAATGGAGAGAATCCACCGATCCCCCGGAGAAAGAGATCCCAAAAAACCAACCCCTAGGAATATTATAGCCAAGTTCCAGAACTCCCAAGTCAAAGAGAAAATATTACAAGCAGCCAGAAGGACACAGTTCAAATATCGTGGAGCTGCAGTCAGGATCACACAGGACTTAGCAGCAGCTACATTGGAAGCTCGTAGGGCTTGGAATACAATATACCGGAAGGCAAAAGAGCTTAGAATGCAGCCAAGAATGACCTACCCAGCAAGGCTGAATGTCCTCTTCCAGGGAAAAAGATGGACTTTCAATGAACCAGGGGAATTTCAAATGTTCCTTTTGGAATGGCCAGAGCTGAACAGAAGGTTTCATCTTCAGATACAGGACTCAGGTGAAGCATGGAGATTGGAGGAGAGGGGGGAAATATGAGAGACTTAATGAGGATGAACTGCATGTATTCCTGCATAGAAAAATGACACTGATAAGAGTCACATGAACCTTCTCAGTTAATAGAGCAGGTAGAGAGAGCTTTTATAGTTGAACCCAAAAGAAAGCTGAATTCGAACATAAAACATGGTGTAAAAATGGAGTCATAGAAAAAAAGGGAAATGTAATGGGAGAAAGAAAAAAGGAGAGGGGGAATAGTCCAAGATATCTCACATAAGATTTTTTTTTTATTACAATGAACTATTGCAATGATATGGAAGTGTGGAGGCAAGGGGAAATGAGGGAACCTTTGCTCTCATCAGAGATGGCTAGGAGAGGAAACAGCAAATATACTCAATGGGATATAGACATCTGGAGTAAGAAGGAGCGAGGAGCAGGGGGAAGGGGTGGGGATGTGAATAAATGAGGAGAGGATAGACCATGGGGGGAGAGTGGTCAGATATAACACATTTTTTTTCTTACTTCTTGCAAGGGGCTGGCATTGGAAAGCCTGCCCAGGACCACAGGGCCAGGTGGATTCTGGTTGTAAGGGGTGGTATGGGGGCTCAGGGCTTCTTGGCCCCAGGACCAGGGATCTGTCTGCTGCGCCACTCAGCTACCTTGCAGCAGAGTCAGAGTGAAAGGAGAGAGAAAATAGAATACATGGTAGTGGAGAAATAAGAAAGGAGGGAGTTGCGATCAGCAATGTCAATGGTGGAAAAATATGGAAATAACTTTTGTGATGGACTTATCATAAAGAATGAGATCCACCCATGACAGAGTTGTTGGTGTTGGAACAAAGACTCAAGCACATTTTTTGTTATTATTATTTGGGGGAGGGTGCAGGGCAAGTGGGGCTGGATGGCCTGCCTGGGGCCACATAGCAGGGTGATCTTTGGGTGTCTGGGGCCAGATTTGGACCCAGGTGCTCCTGGCTCAAGGGCCAATGCTCTGCCTGCCACCCAGCCACCCCTACTATTATTACTATTTTATTTTATTTTGGGTCTTTTTTTTTCTTTCTTTTTTTTTTGGTTTTTGCAGGGCAGTGGGGATCGGGTGGCTTGCATGTCACGTGGCTGGGTGATTGTTGGGTTTACGAGGCTGCATATGGACTCGGGTGCTCGTGGCTCCATGGCTGGTGCTTTTTCCATTGTACCACCTGGCCATACCTACAATTATTACTATTATTTTTTTTATTTTAATTTTTTTCTCTCCCCTTTACTTTTTTCACCCAAGCAAGTCTATCTATATTCATGGGGGAGGAGGGGTATTTTGTTTGCTTTTAAACAAGAATATTTTATTAATGTAAAAAAAAGCATTTGTACAAAATGAGAATAAAAAAAATTTAAAAAAAGAAGGCCACCTCTTCTTCCTTATCCCCCCAACAAAATAAAATAAAATAAAATAAAATAAAATAAAGTAAACATAAGTCTATGTTGAAATTGTAAAAATCTTTTGATAAAACTCAACTCCCATCTTTCATAAATGTTCTAGAAATCTTAGTAATAAATGGAAATTTCTTTATCCTTTGGAAATAATTTCTATCTAAATGCAAGCATGCTACTTAGATAAAGAAGAAAAGTTAATATCTCCAATAAAAGCATGGTTAGAGGAAGGAAGCTTTCAATGATACTGCTATTTCAAATAGTTCTTGAAATGCTTTTTTTTAAATTAAGGTAAAAAAGAGAGAGAATAATGGTAGATAAAGAAAAAACTATAATATCAATTTTAACCTGTGATCTGATGATTTTTTTTGGAAAGCCCAAGTCAAACAAAACATTTGAATAACTGATAAATTCAGCAAAGTTTCAGGATACTAAATTAGTTCTTCTAAATCACCCGCAATTCTGTATTTTACTAAATAGACCTAGCAGGAAGATATAGAAAGGAAAACTGCTATCAAAAAGACTTCAGAAGCTAAATAATATTTGGAAGTTTATCTACACAGATGCAACAAGGAATATGGTGAATCTAAGTATAAAACATGCCTGCAATAAAAATGGATTGAATTCTGAGATGGATATTAGTTGCTCACAGATCTGTGAAATATTTACAATTAAAATGATAATATTATTAAAATTAATTTCCTTATTCTATACTGGATCAATCAAAATACCTAAATTATATTTTATAGAACTAGAAAAATACTTACCAATATTTTACTGAAAAAGAGGTCTCCTATTTCAGTGGTAATAATTAAAAGAAAATTTCAAGAAAGGAAGCTGTCAGTACGAGATCCCAAAGTATTTTATTAATTACAAATCTTCAAAATTATTTGGTACTGGGACTTTAAAATGACTCAGGTGCATATTTGAGAAGTTTGTCAGTGAACCAGACCAAGATACATAATACACATCAGCAACATTCTGTAAAATAGAGTTTGATAACCTGAATGAATCCATCTGCTGTAGGAAACAAGCAACATTGAGGAAAATACTAGACACATTTGTAGCAGTTTATCAAAAATAGTTTTGAACAAATATTTTCTATCAAATACTAAGATAATCTTCAAATACATCCATGACTTAGATATACATGGCCCCAACATAGCCAAATTAGAGCACCAAGAAAGAAATTCTTTCTGTTTGGTTGAGAAGAAAATTTGAAGAGTAATTAAATAGTAGATAGCATCATAAAAGATCAAATGTAAAATTATGTTTACATAACATTAGTCAGTCTAAAAATATTTTAAAAGTACCTACTATTTTCCACCCACTGGGCAAAGTTCTGGCTATGCATACATGCAAAAGAAAAAAGGTTCCCAGTCCTAAAGGAGCAAAAGAGAATTCACAAAAGAAAGTTGAAAAGTGGGGGACAGGGTCACGAAAAGTAGTTCACAGGGAAATGATAGGAAAATCAGAAGGAAGTCCTAAGGTAACATATCCAAGTGAGAAATGAGATTATTTCAGCTGAGCTATTTCTCTTATTGAAGGTTTTCAGATTCATGATTTTGCCTTTCAGTCACTGAGACAGAGGATAGTAATGATGTGAAATACCAAGGCTGATGGATTCTTGCACGGTGATGTGATTTTCCCAGTAATGGGTTTCCTAGGTCATGATGCAGAATTCTGTCAGAGAGTTCCTAAAGTAATGCACCAAATGAGAAAAGATTTTGGGGTGCATACACAAATCCATTGTAGATAAAATAATAAGGGAAAATCAGATGGGGGGCTCCATTTTTGGAGAAATTGTTTCTGCCAAGATCATATATTCAAGATTTGCAAGGAATGGATTCATATTTATTGAAATAAGACTAATTTCCCAAGAGATGGTCAAAGATAGCTGAAAACAATTTTGAAAGAAAGAAATCTAAGCTTTCAGCAACTATTTGAAAAATGTTCAAAATCAGGAAGAATTAAAAATTTAAATAAAAACAACTTTAGGCACCGTGGATAAACAGGAATGCCAGTGCACTGTGGGTACAATTGTAAAGTGAACTGACCATTCTGGAAGGCAATTTGTTACTAAGATACGAAATTGTGCTACTTTTTATATGCCATTTGACCCTGATGTTCCACTACTGAAGAATTTACAAATAGCAGTCTGTTTGATGTGGAGTAAGGTTAGTCAAAGAAGTAAAAAAATGATTTAAACTGTGACATTAACCTAGAGAACAGACAATTTTGAAGGAAAGAACTCTAAACAAAGCCAAGATCCAACCTAAATCTAAATGACTGAACATGAAAGACGCCAAAGACCTTCTTTCAATGCAGAGACACATACACTTTCAGTCATGACAAATTGGGGGGGAGTATTTTTTGTTCTATCCATTTTTGAAGGGAGAATTTTATTATTTATTGTTACGTAAGAAGGAGAGAAGCAAATTGCAAATCTTTGTCAAAATAATTGAGCAGTCTTTAGAAATTCCCTTTAGACTTTTTGGAAAATTGTCCAAAGTCTTGCTCTTCTGAGTTGACTCTTATGATGTCATATTAGAAGTAAAAGAGCAACTAAAAGGAGTATATATATATATAATATATATATATATATATATATAATATATATATATATATACAGAGGACACAGGTGTGATTTGACTAAGAATGGATAATATCTTAAAAAATAAAATAAAGGTCTGAAAAAGAGAACTGAACAAGGAGAACAGGAAAAGGAAAGGTGAATGGGGATAAATTATCTCACATAAAAATGCAAGAAAAAAATTTGCAATGAACAGGAAGTCAGATTAGATGGCAGAGAAAGCTTCACCTTATTCTCAGAATTGTGTAAATACACACACTCTGGTATAGAAATCTCACTCTTCAAGAAATTAGAGAAGGAGGTTTGATTGAAGGGATGGCAGATTAGGGGAGATTGTAATCAAAACAAAAAAAAATAAGAAGGCAGAGGGTGAAATGATAGAGAGAAGACAGGATACGCTTGGGGTAAACAGGATAACAGGAAGTAGAGTTAGCAGTCATAAGTGTGAAAAAATTGTCAAGCAAGTTTCTTTGATAATGATATCATTTCTCAAATATATAGAGAACTGATGCAAATTTATGAAAATAAGAGCTGTCCTTCAGTTGATAAATGTCCAAAATACATCAGTTTTCAGATGAAGTGGTGAAAGGTATCAATAATCATATGGACAAATACTCTTAACAAATTGAAATAATTCTGGGGTGTTACCTCACACCTATTTAATTGACTAATAGCAAAGAAAAGGAAAATGGCAAAGATTGAGATGTGGGGAAATCGATACATTGATACACTGTTGATGGAGTTGTGAAATGATTCAAACATTCTTTAGATCAACTTGGAATACTGCACAAAGGTCTGTGAAAACAATACATTCCCACTGACCAAAAAATATAGTTCCTTGATCTATATCCCAGAAGACCTCTTAAAAAGGGAAAGGTCCTAGATTTGCATAAATATATTTTCTGGTGCAAAGAACTGGAAATGGAGGGAATACCCATCTACTAGGGATGATTAAGATGATTAAGCTACTTGTAGATATGATAGTGTTGGAATTCTATTGTGCTATAAAAAATTCTGAGCAGGATGCTCTCAGTAAAGCCCAGAAGCACTTTCATGAATTGAGATAAAGTGAAATGAGGAGAATCAGGAGAGTTTTATAGTAATAGTAATATTATAAGATGATCAACTGTGAATGATTTAGCAATTCTCAGCAGTACAAGAAACCAAGACAATTACAAAGGACTCAGGATGAAAAAGGAATGTAAGCCATTTCCAGAGAAAGAACTCATTGTGGCTAAATACAAATTGAAGCATTCCTTTTTAAAATTTTTTTTCTATTTCACTTTTTTTCTGTTTTCTTTTACAAAACGACTCCATAGTATGAAAATATGTCTTGAATGACTAGATATTCAAAATTCATATCAAATTACTTGCCTTCCAAATTAGGAGGGTGAGGAAAATGAGAGCAAGAATTTAGAATTTACAGTTTGAAAAATGAATTTACAATTGTTTTGACATGGAATTGGGGAAAAATAAAATAGTAAGCAAAAAATTGAAAAATATGAAAGAAATTGGGAGATGGTCACAGATTTAAAGTACAAATTCTCATAGTCATTAGGTCCTTAGAACACAAGTTGGGGGTGGCTAGGTGGCACAGTGGATAGAGCACAGGCCCTGGAGTCAGGATTACATGAGTTCAAATTCTGCCTCAGACACTTAATAATTACCTAGTTGAAACTAATAAAAAAAAGAAAAAAGAATAAGAAAGAAAGAACAGAAGTTGCCAGAAATGTGAGAAATAACCATTGGAAATACGTTCAACAAAGCAACCAATATAAAAATAGTCATTCACAGACAAATCTGATCAGCAGTCAAACTCCAGAATCCTTATTTCCATACAAGTGAAAGGTGCAGCTCTGATTCAAGAACATGGTTTTCTCTGGGTCCCTTGAAAGACAGTCTTTATTGGGAGAGAATAATTTAGAGATTTTAGAGCTTTAAACTCATAATTTATATGCTATCATTGTTTTGGGATTTGCTCCACAGTTAGAAGAGGCCAAGTGATACAGAAATCATTTCTGTAAGTAGGTAACTACTTGTTCCCTACTATGCTCACAGAAAACAGGAAAGAATATATTTTTAGAAAATTCCAATAGAAACACATTTTCAGAATTGATCCATTTAATCTGGTAAACATACACCCCCATGGGCAACAGAAGACAGCAGACTGTGGAAAGAAATTGTGTTTCCCAAACAGGGGACCTAAAATAAAAAGAAATAAAACATGAAAGATAAGGATTAGAAGAGGGAAAAAGGATGGATGAGAAAAAAGGAAAAAAGAAAAGCAAGTTCTCACACTCACCCATTATAAACAATTTGTTAATCTCATATTTGCAAAGAATTATTCTTCTAAGTTATTTTAAATTGATAAGGGTTTATTTGTGGTTTGGACTCATGAACTTTTTCTAGTCAGTTAAATTAATGTGATAAATGTATGTTGCACTTTTACACGACAATGGAAGCATTAAATATTTATCGCTTACAATTTTAAAAGTATTTTTATGTATCTCATCTCAAATGATCTCTACAATCACCTTGTGTGACAGGACTCAGTGCTATTCCCATTTTAAAGATGAAAATGTGGAGGCAGCTATCAAAAGCCATTGATTTGGATGGAACCCTAGAACAATCAATAAAATGAAAGTACTATAATAATGAATTACTCCATTTATTTGCTTGGATTTTGAATTAATTTTTAAAATGATTAATTTAGTATTAATAAGGAAATAGATGATTGACTAATTTAGGATATTATTATTTTCAAGCTTTTAGGACTTGGTTGCATGCAAGAGCATTTTAAAGAAAGGTGTAGTTGTTTCACTTCTTTGAAAAACTGCACAAAAATAATCTATCCCTTTAGAAATAAGTCAGTAAATCAGATTTAAACAAGAGAAAAAGTTCAAAAATAAATATTTGTAAGAAACTTTATGTAGCTTTCTACACTTTCTTTTAGCAGGAAAGCAATTTCCTTTTTCACCATATGCTGTCAAACCAGAGTTGGTTTAATTTCAGAAAGAAAACTAACTGGTTCTAATGGGAAAAATGACAGGACTACTTAAAAGAAGAAATTTGAAGTTTAGTCTATGATCTCTTTTAATTATTTAAGAGCTCATTTTCTGTGCAATGTAATCTAAAATTTTGTATTATAATTAAATTCAGAAATTTTTAAGTTTTGAAGTACATAAAAGTGATCATAGTATTTTAAGTGTCCTAAATGTTCTAATATTAAAAACATTGGCTAAAAGTTTCAACAATTGGGATTATTAGTAAGGATAGAACCTCTCACAAACTAAACATTTGGGAATTTAAAATTGTATTGTTGACAACAAATAATATGAATAAATTAAGAAAAATTAAGTAAAAAATCTCTTATGTACTACTTATGTATTATTACTATATTTACATTGTAACTAAAGTAATAAATACATCTGGCCCTAAGCTTTAATTAGTGACATTTCTTGAGTGGGCTTGTAGCTGAATTAATCCAAATATATGTGCCAAAATCAGGTCCCAGTTTTCGTCTCAGTTGGAGAAATGTAGGTGTTTTCCTTTCTAAAAGTTATAATCAGTACTATCATCTATATTTCTTTACAAGAGGGAAAATTATTTAAGTTCATTTTCATTACAGTTTATAAAGTTCTTAGGATTATTAACTGAAGTACAAAGAAAATCTTATAATTCTAATAAAAAGGATTTTTTAGATACATCCAATTGTAAATACTCATTAAAAATATTCTGTTAAAACTTTGAACAAGTGAAAGCTAGGCAGTGCAGTGAAGAGTCCTGCGCTCATGAGTCAGGATAACCTGAACCCAAATCAGACCCCAGAGGCTTAATCTTACTTGGCTGTAGGACCTTGGCTAGGTCACCTAACACCATTGCTTTGAAAAAAAAACCCAAAAACAAAAATCAAACAAAAAAAAAATAAACTTGGTACACACTTGTGGGTGTATTTTATAATTTTGTCCTCACCAAAAAGGTATATTCATATATAGATTCGAGTTTCATCTAATGACATAATTATATAAGTTAGAATATATACAGCAAATTAGTCAGTGCTATTCCAATGAACTGTCTATGGAGGATTAATTGTAGTAATAAACCTAAAGGTAAGAGTATATTAAGTAAGTTTTAAGGGTCTGGTATAATTTTATAATAAAAGGAGTACTTTTATTAGGATTTTTTTTTCCATCTCTCTTTTAAGTCACCTTAAAAACCTGAGCATTTTTTACTTTGACCAAAGGAAAATAACACTTGAAAACTCTGAGATAAAATTTTGTAAAAGTGACCTTTGTGAAAAATGTTCATCTGTAAGTTAATTCATTGAAAAATTAATCTGATATTGATGATGACAACTTTGTTCAACTTATTTTGATTAATGAAATCAGGGACAGTGAACCCTTTATATTTGAAATGTGTCATTATTTTGTTGAAAGTTTCATTTTGATTCAGTAGAAACTTGAATCAAAACAATTTTGAATTCCCTTCTGATTAAAAAACTGTACTGTATTGAAGAAGGATTTTGAATGTTTCTCTTGGAGTTCCCTAGGTCTTCTCCATCTGATGAGCTATGATTCTCTTTATATATCTTATGCAGAAAAAGTTTCCATTTTTCATGGAAGAAAAAGTGGAAATTTACTATTTGTGAGATATTTTATCCTTAGATAAGAGCAAGTAAATTATTGTCAATAGAAAGAGTTTTTCTCTTTTTGATGCAACTTTTTGCCATTTTCATAAAATAGATAGGAATTATGCTAATATGCTGAATTTATCACCAGTATATAATTAAAATTTCAGAAGAATCTCATTGTATTTTTTTTTTTGTTTGTGTTTTTGAGGTTGAGCGTATTTGGGTAGAATTAAATAACCTTATAAAGGCTAACATTTAAAGTCATTATGTTTATAAGGTTAAGAAAATATTTATGTTGTTTTAACTGTTATTCTAAGAAACAAGGTAACAGTATGAAAACATTATATTAGTGAAATGCAATAATTCATGTGATATGCTGCTTGTAAATCTAATTCTCCTTATGACTATTTTGTTACATTAGAAGTTAGTAACACCTGCTAAAACATTTAAAGTCAGCTGGGATTTGTATAAAAGGATTCTAAAAGCAATGGTTACTATTTATGTTTTTTAATATGTTCAAAATTTAAATATATTCTGTCATTATTTATGAAGCCTGGTGCTAAAACTAATTATTATTCTAGATCAGAGACACTGCAGATCAAATTTCTAGCACTCCCTACTGGCAGGCCCACTTGGAGTTACTAAGCCAGTGAGCAATACTTCTGGGGATTTCAACACCAAAAGTCTGTGAACAGCCTCTCCCCAAACACAGGATCTTAGGAAAATGAAGAAAAGTCAGCAGAAAGTGGGGTCCATAAAAAGCTACCTTGAAGACAAAGATCCTAACTCAGATCCAGAAGGACAATACGAATTTGTGTCCCACCCAGATAGATTTCTTAGATGACATCCGGAAGGAGTTTAAAAATCATTTGGAAAAATTGGGAAAAGAAACTCAAGAGAAAATTAACACCTAGCAAAAAAGAAAATAAATCCTTGGGAAAAACAATTGGACAAGCGAAAAAGAAAATAATTCTCTCAAAAGCACAATTGGACAAATGCAAAACTCCTTCAAAAATAGAATGGACTAATTGGCAAAGCAGCTGCAAAAGGTAAATGAAGAAAATTCTTCTTCATAAAAAGAATGAATCTGTGGACAGAGACATACATATAGAATAAAAGTAAAGGGTTAGAGAAAAATATATTTTGCTTCAGTCAAAGTGAAAAAAGCAGATACTAATCCTTATCTCAGACAATGCAACAGCTAAAGTAGATCTCATTAAAAGAGATAAAGAAGGAAGCAGTATTCTCCTAAAAGGTACAATAAACAATGAAGCAATTTCAATACTAAATGTATGCACCAAGTGCTATAGCATCCAAATTCTTAGACTAGAATCTGAAAGAGTTACAGGAAGACATAGAAAGCAAAACTCTACTGGTGAGAGACCTCAACATCCCTCTCACTGATTTAGATAATCCTAGCCATAAAATAAACCAGAAGAAAGTTAAGGAATTAAATAGAATATTAGAAAACCTAGACATAATAAAACATTGGAGTAAACTGAATGACAATAGAAAAGAACATACCATTTTTTCTACAGTACATAGCATCTACACAAAAATTGTCATGCACTAGGGCATAAATAATCAAAAGCATAAAGGCAGTAATATTGAATACTTCCTTCTCAGATCATAAAGCAATAAAAATACATGCAATAATGGGCCATAGAGAGATAGACCTAAAACTAATTAGAAACTAAATAACCTCATTTTAAAGAATGAGTGGATCAAACAACAAATTATAGATAGAATTTTTGATTTCACCCTAGATAATGACAACAGCAAGACAAAATATCAAAGCTTATGGGATAGAGCCTCAGTTGTTAGGGTATATATTATATCTTTATATGCTTACATGAATAAAATAAAGAAATAGAAAATCAATCTAATAATGGAACTAAAAAAATAAGAGAAAGAAAAAATTAAGCTCCCCCAAGATAAATACCAAATTAGAAATTCTAAAAATTAAAAGAGAGGGTACTAAAATCAAAAGCAAGAAATCTGTAGAACTAATAAATATTGCCAAGAATTGGTATTATGAAAAAAACAATGAAATTGAGAAGCTGTTGGTTAATTTGACTTAAAAAGAAAGAAGAAAATCAAATTGCTAGTATTATAAATGAAAACTTTGAACTCACCAACAATGGGGAGGAAATTAAAGTAACAATGCAGAATTATTTTGCCCTACTCTATGCCAATAAATTTGATAATCTAATTGAAAGGGATGAATATTCACAAAAGTATAAGTTGCCCAGGTTAAATGGAGAGGAAATTAAATAACTAAATAACCCTAACTCTGAAAATGAAATTCAAAAAGTCATTATTGAACTACCTAAGGAAAAAATCTCCAGGGCCAGATGGATTCATAAGTGAATTCTGTAAAATATTTAAGGAACAATTGGTACCAAATCTATATAAACCCTTTGGTAAAATAGTTGAAGGCAGTATTCTGTCTTCCTCCTTCTAAGACACAAATATGGTGGCGATACCCCAGCCAGGAAGAGTCAAATCAGAGAAAGAAAATTATAGAGTAATTTCCCCAAAGAATATGGATGCAAAAATCTTTAATAAAATCTTAGCAAAGTGATTACAAGTTATCACTAGGATAGTGACCAAGCAGAATGTTTCCCATGACTACAGGTTTGATTCAATACTGGGAAAGCAGTTAGTATAATTGCCTACATCAAAAGCAAACAACAGAAATCATATGATTATCTCAATAGTTGCTGAAAAATTCTTTGACAAAATACAATATCCATTCCTACTGAAACACTAGAGAATGTAGAAATAAATGGACTGTTCCTTAGAATGATTAACAGTATCTGTCTGAAACCATCAATAAACATTTCAAGCAATGAGGATAAGCTAGAGGCATTGCCAATAAGATCAGGGGTAAAACAATAATGCACATTATCACCACCAGTATGTAATATTGCATTAGCAATGTTAGCTTCAGAAGTAAGAGAACAAAAAGAAATTGAATGAATTAGAATTGGGAAAGAAGAAACAAAATTTTGACTCTTTGCAGATGATATGATGGTAGAGAATCCTAAAAAATCATCTAAAAACCTACTAGAAACAAATAGAAACTTTAGCAAAGGCACAGGCTATAAGATAAACCCACGTAAATCCTCACCATTTCTATGTATAACTAGCAACATCCTGCAGCAAGAACTCAAAAGAGAAATCCCATTTTAAGTAACTTCAGACAATGTAAGATACTGAGGAGTCCATCTGCCAAGGCAGACTCAGAAACTCCATGAAAATGATTATATAACACTTCTCACCCAAATAAAATCAGATTTAAGTTACTGGGCAAATATCAATTATTCATGGATTTTCTGAACTAATATAAGAAAAATGATATCAGATTGGTCACTATGGCCAGAAAGTACAATGATCAGTTTTGGAAGGGATGTGGGAAATCTGGTACACTAATATTTTGTTAGTGGAGCTGGGAAGTGATCTAATTTTTCTGAAGAGAAATTTGTAATTATGCCCAAAGGTCAATAAAAATGTGCCATACCCTTTGATCCAGCAATAATACTACTGAATCCATACCTTGAAGAGATTATGAAAAATAGTAAAAACTTGTCTCATACAAAAATATTCAAAGCAACTCCATTTGTGGTAGCAAATAATAGAAAATGTTGCTATTGTCCACCAATTGGGGAATCACTGAACAAATTGTTGTATACGTATGTAATGGAGCACTATTGTTGTATTAGAAGCTAGGAGGGATTGGAATTCAGAGAAGCCTGGAAAGAATTCTGTGAGCTGATGCTGAGTGATATGTGCAGAATCAGAAGAACATTCTACACCCTAACAGCAACATGGGGGTAATGATCAGCCTTAATGGACTTGCTCATGTCATCAACACAATAATCAGGAACAATTTGAGCATATCTACAATGTAGAAGACAATCTAATGAAGTATAGTATCAATATTTGTGTATAGTGTTACTGGATCCAAATGCTTGACCCTGGGGTCACAGATATGCCATGAATTGTCTAAAACTTTGCAAAGCACCCTTGATAGCCTAATTACCTTGCTGTATCAGTTAAACTCCATGACTGCCTCCCCCCTCCCCAGATGCAGCTGGAACCATAAGGTAGTAATGTCCACGCCCTTAAACCTGTAGGAAGTCTGTGAATTCCTGACCCCCTCAATCTCAGAAAATATGTTCTAATATTACAAAGAGACCCTGACCCCCTTCTCACCACTATCTATAAGGAATCTTATGACAGGACAATATATCTCACTGCTGTCTTTGCTTCTGTATCCTACTTGCTCTCAGTATCCCCCTGCCCCAAACACTATAAAAACCCAATCCCCTGAACACTCAGGGGCTGTCTGATTCTGCTATTCTTTATCCCCAGACAGTCCCTGGGACTAAAGATCTCCAAAGTTATCAAATTCTGGCCTCTGTCTTGCTCTTCGGGTATAACACATATACCAAGAAATAACTGTGGAGTTAAAACAAAGACCAAACTCTATTGCTTTCATTTGTTTTAAAAAAGTACTCTTATGAACTATGTAATTTTGCTGTCTCATATTTTGTTTTTTTCCTCAAGGATATGATTTTTCTATCAACATATTGAATTTTTTTTCAAGGCAAACGGGGTTAAGTGGCTTGCCCAAGGCCACACAGCTAGGTAATTATTAAGTGTCTGAGACCGGATTTGAACCCATGTACTCCTGACTCCAAGGCCGGTGCTTTATCTACTGTGCCACCTAGCCACCCCAACATATTGAATTTTGATCAATGTATAGCATGAACACAATGTGAAGATTATCAGACTACATTCTGTGGTGGGGTGGATGGAGAGAAGCTAGTTTGGGGGGAAATTATAAAATACAAAAGAGTACAAAAATGATGGGAGGCTAGGTGGCGTAGTGGAGAAAGGACCGACCTTGGAGTCAGGAGTACCTGGGTTCAAATCCGGTCTCAGACAATTAATAATTACCTCGCTGTGTGGCCTTGCACAAACCACTTAACCCCATCTGCCTTTCAAAAAACCTAAAAAACCCCAGTAAAAATGATAAAATGATAGGTAGAAGCTACTATTGAATAAAATTGGAAAATAAAAATAATATTTACATTAAAAAAAGAAATGTTACAGAGATCTAGGGAACAATCTCCTTTACCCACTTTGGCTTGAAAACAAAGGCAATTACAACCAAAGGTGTTAACCTTAATGAACAAGCAGTAAAATCCAGAGATTGTTGATTTTCCACATAAAACAATCGATTTGAAAAAGCAGTAGCCTGATCTTATTCCTAGATCACTTTTAAAAACAAGACTGTCCATGTCCATGTATAAAAAAGACATGCCCATTGCTGTCCTTCCCCTGTATGAATGAAAAGGCATTGACTACTGTGATGAACAGGAATGGAAAAATAGACACTGCACAACACATTGTATAAGGTCAACAAAGGAGAACTGAGAGATAACAGAGTGTGGGGTTTGGGTACCACAGAACAGTCAGTCAGGACAATAGCTGAAAATGGTCTTGTACAAGAGTGACAGAAATAGGTGTTTTAAAACCTCATAAAGCCTGTGGGGAAGGACCTTTAAATTTCTTTTCTTTTATTACTTTTGAGATGTTTGTCAAGGGTTTGTACTATTTCTTCCAGGGGTCTCGTTTCTTGCAATAATGACAAACCCTTGTTTCTTGTTTCTGGGAATAGCTACTAGCGCCAGGTGAATTTTGGATAGGAACTGATAACTGCTTAAGTTGCATGGTATATATACTTTATCGTTCTTAGTTCTTAATTCTTGTTTTCCTGGAGATATTCTAACTTAGCTGCTTAAGTCCGCTAGCAGAGCAGTTAATTCAACTATTAACTGGGGAAGCTTAGTTTGTCGTTATGACTGGATGATTTTAATACTTTGTGACATAAAATGTTGAAGATATTAAAAAAAAAAAAAACTGAGTTTGTCCTCTTCCTCCCTGTAGATAATTTGCATTAAAAGTCTACTAGATGATCAAAAAACTCAAAATATTGATTCATCTTGTTTTTGAATAACAGTTTTGAGTTTTTAAACATTCACTGGTTAGTGAAAAGCAAATGGGATAGCCTCTATTAAAGCATCCCCTAAAGAAATATAGTGCCTTTGCTGATCACTGTAAGCTACCCAATCTGTCTCCTGAAATTCCTCAAAATTAGCTTTAATTTTGACGTTTCTGTATCAGTACTTTGCCTCTCCTCTTCAACTAAGTTTATAGTCAACCTTCAAATTTCTGGAATACCTGGGTGATAGGATTACAGAATAATTTTAAATTGATCACTAACACCTTCTGGAACTTGATGGGTGTGGGTGCCATGGCTTTAATTTATATTGTGATATAATATAAAGCTTAATATCAGATGTAACCTCTCCTTATTCTTGCAAAATTAGAAAAGTCTGAGGGCATAGTCTACTTAACATCTTAAAAAGATAGATGTCAACAGGGTCAGTATTTTTGACTTATCTGGAGCTGGTACAACCTCATTAGAAACAGAATCTCTCTGGGCAAAATGAGGAGGAGAGGAATGAATCAGAGACATATGAAGGAAATAGAATAGAAAAGCAGGAGCAAGAAACAATGAGACAAATTGAAGACTAGGAAGAGGAGATGGAATGAAGAGAAGACAAGATCTAATAGGAGGAAAGGGAAGAAATGGTGGAATAAGGTGAACATGAAATAGGAGAGGAAGAAGAGTAAATAAGCTGAAATTGCATAGAAAAATAAATAGTTATAAGGAGATGAAATAGGATCACAAGAAGAAGAAATTGAAGAACAAAGAGTAGAGGTAATGGAGGAATTTATATTGGAAAATAATAAGGAGTTGAAACAAAAGAGGAAGAAGACTTTGGAAGACAAAGAAAAGAGGGAATATTACTGGGATAAGGATGAAGGAAATAGAAGGAGGAACAAGAGAGGGACTAGAACAAAGAGGGGGAGAAAGTAAATGAGAAAAGAAAGGAGAAGCAGAAGAACACGGAGAAGAAGAAATTGAATAAGAGTGAGTCGAAGAAGGAAGAGTGAGAGTGAGTGAGGATGGCTTTGAGGAGACTGAAGGGACAGAGAGGCAGAAGGTTCATTAAGATCAGGGAGTACAGGATAAATGGTATCAGATGGCTTTGAGTTTTTACTGGTATGTAGAATAGGACTCAGATTTGCAAATGGGATGGATCTACTAAAACAAGAGTATTGAGGAGGACTAAAAGGCATTGAAGATGTTGAATTAAGGGGAGGAACTAACTGAAGAAAGTAGAAATGGTGGAGATTTTGAAGAAGGGAAAAGTGTGAGGTTTGGAAGCTCTGGTGGCTCAGTAGGGGAAGAGGTTCAAAAAGAGACCAGAGGAGAAAAAGAAACTGAAGCAGAAACAGAAGATGGTTTTTGAGAAAACAGGGTGGGGAGTTGAAGGAGAAGAAACCTTTTTACGAGCCTTAAGTGAAGAAATTTCAGCTTTGTTTTCTCTTTGTAGTATCTCACAAAACCAGTGGTGGAAACATTCCCATTCCTTTTCAGGAGTCTTATTAATTTTTAAATTTAATTTTCATTTAATTTCCTTAAATTTAACTCTTTCAAAAGATCCCCTTCTGGACCAATCTAATTTAAAGTTATCATTTGTTAGTTTATGCCAATACTGAAAAAAATGCATGGTCATTAGAGTCATAATGCTTAGTCAGAGAAAAAGAAGGTGTCCTTTCTCCTGGATCTCTAATCCTATGTTTAGATTGTTCCATGATCAGACACAAAAATCAAGTAGTCAGCAATAACTACATACAAAATCCAAAAGAGCAAAAGACACATTAAGCATGAAACAAACAAAAAGATCATATAATAGACACTGGACATAAGACAGGGGTGCCAGAAAAATTCCTTGAGCTTCACCAAAAAGTACCAGAAGATTAAGCACTTTGTCACTTCGCCAAAGAAATACTTCACTTAGAACTAGGAATATGTCCTCATCATCAGCTGACCACTTAAAAATACAGTCAATTCTTAGCAATCTGTGGTAATTCCCCAAAGTTAAAACACTCCCAATGTAACTTCAGTATCAAAAAAATCAATAGAAAACCAGAGCAATTTGAATTGAAAAGTAACATACTTCAGAAAAGCCATTTTATGGTGGCAGGCTCAAAATCTGTCCAGGTTTTCTAGGGATCCCTTTTTGTGGTGTTGTCCAGGGGAAAAGGTTATTTCATTTTCAGTTCAAAATTGTCTACACCCACATATGTTAACTGAAAATATTGGTTCAATGGGGTTGATGATTAACCTTGATTGACTTGTTCATTCCTTCAGTACAACAATCAGTGACAATTTTGGGTTATCTGCAATGGACAATACCAGCTGTATCAAAGAATTAGGGACTTTGAACAAAGACTAAAGGCTATTACCTTCAAATTTAAAAAAAACCTGTTATCTTATTATGTAATTTTACTATCTCATCTTTATTTTTCCTCCTTAAGGATATGATTTCTCTGTCATCATCTTCTACTGAGATGAACGTATAACATGGAACCAATGTAAAAACTAACAGAATGCCTTCTGTGGGGGGTATGGGGAGGGAAGCAAGAATCAGGAAAAAATTTTAAAACAAAAAAAATAAAATCTTTCAAAAAATGACATAGTAGTTAATATTAAAACTGGGACCTTAAAAGTTACAGATTTCTTTCCTTCTAGAAAGCATGTCTGAGTCCAAACACAGGCCCTGTGCCTACTCAAAATTCCCTTCCAAGTTGACAATGACAACATTTTATTGTTAAATATAATTTTCTTAGACTAGAAAAGAAATACCAAAAAGTTAATTTTATACATGAAGTTTTATTCTCTAGTATTTCACTGAAACCATGTGTGGATGGTTTTAAAAAATATCTAGAAGTAGCATGATGAGTAAACAATTTGTATAGAAATTTCACAAAAGATTGTAATAATATTGGCTCCCAAACAGTTAGGTTAGGTGGTGCATAACGGTTTGAATAATTTGACTTATATTTTCTGTATCTTGTTTACAAGGTTTGTTCTATTGTAAGAAAAATTGATGAGAATATGAATTTATTATCTCCTATTCTGGGATAATGAGTTCAGTTCCTCCTTACTCAGCATGGTACAGCTGTGAAAGCTAAACCTGCAAGCTTACATATGCAATCACCTGAAACAGGTTATGGGAAACATACAGAATCTGTCCTCAGATATAAATTAATAGAGGGAAGAGGTTAACATTCTTATAAACCTCAGTTAGAGGATGATAAAACAATTTTGGGGTAGCAATACAAAATAAGACTTAGTAATAACTATTGGAATAACCAGCAGTTAATAGAAATACAAGTTAGATTAACAGAATATAGTATATTGGACACTAAATTTTAAACAGATATTGAAAATAATTAGAATAAGTATAACATTATCATCTTCAGTAATAGGGGAAAGATATATTCATGAGGTATTTTGCATGTTTCAGAAAATTATTTTTCTGGCAATTCATACAAATCAACAATTCATCATTTAGCCAGGATCTCTTCAAGGTATGAAATATCAGTTTCAGAGTTCAATTGAAAACTATAGACCTAAGGAAACATATTAAATGATTAGTTTTCATGTATACATCAGTAATGAGAAACTGAGGAAAGGAGACTATGTCTTTCAGACAAATAGGGAGAATGAAGGAAAGATTACAAAGTAGACTGATGTATAGCCAGAGGTCATGAAGTGAGGAATCTGGGTTTGAAAGATAAAGAAGTTTACAAAAAACTATGAGGTATCTGGATTTACAGGATATAGATCAAGTTTATTTATATCTAACTATGAAAAAAGGAATCTCTCTCTATAGAGAATTTAGATAAACTTACAGCATTAAAGCAAGAAACCAGAAAATTAGAATGCATTGTGGATTAAGAAATCAATTGATGCCAGTCTTGGTGTCATATTGACATAGCTGTTTTATAACTCTTAAGGGCTGGATTGGGCAATTAGGATAGGCCTTTGATATCTGTAATAACCAAACAATTGAGGACATGGGAGGGACTCGTGCTTCTATAAGGGGCATAAAAGGGTATGATTTTGTGCCCCAGGGTTGCTCAATTTAGGACTCACCCATTCTTAAGAATATTACAATAAACAATCCTCCTTGTTTCACTAATGGCTGTTCTGAGTTTTTGGTTATTTACTTGTTCCTCACAGGGAAAAAGGTTTTTTGATTCCAATGCAAATGAATTCATAAGAGCCATTCATGAGACAGATAGGGGATAGAACTGACAGAATGGATGAGTATCCTATTAGAACATTGTATTACATTTATGGTCTCATCTTACAAGTCAACACTTTTCATTGAAAGTAAATTGTCCTCTATGGCACTCTACAAGATGCCCTTGTGAGATTCAAAGTGGGTTGACCAAACATTCCTTCTTTTCTCTTGGGCTTCGTCCAGGTTAAAATAAAGGAGGAAAAGTCTTTCATAGTGACCATCAAGGATCATCAAACTGTTCTGGAATTTGAGGAAGTTTCATAGAACTTCAATCTTAGAATTTCAATCTCCTGTTCTTTTCTTTAGAACTGATGTTAGATTTTATATATGACGTTATCTACAGAAACTAACATTCAATCAGAGCAAAAGGTAATCAGTTCATCATAAAGACTGTTGAGGATTGATCCTGGATAACATGAATTTCAAGTAGATTTAAGACACATAAGAATAAATATATTTAATTTATTAGCATAATAAATTTAATGCTCTTCCTAGAAATATCTTGGCGGGAAATTAAATTCCACAGATGAACTTATATCTTTTCTCAAACCAAATGATGCGACTATTTTTAACTGTTTTGATCTGTTAGAATTCTCTATTTGGTCTCATGAAGAACAGTCTTGATTATGGAAACGTGGAAGAAAATGAAATCATTTAAGTTAAATTGAAATGTTTTAAAATATTTTCTAGATTTTTGATGAATAAGAAAGAATTAAACAATGTTTCAATGACAGCAAGCACAAAAATAGGAAAAAACTCATCACTATGACATTCTTTTAGCCAAAGCCTTAAGAAACTTTGGCTTAATGAATAATTTTTAATTGAAGGAAACATAGTTTAACCATTGATCACATAGCTGATATAAAGACACTTCATTTAATAGATTAAGACTCAATCATTTGAAATTCAACATTGAATTTAAAATTATGGTTGAATTTCAAGCATAGCTTGGTTATAGACACAAGACAAGCAACAACTAAGAAAAGCATTCTGAGGAAATTAAATGGGTCACTAGAATTTACAATAAAACTTAATGTTTATATGGTTATTATTATTATTTTAAATTGTAGGCTAGAATCCCTTATCTCAGGAAAAGTCTTAATAAAATCATGTGTTTGTATATATTCATACATATAATTTTAAAAAAGAAAAATTGTTGACCAACATTTTAACCAACATACCTTTGGACTGAGAATCTATCAGTTAAGGTTTATTTGAAAAAAACAGCAAAAATCCATTATCATGCAACAGACAATTCAAAAATGTGACTGAAACTCCTACTGTAAATATTGTTTAAAATAATATAGCTAGGATTTAGATAGAACTGCTCAGTATGCATTTATTAATCCCTTGCTATGTGGGAAACACTATAGTAATCCCTGGTGATACAAAGAAAGGAAAAAGCTAGTCCTTGTCTTTCTGGAGTTCATTCCTTCCAATCTTGGTTGCCTTGGTTTTGTTGGTGCATAACCTTTTTAATTTAATGTAGTTAACATCATCCATTCTTCAATTTATAATGTTCTCTGTCTCTTGTTTGGTCAAAACTTTCCCCCTCTACATATGTCCATCAGATAGACTATTTCTTCTTCTCCTAATTGACTATGTCTAAAGTCTGTACCTATTTAGACTTTATCTTGGTATAAGGTGTGAGATGTTGGTCTATGCCTAATTTATGCCATAATATTTCCTACTTTCCCCAGAAGTTATTGTCACATAGTGAGTTCTTATCCCAGAAACCAAAGTCTTTGTGTTTATCAAATAGTATATTATTTATTACTTAATCTATTCTACTGATCCATCACTGTGTTTCTTTGCTAGTACCAGACAGTTTTGGTAACTGCCATTTTATGATACACTATTAGATTTGGTACAGGTAGACCATCTTTCTTTGCCTTTTTTATTAATCCCCTCAATATTCTAGATATTTTGTTGCCCCAATTGAATTTTGTTACTATTTTTTCTAGCCCTATAAAAGAGTTTTTTGATGGTTTGATTGATATGGAAAAGAATATGTAATTCTTTTATGTAGAATTTTTATTTTATTATATTATTGTAGTCTAATCAAGTGTAACTGACATTTTTCTAATTGCTTAGATCTGACTATCTGTGTGTTCATTGTGTTTGTATGGTTTCCCAATTTATCATGGCAGGTGGATTCCCAGGTTTTTATACTGTGCATTAAATTTTAATGAAAATTCTCTTTCTGTTGAATTTTATATAAAAATATTGATGATTTATGGGGTTTATTTTTGTACTGCTACTTTGCTAAAGTAATTAATTGTTTCAAGTAGTTTTAGGTCCATTTTATGGGGTTCTCGAAGTATACCATCATATCCTCTCCACAGAGAAAGGGTTTGGTTTCATTTCCTTTTTTTAATTCCTTCAATTGAACTTTTCTTCTCTTAATACTAAAGCTAACATTTCTAGTAAAATATTGAATAATAGTGATAATAATGTGCATCCTGGTTTCACCCATGATATTATAGGAAATGCTGCTAATTTAACCACTTGTTGATGGTTTTAGATAGACACTGCTTTTAATTTTTAAAAAAAGTATATTTATTCCTCTGTTTTCTCATCTTTGTAATAGGAATGATTGCTGTTTTTCGTGAAATTTTCTTTAATATTTATGGATAAAATCAACTGATTTCTATTAATTTTGATATTGAAGCATTCATTTATGCTGATTGTTTTCCAAATGTTGATCCAACCCTGCATTCCTCATATAAATGTTACCTGGTCATGGTTTATTATCCTCTTATTAACTAGTAATCTCTTTGCTAAAATTTTATTTAATATCACTTCATCAATATTCAATGGGAGATTGGACTATAATTTTCTTTGTCTGTTTTAGTTATTCCTAGTTTAGTCATCAGCACCATAGGGCAGTTAGTTGGTACAGTCTATAGCCTTGGAGTCAAGAGGACAGGAGTTCAAATCCAGACTTAGCTGTGGGACCTTGGGCAAGTCACTTAACACAGATTGCTTGGCATCCCAGGTCCATCTTCAGTCACCCTGATTCATTTCTGGCCTGTGGACTCAGGGGGCTCTGGAGGAGAAAGTTAGCCTGGAGATTTAGTACAGCCCCACTCTCTCAAATCCAATTTGTGAGCTTGCCATGACATCACCTCCACGATGATAAGATCTTTGAAAATCAAGGACAAACATCAGCAGAAACAGGAAGATGCCCCATATTGGTGTCATCAAAGAAATTTAGCAGAATCCTTTCTACAGCATTTTCCCGAATGATCTGTAAAAAAATTGAAGGAAGTGTTCTTTAAATGTTTCCTTGAATTCACTTGTAAATTAATCTCACCCTGTAGATTTTTTCTTATGAAACATATTGATGACTACTTCAATTTCTTTTTTCTAAAATGTGGTTATTTAAGTAGTTCATTTCCTCTTCTGTTAATCTGGGTAGTTTATATTTTTCTTAACATTCATCCATTCAACTTAAGTCATCAAATTTTCTGTGTTACAGTTAGGAAAATTGATCCAAATTATTACTTTAATTTTCTCCTCATTTGTGGTGACTTCATCCTTCTCATTTTGGAGACTGGTAATTTGATTTTCTTATTCCTTTCTTTAAAAATCAGGTGAACTAAAGGTTTATCAATTTTATTGACATTTTCATAAAACCAACTAAGTTTTATTTAATAGCTCAATAGTATTCGTACTTTCAATTTTATTAATTTCTCTTTTTATTTTCAAAATTACTAATTTTTTATTTAATTTGGAATTTTTAATTTGATCTTTTTCTATCTTTCTTAGCTGAACACCAAGTTCATTGCTCTCCTCTTTCTCTATTTTTTTTTCCATGAAGGCACATAACAGGCACAGTGGCTAGAGCACTGATCTTTTAGTCAGCAGGACAGGAGTTCAAATCCGACCTCAGACACTAGCTGTGTCTACTAGCTTTTTGATCTTGAGCAAGTCACTTCACCCTTGTTGTATTGGCAGCTATCTCCAGTTGCCTGATTCATATCTAGCCACTGAAGTCAGATGACTCCAGAGGAGAACCTGACTCAAATTCAAACTGAGTGACTCAAATGGAGATTGGTGACACAAATTCAATTCATATAATCATCATATCCCTGATATCATTACCTTCTTTGCAAATGAAGAGAAAACATCATCCTTTATTAACCACATAATATATGTCAAACTCTAAAGGGATCCCATAAGATACAAAAAAAAAAAAAGCAAAAGACAATTCCTGTTTCTCCAAAATTTATAATCTAATTGTGGACGTTACGTTAAATGAGGTTCATAAAAAATGGACATATTCACTAGTGGGAAGGCACTAGAATTAAGGAGGAATGGAAAATGTTTCATATAAAATGTGATATTTTTGTTGTTCTTTTATGGAATACAACGAAATTTAGAGGCAGAGATGAAGAGGGCAGAGAATCCGAGGCATGAAATGTAACCAGAGAAAATGGGCAGAGGTGGGAGAAGTTTCTTATTTGTGAAATAACAAGGAGTCCAATGGTACTGAAGAAAATTAGGGCTGGGAGTTGGACGAGAGGTCAACTGCTTTGAGGTTTAAGAAGATTGAAAAGTCAGATTACTGAGGTTTTTGAACATGAAAGGATATCATTTTTGATTCTGGAGTCTATAGCATTTATCGAGAGTGTATATAGTGAGAGAGAAGGAACAAATGTGGCATGATCAATCCTATACTTCAGGAAAACAATAATGTGAGCTGAGTGGAGAATGCTTGGATTAAATAAAATTTTTTGTATTTTTTAATGTCTTCAAATTTATTACTCTTATTTTGGTCCATGTTGAAATTAAATACAAAATGAAGGAAAAAAGAACATTTCCACGTTCATGGTATAAGAAAGGATTCGATATAAAAGCATAAATTTTGATTTTTTTGATTTCAAAATAAAACCCTTTGAAATAAGACCTCCATGTGTTTTCAGAGCAATCCAGGTTTTCTGTGTTTCCTTTCAGGTTTTCTTTCATTTTTTTTTCTGGGAACATTTAATTATGTGTTATTTTCCATTCTTTTCCCCACCCTAGAGAAGTCTATAATGAAATGTATGCAGCTATACAAAAACATGTATGCATGCATATCTATAAACTATATATTTTTTAAAAAGAGTTCCCAGGCCAACCATACCTGCTTATTGCTTGGTCCCTCACTGACTCAGAGGGAATGTAAGTAGTAATTATTCCTCTTTTGACCAGACTTAGAGGATCTACTCCTTCCAGATAGATTTTTCTTTGACTATTTAAAAGAACCTACTATGAGAATCATTTCTTTCTCCTTACCTCTTTAATCACAGAATAGGCTTTGCCTTACTCAAAAGTGAGACCCACTAAAGATCTTATAATAAAAACAACAAGGTCTCCGGCTGCATCCAGGGCCATCTTCAGTCAAATCCTTATCTGACCACTGGACTAGATGGCTCTGGAGGAGAAAGTAAGGCCTCAACAATGCTATCTATTTCATCTTCACATTATTTTCCTGTCTATGATTCTGAGATATATGTGCCTAGTTCTTTTCTTGTAATATCTCCCCTTATGTAACCATTTTGATCTCATCATGGTTTAATATATTGGTCTCTGCCCAATAGCTACCAGATTATTTTCCAGTTTTCTCAATGTTTTCTTTCAATTAATGAATTCTTATTCCCCAAACTTAAATCTTTACATTTATCAAACACAAATGTATTAATGATTTTTTGCTCCTGGGTAGTGTATGTCTAGGCTGTTGCACTAATACACCTCGATATTTTAGTTAGGGTCAGATAATTCTGTTATCTGTTTCCAAATTTTGCATGTTACATACCATTCTCATTGTATGTCATAATTTCTTCTTGTACATTTCTTTCCTTTTTATTTTTCCCCATTATTCTTCTAGGCCAATTTACTCTAACCATCCTCACTCTGATTTAATTCCTAGGGCAGATAGGTGGCACAATGGATAGAACACTAGATTTGGAGTCAAGAGGACAGGATTTTTAATCTTACCTCAGACACTTGACTGTTACTAGTTGTGTGGCCTTGGGCAAGTCACTTAATCCTGAGCATTCCGATTCATAGCTGGTCACTGGACCCAGATGGCTCTGAAGGAGAAAATTAAACCAATGACTGAATGCAAATTTAGTCTCTCAAATTCAGTTCTTGTTGTTGTCATGGCATCACCTCCCTGATGTTGTGGTCTTCTTCAAAGATAAACATGTAATTTACTTCTGCCCTCTACCTTGCCTCCTATTCCTTATCCACCCCAGAGTATACCTCCCTTATCATCTTATGCTCTATCCACTGTACTACCTTAGCTGCCCCTATGAATGAGTTTTATCAGTAAGTACATATACCTTTAGTCCATGTTATAAAGACAATATGTACTTTTACACTTTAATCATGTTACTTGGAACATTGCTATCTGTGGCTGTGATCAGTTATGTTAAGCTAACTCAGGAGTAGATCCTAAGTATTTGACATACACCAGCTGACAAAATTTCTTCAGAGTTTACAATAGGACAGTGGCACAACCATGATACCTGAGGCCAGCTCAGATGCATGTATGAGTATCACAGCATATGAGTTGTTTCCATGATAGAATTGCTACAGATGTTTTTCCATAATCTTTGTGTCTGACCTGGTGATTTTTAGAAGCCCTGGATTTTATAACTTAACATTTTATGAAAAGTCTTGCAAATTTCACATTTCATTAAAATGCAAAACTGGGTTCCAGGGATCTACTTATTATATAATTTACTTATTTGCATATTTACTTACTTATAAAGTTAATTTAGATAAGAAGTCAAAGAATTAAATTCAGGCCAACGAGTATCAATTGAATGTTGATTAAAAGAAACTTGATATTTTGGGAAAATTCAGTTTTTTTCTTAAGAGACCACTCATCACTTTCATTTCACTTTTAAGACATGTAGAGAAATGAAAGCATAGGAAGAGGCAATAGCTCCATTGTAGAACTGCAGAGACCCAATAACTGAGCTGTTATCCAGCCTAAGCCCCCAGCTACCTGGGTAATCTCAGGCAAGACTCATCATCTGCCTTGGCTTCAGTCTTATACTCGATGAACTGAGTGGGTTTGACCTGATTACCTGGGACTTCCCTTCCAGCTTGGATCTTTAGTTTGGAATGGACAAGTTACTTCCATGCTCTGGTCCTCAGTTTCTTCCTCTTTAAATTAAGGACATAGGGGTGCTTTGAACTGGCATGGATAGAGCACTGGCCCTGGAGTCTGGAGTACTTGAGTTCAAATGCAGCAGCCACAGACACTTAATCATTTCCTAGCTGTGTGACCTTGTTACTTAACCCCATTGCCTTGCAACCAACTCCCCCCAAATAAAAAAAAAAGATGGAAGCATTGAGCTATTCTATGATTTAACCCTGGTAGCATCTCTATGAGAAGATATTTTTTCAAAAACTTCCTCCAACGTAAAGAACAGTCATTTTCTTTTATCACTCTCTCAAAGGTATCATCTTGGGGAACATTACTACTTCACCCTGAGATGAAGTGCACTGTAGGCCGTAATATATGCAATGGTCTCTCTCTCTCTCTCTCTCTCTCTCTCTCTCTCTCTCTCTCTCTCTCTCTCTCCCCTTCTATTTAGTCTTAATCTATATCTCTACTCCTGAGACAGGATTGAGAACAAAAAGATTATTTGATAGATGAACAAGTCTGAATCCCTATTTTCACTGAAAGTTGTCATTTGACTCCTTTTCTGCATCCTTTCACAGTGACTGAGTTGTGAAATCCTAAAAAAAGAATAAAAATATGGTTTGAATGGGTCGGGAAATAATATCAGGATTTGTTTATGAGATGGATTGAAGACTTCTCTGCATTAATAATTTTCTGTCCTAACCCTTTTCATCTGCTGCAATATTTCTTTCAACCAGCAGATGGCAGGAAAATCCTGCTCTATTTTCCTAAATGGACCTGAAGTGATCAGGTTAAGCATTTGTTGGTCACCTATTTTTCTAAAACCAAAGATTAGTTCTGAGAGTTTAAAGGCAATATTTAAATGGCCTCTGCCTTCCAGGAGGTTCAAGACTATTGGATTTACTAGAGAGAGCATGTAAATAGAAAATTAAGTATGAAATATTAGGAATTTGCTACTTTTAGGGGGTAAAAAGGGAAGCTCTCTACCTTTGCTTGTGGTGGGGGCAGCACTTAGGAAAGTCTGTAAGTAGGACAAGGTGACATGTTAGCTGAACATACAGGGAAACTAGTGGATTCAAAGAGACAAAGGTGAGGATTTAATGAATTCCAAACTGGAGTAACCTTCTTTGTGAAAGCTTAGAGAAGAGAAATGATATGTCAGGCCTTGTATGAATTACAGCAAAAAGATATGTCTGGATCTTAATGGACACAGTAAATAAGACTATAGGAATACATCAGATAGTTAAGTTTTATGATAATGAATGATAATTAATTAAAAATTCTATTTGGATTTTATGCTAGACACATTAATTAACTGGATTAATTTTATGAGTGTGGGACTGATATAATCAGAACCATACAACAGGAGTGTTCCTTCAGTACCTGAGTGGAGGATGGAATAAGAAGGGAATGACCTGAGCTAGGAAAGTACTGAGGAGATTGTTATAATAGATAAGAAGAGAAATGATATTCTGTGAGTGGAGAGATAAGAATGTAAATCTGAGATATTGTTCACATAATCACAAAATGTGACAGCTGATTAGATAGGGGAGCTGAGGGAGTATAAGCACCTTGAGAGAAGTAAGTGCTATACAGATCATAGAGAAAGAAGAATATTTTCTGGTATAAACTTTTAGGGGTGTTGCAGTATGCTTTTAAGACATCAGATGTCAAAGAAATTCTGTACTATTTACTCAATGGTAATGACATATGCAATGACAAATGAGTAAGACTTGCATAGATGCACATATACCGAATAGAGAATTGTTAAATTTTTAGTCTGAGCATTTATAGCTTAGAATTCAGCAAATATTTCAAATCTAGGCTTGATTTATTTTATGGATTATATTTCTAAAAGTGAAGATGATATTAAGGTTATATAATGTTATAAATCAAACTTAAAAGTAAATTGTGCATCTTCTATTTCTCATAGAGCTGGTTTGTAACTGTCCACCCTGCATAAGTAGCTAGCTAGCAAGTGAGCTAGTTATGTAGAGAGAATCATTGAATTTATTGAGAGCTTACTATGTGTCAGATACTATTTAAAATGCTGAGGTTAAAAACAGTCTTGTAGCAAAAGTAGAATGAGAGTAAAAGGAAAAAAATAAACAAGAAGGAAAGAAAAATCCACCAAGTGTTAAAATATGAAAATAGTATACTTTGATCTGCAAACTCCATAGATATTTTCCCTGGAAGTGGAAAGCATGTTCCATCAGAAGTCTTGTAGAATTCTATTTACTTATTGCACTGCTGAATGGAGCTAAAGTCCATCATAGTTTACCACCACAAAATATTGCTTTTAATGTATACAATTTTTTCCTGATTTTTCTCACTTCACTCAGCATCAATTCATGCAAGTCTTTCCAGGGTTTTCAGGAACAGACCTACTCTTATTTTCTTACAGATCAATGGTGTTCAGATATATTTATGTAAGAAAATTTGTTCCCTCATTCCCAGATAGAGGGATATTATCTCAATTTTCAATTCTTTCCCCTTCAAAAAGAGCTGCTATAAATTTTTCAAGCATGTGTCTTTTCCCCTTTTATAATCTCTTTGAGATTCAGACCTGGTAGTGGTATTGTTGCATCAAAGGGTGTGCACAATTTTGTTGTTCTTTGGGCAAAGTTCCAAATTGCTCTGCAGAATTGTTGAATCAGTTCACAACTCTACCAACAGTGGATTAGTTTCCTACTATTCCCACATTAATCATTTCCAAAATCGATCTGTTTTGTAATATTACCCAATCTGATACTTCAGAGTTACTTCAGAGTTGTTTTAATTTGTATTTCTCTAATCAATAGTGTTTTGAAGCATTTCTTCATATGAATATAGCCAGTTTTAATTTCTCCATCTGGAAAGTGACTGTTTATACCTTTTTATATTTGACTTCTCATAAATTTTTCTCAGTTATTTATATATTTAAGGAATGAATATATTATCAGTATCATAAGCTGGAAAATTATTTACTGGTTTTCTTCATTGCTTCTAAATTAGTTTACATTGGTTTTATCTGTGCAAAACTTTTTTTACTTTAATGCAATAAAAACTATTAATTTTGTATTTTACACTGTTTTCTGTATCTTGTTTGGTCATATAATACTTCCTTTTGCATAGATCTTACAGATAAACTGCTTATTATTTGTTCTCATAATTGGTTTGTTGTAGCACCTTTTATGTTTTAATTTTGTAACCATTTGAACCTCATTTTGTTTTTGTTTTTTAGATTTTTGCAAAAAATATCAATTTTGTATTTTACATTGTTTTCTGTATCTTGTTTAGTCATATAATACATCCTTTTGTATAGCTCTTACAGTTAAACTGCTTATTCTTTGTTCTCATAAGTGGCTTGTTGTAGCACCCTTTATGTCTTAATTTTTTAACCATTTAAACCTCATTTTGTTTTTGTTTTTGTTTTTTTTTTAGATTTTTGCAAGGCACATGGGGTTAAGTGGCTTGCCCAAGACCACATAGCTAGGTAATTATTAAGTGTCTGAAGCAAGATTTGAATTCAGATACTCCTCACTCCAGGGACGTGATCTATCCACTGTGCCAATTAGCTGCCCCTCTGCCTCATTTTGGTAGATGGTGTGAGATGTGGAGTTATGCCTAGTTTCTCTCATGCTACTTTACAGCATTCCCAGGAATTTTTTTTTTTTATCAAATAGCAAGTTTTTATCCCAAATGCCTGAGTCTTTTTGTTTATCAAACAATAAAATATGATAATCATTTATTGCTTCTTTTGTAATTATTCTATTCCACTGATCCAGCACTCCATTTATTAGCCAGTTCCTAATAGTTTTAATAACAGCTGCTTTAGAATATAATTCTCAATCTTGTATGACTAGGCTACCTTCCTTTTATTTTTTTCATTAATTCCTTTGATTTTATTGATCATTTGTTTCTCCAGATGAATTTTGTCACCACGTTTTCTGATTCTATAAAGTAATATTTTAGTAAACTGATAGGTGTGACCCTGAATACATAATTCAAGTTTAGAAGAATGATATCTCTCTTAGGGTAAGGTTTGCAAATACGTATTCACTTCTTTTCTTTTCATGATTTTCCTTGATATTTTAGATATTTTACTTTCCTCAATTTTCCTGTTTTATCAAGTTTTGTAAAGTATTATCATTTTAATTTGATAATCATAACATTAAAAGGATAATTTAATTTTGGTAATGTTGTAATTTTTAAAACATTGGCATAACCTCTTTGAGATTTAGATTGTTCATTTTTTTAATTGGTATTTTATAATTGAATCCATGGAATTGATTTTTTTGTGTGTGTTTTGGGAGGTTGAATGTCTGCTAGTTTATGCATTTTGTAGTTATTTCTGACAAGACTTCCCTTTCTCCTTTCTTTTGTATTTTTCTTATAATAAAATTGAATTGCTGTAGATTTTTGAGAATTTATTTTGTAGCCTAGGGATTTGTTGACTATTAATTGTCTGAATTAGTTTCTTTAAAAAGGGGAGTGACAAGGTGGCAGAGTAAAGGAAGTGACTCTTCAATCTTTCCTCCAAACCATTCCAAATACCTTTCAATAATAACTTTAACCAAATTCTGGAGTGACAGAATCCACAAAAAAGACTTAATGAAATAATTGTTCAGCCCAAGACAATTTGGAAGGGTCTATTACATCTGGGTTAGAGAAGGCAGTCAGCACAGCCTGGTTTAAACCAAAGTAAATGGGCTCCAGCCCTCCAGTAACAGACTGTGGGGCACCGGGTTTCAGGTGGTGACAGTTTCCAGATCTCTCAGTCCAGAGATTGCCAAGTACAACTGGGAAGGTCAGTAGCAAGGTCAGTGCACACCTCAGTGCAGACCCAGTCCCAGGAACAATCCTAGGGAAACACTTAGTAGTTGCTTCCAGAGCACTCAGTCCAGGAACAGGAAGGGGGTTGTGGGATACTGCAGAGGTCTCTTTGCTATTCCTGAGTGGGGACTCTATTGGCTTCACCAATATTCATATGCAGGTCTTGATCTAAGATCTTATTCTCAGGAAGAGGGGCAAAAGTACAGTAGAGCTCACTGTTTGCAGTGAAGCAGGAACTCTCCTCACAGTTCCAGGGCTGAAGGGAGTACCTGTGGTCATCCAAAGATCAGAGCACAGGCCAGAAGAGGAGACATAGCCTCTTGTTAAAACTTCGAATTAATTGAGAACTTTCAGTTACCTGGATGGGGGCTGGCACTGAAAAAAGCTACAAAAACCCTCAAAACCTTGGGACAGTGCATCCTCTACCCTGGAAGCAAAGACTCAACAAAGAGTTAAAATCAAGTCATAGACTGGGAAAATGAGCAAACAGCAAAGAAAACAAATGGAGGATAAAAATACATGATCTGAACATAACAAAGGTAAAACTGCTGAATCCAAAAACCTCCAAAAAATATGAAATAGTCTCAGCATATGGAAGAGCTCAAAAATGATTTTGAAAGCCACGTAAGGGAAGTAGAGGAAATCTTGGGAACAGAAATGAGAATGATGTGGGGAAATCATGAAAACTGAGTCATCAGCTTAGTGAAGGAGATACCAAAAATTACTAAAGAACATGCCAGAGATGATCAAATTGGGAAAAAAGGTCCAAAAAGTCAATGAGGAAATGAATGCCTTAAAACGAAAAAAAAAAGTGGTCAAATGGAAAAGGAGATAAAAAGGCTCACCGAAGAAAATAATTCCTTAACAAATAGACTGGAGCAAAGGGAAGCTGATAATTTTATGAGAAATCACAACACAATAAAACAAAACCATAAGCATAAAAAATAGTAGAAAATGTGAAATATACACCATTTGAAAAATGACTTGGAAAACAGATCCAGGAAAGATAATTAGAAAGTTATTACACTGCTTGAAAATCATGACCAGATGAGTTTAGACATATTTTTTTTCAAGAAAATATCAAGGAAAACTGTACTGATGTTCTACAACCAGCAGACAAAAGGGAAACTGAAAGAATACACCAATCATTGGCTTAAGGAGAACTCCAGAGGAAAACTTTCAGCAGTATTTTACTCAAATTTCAGAGCACCCAGGACAAGGAGAAAATACTGCAAGGGGTCAGAAAGAAATTATTGTGGATCCAGAGTGAAGATAATACAAGATTTAGCAGTTTTCGCATTAACACTCATGCTTATTTTTGTAATATGATCATTTTAATAGTATTTTTTCATGAAAACACATTTTTAACCTATATCAAATAAGTTGCTTTCTCAATTAGTGGGGATTGGGCTGGAAGGAACAGAGAGAATTTGAAACACTAAGTTTCAAAAGAAAATGTTGAAATTTATTTTTGCATAGAATTGGGCAGAAATAAAATAAAATAAATTCAAGTTTGAAAAAAGGAAGAAGCAAACCAAATTATCAGTTAGAAAAATGAAAAAGTTTACTTAATCACCAATAAAGAAGAAGTTAAAATAACAATTCAAAACTATTTTGCCTCACTGGTATGCCAAGAAACTCGACTATCTAAGTGAAATGGAAGGAAATTTAAAAAAAACATACATTGCACTGAATAAAAAATTATGAAATTAAAGGCTTATGTAAGCCCGTTAAAGCAAAAAAGAAATTGATCAAGGCATCAGTGAACTTCTTACATATAAAACCGGCATGACCAGTAAATTTGCAACTGGACTATAGGAATTTTTGAAGCACAATTAATTCTAATTCTATATTAATCATGTAAAAATAGGTGTTCTTTCAGATCAGTATTTTGCTGATGTCTAAACCAAGAAAAATCAAAACAGTGTAAGAAAATGATAGAACCTGGACGCACCCATGATTGTGGAAGACATATCATGAGGTAGATGTTCTTTCTCCTTGATTTCTTTCTGGATTTTGTTGATTGGATTTCTGTTAAGAGGTTTGTTTCATAACATATCTGGGGAAAGATCAGGAGATTTTAGAACTGAGCCTGTCTTGTCTCCGCCATCTTGGCCTGAAGTCTCTAATTAATTAATTAATTTCTAAAACAATAATAGATTTATTGAATTTCGAGGCCCATCTCCACTTTCCTTGGCAATGCTAAACCAGAGGTTCCCAACCCCTGCCCTATATCAAGATAATTTTGAAATGAGTAGATGATTTAGACATAATTCGGGATACTGTAAGCCAATTAGAAGAGCAAGAAACAGCTTACCTGTCAGTTATATGGAGAGGAATACAATTTATTGCCAAACAAGAGAAAGAGAACATTATGAAAGGTAAAATGGATAATTTTGATTACAATGAATTGAAAAGCAAAACTAACACAACCAAAGTCAACACTAAAGCTGATCTTAGCGATACAGTAATTAAAGATAAATGTAAAAGCCTTGTGATGGAAAATGACATCCACATCCAGGGAAAGAACAATGAAGTCTGAATGCAGATCAAAGCATAGTATTTATACCTTTTAAATTTGGTGGGTTTTTCAGAGAATGACTATTGTGGAAACATTCGTATCATGACCATGCATGTATAACCTTTATCAAATCCCTTGCTATCTTAGGGAGGTGGGAAGAAAGGGTGGGAGGGAAAAAATTTAGAAAAATGAATTTGAAAATTATCTTTACATGTAATTGAAAAAATAAGCAAAAGTTCAAAAAAGAAAGAAAGCAAAAATCAGGAAAACAATTATAACAGCCATTATCTGTTTCTGAAAATTACGAATTTCTAAACTATAAAAAGAACTGAAACAAATTTAGAAAAATACAAGACAATTCATTATTGATTAATCGCCAAAGAATATGAACAGGCTGTTTTCAGAGAAAGAAATCAGAGTTATTTATAGTCAAATCATAAAGGGCTCTAAATAACTATTGATTAGAGTAATGCAAATTAAAGCTACTCTGTGTTACCTCCTCAAATCTAGCAGATTGACAAATATGACAGAAAACAGAAGCAATCAGTGTTGGAGGGAATATTGAAAATCTGGCTGATTTAATCTTTTTGGGTGCAATTTGAATCTATGACCCAAAGGCAATAAAACTTTGGTGCAACAATACCAGTACTAGATCAGTATCACCAAAAGATAACAAAAAATTATTGGAAGATTCTCATGTAGAAAATTATTCAGATGAACTTATTATGGTAGCATAGAATTGGCAATAGAGGAAATTCCCATCAATTGGGGAATGGCTCAAGATGTTGTGAAATATGAAAGTAATAGAATACTATTTTTCTTTATGAAATGATGAGCAGTTGGATTTCACAAAAACCTAGACTTTTCTGAAGTGATCTTCAGTGACATAAGCAGAATGAGAACATTTTACAACTTAACAGCAACATTGTGTGATAATCAATTATCATAGACTTAATTCTTCTCAGTATACATCGAATCAAGACAATTCCAAAAGTTTTTTTTTTAGATTTTTGCCAGGCAAATGGGGTTAAGTGGCTTGCCCAAGGCCACACAGCTAGGTAATTATTAAGTGTATGAGACTGGATTTGAAGCCAGGTAATCCTGACTCCAAGACCCGTGCTTTATCCAATACGCCACCTAGCCACCCCCAAAAGTTTTTTGATTGAAAATGCCATCCACATTTAGAAAAAGAACTATGGAATATGAATGCAAATCGTAGCATACTCTTTTTATTTATGTGTTTTTTTCCTCATGTTTTCCCCTTTCATTCTGAATCTTTCACAATATAATTAATGATTGTGCATGTATAGACTGCATCAGAATGTTTGCTTTCATGGGGTTCTGGGAGAAAATGACAGGAGGCAGGGAGAAAAATTTTACTAAGATGAATTTGGAAAACTATATGTATATAAAATTGTATAATTGGAAAAATATTTTATCAAGATAAATTTTTTTTTGAATTTCAGATTCTTTCCTTTTTTCAAACCCATCTGCCACCCAGTGGAGAAGTCAAGAAAAATACAAATAATTCATATGAAGATTCGCAAAATATATTTCTATATTAGCTGTATTACAAAAAAAAGCTAAGAATAATTCAGTTAGTGTGAAGAAAGTATGCTTCAATATTCTTCTGTTCTCTCATTGGACATGGATAGCCTTTTTAATCATAAGTCTATTGGAAATATCTTAGTTCATTGTATTGATTAGAATGGCTAAGTCAATCGCAGATGATCATCTTTACAATATTACTTTTACTATGTACAATGATCTCCTACTTTTGTTCACTTTACTTTGCATCCATTCAAATAAATCTTCTCAGGTTTTTCTGAAATCATCCCCCGCATTATTTCTTATATCACAATAATTATATTACTTCACAATCATATACCACAGCTTATCCAGCCATTCTCTAGTTGATGGACATTCATTTAATTTCCATTTTATTTGTCACCATACAACAAGATCTGCTTTTAACATTTATGTGCATATAAGTCCTTTGTCCTTTTAAGAATTCTCTTTATGATACAGATATTGTCATTGTATTGTATGTCACTAAGGAAGTAACATTTTATGGTTTATTGGAAATAGTTCCAAAATGTTTTCCTGACCAGTTGAATCAATTCACAATTCTGCCAGTCTTGCCTTAGTGTCTCTATTTTGCCCTGTCTCCTCTAGCAGTTATAATTTTTCCTCAATTTAATGTCAGATAATCTGTTAAATGTGAGATATTATTTAGGATTTGGTGCAATTTGTATTCCTTTAATCAGTACTGACTTATAACATTTTTTTCATGATGTTAGATAGCTTTGATTTCTTCTTTTAATAAGTCTTTATTCATATTTTTGATCATTTATAAATAGTTTTTTTGTAAATCCATCTCTGCTCCCTATATATTTGAGAAATGAAGCATGTATCTGAAATATGTAATTTTTTCTCATTTTTTCTCATTTTTCTCATTTTTCTGTTTTCCTTTTAATTTTCCTGAATTTGTTTTTGTCAAAAAAATTTTAATTTCATATAATCAAATTTATGTTTTAATTTCTGTGACCTTTTTATTTTTGGTTTGGTCATATACTCTTTCCTTATCAAAAGATTAAAAGATCTGAACGGTAACCTTTTCCAGTGTACATCTTCCTTGCTTATGATGTCACCCTTTATTTCTACACGATGTACAAGGTTTGAACTTATTGGTGATGGTTAGATAACCCCTCAAATTCTGAATCTAGGTATGGTCTGTCCATCTGTGACTTAGGAGAATATCAGCTCAAAAGGTTAATCACAGAATACCACATGTGAATATTTGGAGTGAGTATTTCTCCAAATTTGAACATCTCATATTTCTTTTGAACTATTGAAATTCTGCTTTATTGATATTGCACAACACCTTCTTTGATATGAGCATACCTTGCTGGGTGACCCTGTGTCAGTATATCCTATATCTCATAATCAATCTTCAATTTCTTCAGAGAGACCTTGAGATTGTCCTTGTATTGTCCTGTGTGAAGTCTCCATAAGATATATTTTAGAGCAAATGTTAACCTGACAACCTGACACTTTAACAATGTGTACAGCCCATTGGAGTTGGGTTCTCTGCCACAAAGTTTGCCAGTTCTACTAGAGAAAAGACCTTGGTGTCCATTACTTTATCCTGCCAGATGATTTTGAGAATCTTCCTAAGACAATTCAAATGGAAGTGATTCACGTCCCTGATGTGGCACTGATGGACTATCCTGGTTTCATGGGTTTACAACACCAAGGTCAACATAGCTGCTCTGTAATGCTATAGCTTGATGGCAGCCTCATGCTTTTTCTCTCCCACAATCACCTTTTGTCTCCCAAACTGCCTCTAGCAATGTGTGCATCATCTATGTATATAACCCTGGAAACTATATTGCCAAAATAAGCAAGCTTATCAACTTGATAATATGTTATGAAATGATGATCTGTGCCTAATTTCTTCCAAACTACTTTCCAAGATGCTTGAAGTTTCTTGTCAAATAGTTAATTGTTGACCCTAAAGCTTGGGATTTTGTGTTTCTCAAACACAAAGATCTATGGTGATTAACTGTTTTGTATTATGTACTTAATCTATTGCACTCATCTTCCACTTTATTGCTTTTCCATTATCAGATTGCTTTGATGAATATCACTTTATAATATAGCTTGAAGGCTGGTTGCCATTCATCACTTTATCCCCATTGATTTCCTTGATATCCTTGATCCTTTCTTCTTGCAGATGAATTACTTTTTGTAGCTCTACCAAATCATACTTTGGTAGCTTGATTGTTTTGCCACTAAATCAGAAAATTAATTTAGATAGAAGCATCATTTCATACTATTGGTTAGTTCTGTGCATGAACAAGTGATATATACATATATATATATTATTAATTAGATATATATCCAATTAATAAAATATATCTTTATTTTTGTGAACAGTATTTCATAAATATGCTCAACTAGTTCTTTGATTTTTCTTGACAGGCAGATTCAGAAATTTTTATGTCATTTGCAGCTATTTTAAACGCAATTTTTATATAATTCTCTCTTATGAAATGTTCTTTATTCAAATACTTTAAATTATTTTTCCTTATTTTGTTTCAATGCATATCTATTGCATATTAAATCTTGATAGTGATTATAGAAATCCTAGTATTATGGAAGATCATTCTGAAAGGGCTGCTAGTTAATCCATACTATAGATAATGCAGGTTCTTCCATTCAGATAAATAATAATTAAAATTTTTATGAAAGAATTCATTTATTCCATAAGTTTCTTGGATTTTTAATATTAATAAGTGTTGTTTTTGTCAAAAATTTTCTATGGGGGTGGAGACAAGATGGAGGCATGAAGGCAGCATTTACCAAGAACTCTGAAAAAAGCATACAAAGGATGGCTCTAGCCAAAATTCAGAGGGGCAGAACCCACATAAAAACTGACTTATACATTTCTCCAGTCCAAAATAACTTAGAAGTTCCACGGGAAAGGTTTTTTCACTGGGACCAGTGGCTGAAAAAAAAAAGGCTAGATGAATCCCAGTCCAGCCCAGTGCAGCCCAACCCAGTGAAACCTAGAGATCACCGGCAACATCTTGAAGGGGCAGTGAGAGAAGCATGCTTCAGCTGGGTGAGTGTGGAGCAAGGAGCACAGGCCCCAGAAACTACAGTGAGAATCTGGAGAAAACAGCATGCTTTCCCAGAGAGAGTAAGGCAATTCTGCAGAGATTTCCCTGCTCTCCCTGGGTTAGAACTCTGTTGTTTCCCTACACTCAGATATTGCCCTTTGGGCTTCCATACTAACTGGATTCCTTTTTATAGCCCCAGGACAGAGGGAAGTACTGGGCCATCTACATATCAAAGAACAGTCTAGAGAACATAAGAACTTGGAGGAATAAAGTTCCCAGTGGAGTGTCCCTCCCCCCCCCCCAAAAAAAAACAACCTCAAAGCCTTGAAAGTGCTGTAAATTGGTCTTGGCCTGAGGAAATGAGTAAACAACAGAAAAAGAAGAATCTGACCATAGAGAATTACTTTCATCCCATGGAAGATGAAAATACATACTCAGATGATGACAAAATCGAAGCTTCCATATCCAAAACCTCCCAGAGAAAAAGAAAATGGGCTCAGACTATGGATGAGCTCAGAAAAGTCTTTGAAAAGCAATTAAGGGAGGTGGAGGAAAAATTGAGAGGAGAAAGAAGAGCAATGCAAAAAAATCATGAAAACCAAATCAAAAGATTGGTGAAAGATATACAAAAAATACTGAAGAAAATAATATGTTAAATCCAGTTTAGTCCTAATGGAAAAAGCAAAACAAAAGGCAAATTAGGAGAAGAATGGCTTAAAAAGCAGAATTGGCCAGCTGGAAAAGGAAATATAAAAGCTCTCGGAAGAAAATAACTTCTTCAAATACAAAATGGGACTAAAGGAAGCTGATGACTTTGCAAGAAATCAGGAGGAAATAAAACTCTTCTCATAAAGTCAAATTAGAAGAAAATGTAAAATAACTCATTGGAAAAACAACCAACCTCAAAAAAAGATTCAGAAGAAATAATTTCAAAATTATTGGGCTATCTGAAAGCCAAGATCAGGAGAATAGCCTAGTCTTCCTTTTTCAAGAAATAAAACAGCAAAAGTTGCCCTGAGATCCTAGAAGCTGAGGGTAAAAAAAAAATATCAAGAGAGTTCACCAATCACCCCAAGAAAGATATCCTAAAAGAGAAACTTCCAGGAATATTATAGTCAAATTACACAACTCCCAAATCAAAGAGAAAATTCTAAAAGCTGCCACAAACAAACCAATCAATTACTGAGGTGCCATAGTCCAGATTACACAGGTTCTAGCAGCATCTACATTAAGGGCTCATAGGGCTTGGAATATGATATTCCAGAAGGCAAAAGATCGTGGTTTACAACCTAGAACCAACTACCCAGCAAAACTGAACACGCTTTTTCCGTGATAAAGATGGACTTTCAGTGGAAAAGGGGACTTTCAAACTTTCTTATTGAGATGAGTAGAGCTGAACAGAAAGTCTGATCTCCAAGTACAGGACTCTGGTGAACCATAGAGGGAATGGAAGAAAGGGACTAAGTATGAGGAACTTGATGATGTTGAACTGTTTGTATTCCTCCATGGGAAGAAGATATTGATAATTCATAATAACTTCCTCATCTTTAAGAGCTGTTAGAAGGAGCCTATACAGACATGACACAGGAAGGAGAGGAATATAATGGCATGATGTGGTAAATAGATGGAGTCAATGGCCAATGGGGGAAAGTCCTATGAGGAAGGAAAAGGAGATGAAAAAGAAGCTGAGAGATTTCGCATAAGAGTCAAAACAAGCTTTTTCAAAGGACTGGAGGGTGAAAGGCAAGGGGCAATGAGTGAGCCTTCATTCTCAAAGAAAATGTCTCGAGGAGGACATGACATCCACTCTTAAAAGGGTGAGGAAAACTATTTTGCCCTGGAGAAAGATGGGAGGAAAGGGACTGGATGAGGGGGGATGGGGGGAGGGAAGGCAGGAAGAAGTGATAGAAGAGAGGAAAGATCGAGGGAGAGAGTACTTAGATTCAACACACTTTTGGACAGGGCCAGGATGAAAGGAGAGAGGGAGAATAGAATAAATGAGAGTGGGGAGAAACAGAGTGGAAGTGTAGCTAATAATAGCAACTTAGGGAAAAATATTGAAGCAACTTCTCTGGATCGACTTATGATAAAGAAAATAACTCACCCCAGAGAGAGCCACTGAAATCTGCACACTGACTGAAGTACAATTTTGTTCTCTCTCTCTCTCTCTCTCTCTCTCTCTCTCTCTCTCTCTCTCTATTCTTCAGGTTTCTCATCTTCTTGGGAAGGGAGGGGGTTTATGTTTATTCTTATGTCAGCTCTGATTGCATTCAGTTTACATCTATGCACGACATGGAAACAATGTAGATACAGTCAGAGATCCTTCTGTAGGGGGACAGAGGGGAGGGGATTGTAGAATGCAAAAAATGATTGGTACATAATATATTATAAAAATGATGAGTACATAAGCTGTTGTAAATATTTGGAAAACAAATAAAATTTTAAAAATTAAAAAATATAAATATCTTTTCACTACATCTTTTGATATAATTATACTTCTTTGTTTTAGTTATGGCTGATATGATCAGTTACTCTTGTAGATTACTTAATATTAAATCATCCCTATGTTCCTGGCAATAACTTAACCTGTTGCTGTGAAGCATTTTTCTAACCTTCATAAATATGTTCAATTAGTTCTTGGGTTTGTCTTGACAGACAGATTCTCAAAATTTTATGTCATTTGCAGTTATTTTTAATGCAATTTGCATCTCATTCTATCTTGTGAAATGTACTTTATTCAAATACCTTAAATTATTTTTTCTTATCTTATTTTGATACATTTTTACATGAATATTCACTAGCAATTGTGGTCTATAATTTCTTTTTCTGTAATGGCTTCCTGTGACTTAGTTTTAAAGAAATATTTAGATATTAGAAGGAATGTAGTTTGACTCCTTTTTTAAAAAAATATTTTTATAGTATTCAAATTAATTCCTCTTTAAATGTTTGGGAGATTTCACTTGTAAATTTATTTAATCCTGTGGAATTTTTCTTATGGAGTCAGATCATCAATGTTTTGTTAATTTTTTTTAAAGGTAGAGTTTTTAGGTAAGCTCCAACATGCTTTCAACTGGTTTGAATAGAAAAGAGTGCCATATTTTGTCAAAGGTTTTTGCTTAATCTTTTCAGAAAATCATGAATTCTTTTGGTTATGCTGTTTGTATGGTCAATTTTGCTAATAGTTCATTTGTTGTTTTCTTATTCATTTTTAATTGAAATAATCCTGCGTTACATGTGAAAATACCACCTTATTAGAGTGTATGTGATCCTTGTGATATATTGCTATTAATCTCTTTGCTAGTTAGGATGTTATTTAAAATTCTTGTAGCAATATCCAATAGGGAAATTGGTATATACTTTTTTTCTCTATTTTGTTTCTTCTTTGTTGCATACCATAATGGTTTGGGAGAAATTTTTTGCCGATTTTTCTAACTAGTTTATATGATGTTGAGATTACTTGCTTTTTAAACATTTATTAGAATTCATTGTGAATCGATTTGATCCTGGGTACTTTTTCATTAAAAAGTACATTTATGGCTTGCTAAATTTCTTTTTCTAAGACTGAGTAATTAAATAATTTATTCATTTTATTTTTTCTCTTTATTTGGGTAATTTATATTTTTGCAGATATCAAACCATTTCATTAAAATTGTGAAGCGTTTTGACATATAGTTGGGCAGAATAGTTTCTAACTGTTGTCTTAATTTGCTTTCACTGGATGTGAATTCACTCCTCTCATGTTTTACTTTAGTTATTTGATTTTTTTCTTCTTTACTTTTTAAAAAGTTAAATATACAATGGTTTATTGATTTTATTGATTTTTCCAAAAAATCAGATTCCATTTCTATTTATTATTTCAATTACTCCTTGCTTTCAGTTTTATTAAGGTCTCTTTTGATTTTTAGGTTTTCTGATTTGGTTTTTAATTCAAGCTTTTTAAGTTGTCATTTTCACATTTCTTTAGTAGCATGCCCAAACCATTTATTTGTTCACTCTCTGTTTATTGTTGTTGAACTATCATCTCCTTCATCAAAAGATGTCTTTGAAGTTGTAACTCAGGCTGGTTAGAAGGGTGGAGCTAGTCCAAGACCATGACAGGAAGTTCAGAAGAGTCATGGTCTTTAGATGATGGCAATGCGTACTTGTGAACATTTTGAATCTGAGCCATTAATTTCAAACTAGCAAGCATCCATTTCTTTCTTCTTAAATGTTATCATTTTCATTTGTGAGGAAGTGGAGGGACATCTTTAGGTTAAACAAAAATTTTTGAACCATCATCAATATGATATGTAAAGCTCTCAGGGAGAAATAGGATAAAGGGAAATAGAAACTCTGAAAAAAATTTGAAACAAGTTTCTTTGATAAAGGCCTTATTTCACAAATATATAGAGAACAGACAAATTTATAAATCAAGTTCTGTTCTTCAGTTGATGAATGATCAAGAGGTATGAAGAGTCAGTTTTCAGATGAAGTAGTCAAAGTTATCAATATACCAATGGAAAAATACTCTGAATTACTGTTTATTGAAGTGATGTAAATTGAAATAATTCTGGGCTATTACCTCACATCTATTTAATTGACTAACAGCAAAGAAAGGGAATGTGACCAAGGTTGGAGGGAATATAGGAAAATTGATACATTGATGCATAGTTGAAAGAATCGTGAATTTATTCAATCATTCTCTTTGTCAGTTTGGAACCTTACCTAAAGGTCAAAAAAACCATGCTTATCCTTTTTTAGAAAATGTAAGTATTTTATTTATTTTTCAATTATATCCAATAGTACTTTCTACCTATCATTTTTGTAATGTTTTGAATTTTACAATTTTCCCCCAATCTCCTTTCCCTCCCTTCACAGAAGTCAGTCTGATAATCTTTACATTGTGCCCCGGCTATACATTGATCAAAATTTAATGTGTTGAGAGAAACCTCATATCCTTGAGGAAAAAATAAAATATAAGAGATAGCAAAATAGCATAGTACATAAGACAACTTTTTGTTAAATTGAAGGTAATAATCTTTGGTTTTTGTTTAAACTCCACAGTTCTTTCTTTGTATACTGATGGTATTCTCCATGGCAGATATCCTAAAATTGTCCTTTACTATCTCATGGAAGAAATGAGCAAGTCCATCAAGATTGATCATCACCCCCATGTGTCTGTTATGGTGTAAAATGTTCTTCTGGTTCTACTCAGCTCACTCAGCATAAGTTCATGCTAGTCTTCCCAGGTTTCTCTGAATTCTCATCACTCTTGGTTTCTAATAGAACAGTAGTGTTCCATCAGGTACACAGACTATAATTTGTTCAATCATTCCCCAATGGATGAACATTCACTTGATTTTCAATTCTTTGCTACTGCAAACAGAGCTGCTATGAATATTTTGCTACAAGTGCGGTTTTTACCCTTTTTTTCATGATTTCTTCAAGATATAAACCCAGTAGAGATATTTCTGGATCAAAAGGTACGCAGATTTTTACTGCACTTTGGGCATAATTCCAAATTGCTCTACAGAAAGGTTGGATCAGTCGTGCATATCTTGGGACAGAGAAATCCAAGAAGAGGTCTGTATCACAAAAAAGCTATTTAATAAAACGACAGGGGCCTGTAGATGTACAAATATTTATAGCAACTCTTTTCTGGTGAAAAGAACTGGACATTGTGCAGATACCCAAATATTGGGGAAGGAAAATCCCGATCACAATGCTCTCAGGAAAAACTGAACGCACTTCCATGAATTGAGAAAAAGTGAAATGAGGACAACCAGGAAAACTTTGTACATATGAGATGATCACCTGTGAATGATTTAGCTATTCTCAGAATTACAAGGATCGAAGACAATTCCAAAAGAACTAGGATGAAATATCTTATCTATTCCCAAAGAAAACTCACTTGTGGCTAAATACAAATTACAGGATACTTTCTTTACTTTCTTTTTCTTGTTTTTTATCTGTATTTTCTTCTACAAAATGACTGTCTTTATTAAAATATGTCTTGAATGACTAGATATGTAAAATTTATATCAAATCACTTGCCTTCTAAAGTAAGAAGGTGACAAGGAAGGGAGCAAGAATTTGGAATTCTCAGTTTCAAAAATGAATGTTAACATTGTTTTGACATGGAATCCTAAGTAAAAATAGAAAAAAAATCACAGAAATTGGGAAATGGTCAGAGCTCTAAAATACAAATTGGCATAGCCTATGGAATCTTAGAACACAAGATGGCATGCAGGGGAGAAATAAACATGGGAAATCCATTCAGGAAAGTATCTGATGTACAAATAGTCATCCACAGCAAAGTCTGATCAGCAGTCAAATTCCAGAATCCATGTTTCCATACAATTTAATTTAATTTCCATTCAAATTAATTGAAAAAATATGCTTTTTTTTTCCTGCCACCTTTGAAGGGCACCACTTATCTGGAGAAAGTACTTTAGGTGTCTCTGATTACAAAGAAATTTTAGAGTGCTATACTATTAAGTGATATGCCATATTTTTTTGTGCCTTGTTCCACATTCAGATGAGACCAAGTGATACAGATGTTATTTCTCAAAGCAGGGAGCTATTTTTTCCCCTACCATTCTCCCAGAAAACAGAATATATATATATACATATATATTAAAGAAAATATCAATAGAAAAACATTTTTACAATGGATCTACTTAATCTGGCAAACATACAACTCTGTGGGTAGTACACTATGGAAAGAAAATACATATATATCCCAAGCAGAGGAAGTAGAATAAAGAAAAAAAAGAGGGGCAGTTAGGATGCACAGTGGATAGAGCACCAGTCCTGGACTCAGGTGTAACTGAGTTCAAATCCAGCCTCAGACCCTTAATAATTTTAGCTGTGTGACCTTAGGCAAGCCACTTAACCCCACTGTTTTACAAAAAAAAATTAAAAAAAAAGAAAATGAAAGTATGTATAATAAGCATTAGAAGAGAAGAAAAGGAAGGAGAAAGGAGGAAAAGAGAAAAACAAGCTTTCTCATTCAACTGTTATAAACAATTTCTTATGATAATAGATGCAAAGAATTATTATTTTAAATTCTTTTATGATTCCAAAAATTGTTAGAGATCTCTATTGGTTTGAACTCATGACGCTATTCCAGTCAGTGAAAATAATGTCATAAACATATATTACACTTTTACATAAGAACAATAACAATAAACATCATTTCAAATTTTAAAACTGTTTTGTGCCTCCCATCTCATATGATCTCCACAATCACCCTGTGTGATAGGCATTAATATTATTACTAGTATAAATAAGGAGCAATGAAGGTTAAGTAGCTAAACTCATTGATTTCTATGGGGACCTAGAATACGAGGTAGGAGGGACATTATATTAAAGAAACTAGGAGATGATCAGAGCTTGAAAATACAAATTGTCATAGCCAGTGGGACATTTTGACCACAAGCTACTAGGCATGGCAGTAGCTATAAGAAAGATTATATTAAATCTGAGAAAAAGAGATAAAAGAAGAACCTGTTCAACCTAGAAGAAGACGAGAATTAAGAATGGCCTTGACATCTCAGAATTTCATATATGTAATGGTCTGGATACGATAAAGAGCAGGAAGCATTTGCCAAGCTATTTAAAATTGATAAAGTACTTGACAAAAATGATATAATTTCATCATTACTGTACAGCCCTGAAGGAAGTTCTATTATCACCCTCATATCATGGAAAAAAATACTCATGCAAAGAGAGCTTAAGTGCTTTCCCCAGGAGCACAACCTAGGTCCCAGTAATACTCAGGTCTTTTTGACTCTGGATACAGGACTCCAAACCCTGTGAAACCTAAACACATATTGGGATCTGTGAGAGTTGCTGTTTAGTCATGTTCAGACTCTGAGTGAATTGCCCAAGAACACAAAGCTGTCATATTTCTGAGACCAGTTTTGAATATAGGAAGATGATTCTTCCTGACTTCAGGCAAGGCACTCTATCCACCATGGCACCTAAGGACCCAAGGAGAATGTTCTAAGAATACCAAGAAATCATCAGTAGTTTAAAAAAAATCAGCAATAACAATTTTAATCTTCTCTATGTCATGGACCAGGTAAAGGCAAGGCTTGGGTTAGCTTAGAAACCACCAGCCCAAAATATTTATGGTAAAAACTTTATTTCAAAAAAATTGATATCATCTCCATGTCCTACATTAAAATTTAGAGTCCACAACATGCTGTCCAACAGAGAACATGAAAACAGGGTGACTTATATGAATAAAAGAAAAACTTAGATCAAAAACATAATTCTAAATTGTGCTATTATCAGGTAACTCAAGTTTTGGTGTTAATATGCTTGATAATGTATGTCATACTTCTAAAAAGTAAAGTTTTAAGGTGATAGGATTTGAATTAACTAACTTCTGTCCTTTTAAACTGCTGAATTGTTTAATAGAAACAGAAATTAAAATAAAAATTACTTTCAAAATTCTTAAAAGAAACAACACCTAGAAAGACAGATTAGGATAGTACCCGAGAGCATAGATGATCAAGACTGTCACAGAGCTTGGAGTACAGAATGTCTATGTGGAAGGTGCCACAGAGAATAGTGTAAGTTCTGGCAGGCCATTTAGAAGAAGACATATTAGTGAGAGGAGAGCCCATACAGCATATGGACATCAGAAGGTGGAGAAGCTGGAATAACACAGAATATTGAAGATTCAAAGTTCCTCAGATTATAGAAACTAAGGAGAATTTATTAGGAGCTTTACAGCAGGGAAAGCAATTGTCTCGGCTTCTGCCTAGAGTCAAAAATTGAAATATTTTCCTGCTATAGAAACTTTACCAGTTCTATCCTCCTCCTGAATAACAAGAGGAAATTCATGTAAGATATATCCAGTCGAAGTTCCACAAGTAGTCATCCTCTCCCCACTTTCCTCCACATTCTCAGGAGATGCACAAACTGACCCATAGATTCCTTCCTGAGCCCAATACTGGAACCTCCTCCTCCTCCAGAAGCTTTGCCAACATTCCTTCTCCCCGCCCTCTCTTCAATAAGTTGTAGGGAGAGATTGTACCCAATTATGTTAGAAGTAAGGTAGAGAGGAAAATGAGGTCAGCCCTTGGTGAGTTACTCCAGATATATAGAAAATTTTCTCAGGTTCCCTCCTATACTCTTTCCAAACCTGTAAAATGTGGTTGAGACTGATGACGGTCAATCATAGAAAGATTTCAGGTAGTGAGACATGCCTGCTTTCTCCATATCCCAAACCAGAGGTCTTTCTCCTTCTACATCACTGTCAACAGATGAAATTTACAGGTCAGAAGTAGGGAGAATGTGGGATAAGGGAGTGGACATTTTTGGTTTCTGTTAAATCATCCTTTATAAGATAGTATATGCTCTACCCATATCATACATAAGGCTCCTGGCCAAGTTTCACAATTTCCTGGGTCAAAATCCCAACAATGGCAAAGTGTTGCCCAGGAAATACAGTTAATCAATTGACCCTGCCCCCAACAGATTATGGGAATGAACACACAAGACCAGTGATCAGATAAGATTCTTCAAGTGCTGGAGGAGTCCATGAGGTCTAGCTTGGAATCTTGTAGGGATAGCCTGCACTGAGTCATTCCCACCTGAAGCCCCTGTTTCAGATCAATGACATACTTATTGTAAAGACCTCTCAGAGATGGAAAGCAGATATATCAACTCCTGAAGGCACTTAAATAATATGTATCGAGATTTTGTGACTAAAGATTGTTTCCTTCATTATATGTAAATCTCTAGAGCCTAGAACTGTGCTTATTTCATGCAAGGTGCTTAATAAAACCTTACTGATTCGTTGACTTTACTTAGATAGGAATGCCTTTCTCTGGTTGGTGGCACACATTATTCTACAAATAAACAGCCTTCTAGGAATTAAAGGAGAGAATAGCCTAATACAATGGTAACACTCAAAGCTCTTTTGAGGAAATATTTCTAATGCCTGCACTGAGGAAGAGTATGACTACAAAATAAATTAGTCTCTTGTTCAAAGTATCAAAAAATGAGGGAAATGGCATATATACAAAAACATTTCAAGCTTCTTTCTGTTGGCAATGAATTGAAATCTGATAGGGTGTCCATAAATTTGGAATGACTAAACAATACAAAGTATATGAATGTATTGGTGTACTATTAATATTTAAGAATCGATGAAGTAGGGGTGTCTAGGTGGCACAGTGGATTAAAGCACCAGCCCTGGAGTCAGGAGTAGCTGGGTTCAAATGTGGTCTCAGACACTTAATAATTACTTATCTGTGTGGCCGTGGGCAAGCCACTTAAGACCATTTGACTTGCAAAAATCTAAAAAAAAGAGAACTGATGAAGTAAATTGTTTCATAAAATTTGGGAAATATTTATGATTTTAATGGAGTGAAAAAATAGAACCAGGAGAATAATTTATGCAAAAATGTTATTATGAAATGAATCTACTTAGAAGGAGTACGAAAACATGATCAAGAAAATGACCAACCACAATTACTGGAGGATTTATGATGAATCATACTATCTGCCTCTTGATAAATAATGGTTATAAATTCAGAATAGAGATAATTATTTTGCTTACTGTACATATTTCTAAGTGTTTTGTTAGTCTTTATTTCTCAGTGAAAGGGAGGAGTTAGGTGGTATACAAGAGGAATTCTTAGGAGAGATAGAAAATATATCTGGAACAAACAATTCCGAAACCAAAGAGGTCACTATTTACAACTGGTTGTTATTTTTAAAATTCTATAAAGGTGACTTATTCTATTAAAAGGTAAACTATTTAAGTACAATCCAATCTGAAATTTTCACAGAGAACTTCAAGGTGTCTCAGTATCACTTCTTCTGATTCTCTTGTGAGCACTTGCCCACTGTGAGTTCTCCATAAAAGAGTTTTTTTGTCAAGTATATATTTCTGAGATTGTAAAACATGTCCAGTTCATTGTAGTTGCACTCTCTGTAGTAATGTTGGAATGCTAGGTAGTTTAGCTGGAGAAAGGACCTCAGTGTCTGGTATCTTCTCCTGCCAGGTGGTCGTCAGAATCTTCCTAGAGTAATTTAAATGGAAGCAATTCCATTTCCTGACATGGCTCTAACAGACTGCCCCAGTTTCACAGGCATATAGCAATGAAGTCAGCACAACAATACTGTAGATCTTTAGTTTTCTCCCATACTATCTTTTGGAGGCTCACAAATGTTGAGCTAGCTCTGGCAATACATGTGCCAAACTCATTGACAATGTGGGCCTCCTTGAAAAGAATATTGCCAAGGTAAGTGAACGTCTCTACAGTATTCAAAACTTCTCTATTTGCTTTAGAATTAAATCTACAGCATGGGAGAAATTGGCATAGTACCGCCAAGCATGGCATGCCCTCATCAGTGAGGGTACTACACTCAAAATAGAAGGCAGAATTGAAAGAGTTCAAAGAGAACCTGACATTGCTAAGTTTAGAGTACCCACCCCATGTATTCACATGGACTATGTGTGCCAAATCTGTGGCAGAGCATTCTGAGATTGTATTGGTTTGATCAGCCACTGTCAGATACACTGTAATTTGTCTCAAGCATAGTGATGTCATTCTGGTGTTCTTTGATAACAAAGGACAAGTAAAAACCAACCAGCCAAACAATTTAAGTAGATGGGATAATCAATGGAGTTCCTACTTTACTTCAATGACGTGCCTCGAAACCTCACATTCTATGTTCTAAAGATCATATTTGACATTTAGTGTTTGAAAACCTCTCATATTCTCAGGTCTCTTCTAGCTATGACATTTTTGATATCTAGAGGTCTTGAACTCTGAGTAAAATTTGGCTACCTTGAAAAGCATACTGGGACAGCATGCCAAGAAGAACCACCTACCCACAAAGTTTCTTCTCCATACAAAAGACATTGGGCAAGAGAACTTTGCACAAATTTCTCAAGCTGCTTTTCTCTACCTGATGTTACTGGAACTATTTTCACTCTCAGGATAATAGTTGGAACTTTCTTCCACAGTACCCAATCAAAAATGGTTCTCTCTTAAGGAAGAAGACTTTAGTAGCCATAGATAGAGAATTTCAAATAAAAAAAACCAGATTCCCCATAAACTCCATTTTAATTCCTTGAGGTTATGAATGAAAAGTTATAAAAATGAGGATATAAATTATTTCTAGTGGACAGATGGGAAAGAAACTGACTTCTCTACAATAAAGAACTGGAGAAAGAATAAATAGCTTAGGCAGAAAAATCTCACACAACAAACTACCAGATGAAGATCAAGAGAACTCCATGTGACAGCCAATACCTATTAGAACAATCTCCATAAACAGAACTAGGTCTTATATTGCAAACTATCTCTTTTTACAAATAGAAAACTTAAACAAATATATAAGGGAGAAGTGCTTTAAGTCTTACTATACTGCCAAAAACTCCTTAAAATACAAAAAGTCTACATATAATATTTGAAGAAATCACAAATGAGGACTGACCAAACCTATATGAGTCCAAGTGAGAAATAAAAGAAAAAAAATACACTTCTCAGTTCCTCACAGAAATTCCATATTTTAAAGTTAAATAAAATTTCTTAACTAAAACCCAGAGCCTCTAATTCAAAAATAAAATGCAAAAAGACAGAAAGAAAGGAAAAGTTCATATAACAATATACCAGTCATCATCACATAAGATATGATGTCTAGCATTGTTAAGGACAAGTGTGATAATAATATTCCAGAAAGTAGAAGTTAAAGCAAAACAATGCATTGCCACTGAAATAGCAAGGCAGAGTATAGTATTCCCGGGGGAAATGTGACATTAATGAATGGAATGGAATAAGTATATAGTAACTGACTCTCTGTGTGGGCTATTGTGATAGCAATTTCAGTATTAGCCTATGTAATACTCTGAACAACCTGTGAAGCTGGTGCTATTATAGAAGACAACAGAATACTCCATAGTATTTATGATGTATACATACTTAGTATTTTAAACATTGGAGTCAAGAGAAACATGGAGAAATATATGTTTTTTGAACCGATGCTGAACAAAATAAACAGAACCAGAAGGACATTGTACACCCTAACAGCAACAAGGGGGTGATGTTCAACCTTAATGGACTTGCTCATTCCATCAGTGAAATAATCAGGGACAATTTTAGAGTATCTGCGATGGAGTCAAGCAAAGACCAAAGTTTATTACCTTCAATTTAAATAACAAGTTGTCTTATGTACTGCATAATTTTGCTATCTCTAATTTTTTTTATTTTTGCCTTGAGGATATGATTTTTCTCTCAACACATTCAGTTTTGATCAATGAATAACATGGAAGCATGTTACAAAAAATGTTAAAATTGTCAGACTACCTTCTGTGGGGGGGTAGGGGAAGAGAAAGGGAGGGTGGAGAAAAATTGGTAAAATTCAAAAATCTAACTAAAGTGGTATTAACTGCTATTGGAAATAATTTGAAAAAAATATGTATATAGTAAGAAAAATTATTTTAGCTTATGAAGTAGCACTTCTTTAGGAGGTCTTTCTTAGTTACCCCAATTGCTAATGCCATTCCTTCTAAGATTACTTTCCATCTCTGCAATGTTTATTGCATAATTATTGATTTACATATATTGCCTCCACTAATAGAATGTTAACTGTTTCAAGTCAGGGATTTCTTTTTCCAGTAGCCTTTTCTTTGCATCCTGTACACTTGTCATGACTGGAACATGATAAAAGTTTATAATAAAGATTACAATAAAGAGAAATATATGCTTTTGAGCATTTGGAATGATTTATGTTTTAAGTATTCATATTCTAATAAGGAGGAAAAACCCATGTCTCCTTAGTACTCTGCTGTCTTCATAGACTGAGAGAGCATAAACTTATATATAACTGGAAGTCAGTTTTTTATTATAATTTTCTTACTAACTGAAAATTAAAGGAATGGGAAAGAAATAGCCTCGGGAAGAAAAGGCAAAGAACTTAGTATTTCATTTAATGTAGCTCAGACAAATATGAAGTAAGTATAGCACTGTCTTTTTTATCTGAAATAAACATGGATTAAATTCATACATGTGCATGCAAAAAGATTCTTACAAGTTGAATTTGCCATTTGCTATTACTTTTTTGGAATATATATATATATATATATATGTATATTAGATTTTTCAATGCAATCGATTTACATGGATTGCTCAAGGCCACATGGCTAGGTATCCCTGACTCCAGGGCCTCTGCTTTATCCACTATGTCACCTAGCTGGCACCATAATGTATATATATATATACATATACATATATATATATATATATGTATATGTATATACAGAGAGAGAGAGAGACCTAGAAAAGGCCAACTTGGTGTCATAGTGATGAGAGTATTATACATGGATTTTAAATCACACATCAGCAGCTGACAATCCTTGTTATTCTAGAGAAATCACTTTCAGCATAAGCTTTCTGTTTAGTAAAATCATGGGAATTGACTTGGTGTTGTCTAAGGATGCCAGAGTTCTATGATCTTATAGGTGCTACAGAAAGCATATAGAGTGCTTATGCACGTGTGGTGGGAGAAGACCATAAGAATTAAAGGGAATAGAATAAAAGAGAATAGAGGGATGGAGAAGGGACATCTGGGAAAGATGCATGTGTCCATGTGTGTCACAGACTTATGTCCCTTGGTGGTCTGATCTTTGAAGCCTTGTTAACCTGAGGTCAAATCCTCCTTCACTTTCTGCATTATTATTTGAAATTGGACAATTCACTTAGAATGCCTAAACCTTGGTTTCTTCTGTTATAATTAAATGGAACTGGACTTAGTGACCCTTAAGGTTCTTCTGACTACCAATGTATTATCATATTGCTTATAAAGAGAGAAAGAAAAGCCAACTTGTTATAAGATTGAAATGAAAATAAAGAAAAAAAGCTTTTGATGAGGAAAGATTGATAGGGAGGTAGAAATAGAAGATAAACACAGAAAAAACTATTAGACTGAACAGGTAATGAGGGAAGAGCCTATTGTAGGAGATTTTGAGTATGAGACCACAGGTAAAGAAGGAAGTCATACTTGGTGCAGTGGGGAGAAAAATCCAAGGGTTATACTAGATGTAGGACTATAGTTTTAATGAAGGATATTTGAATTTGAATGTTATAACAAAATAATGTGTGTTAGTGGAACAAATTCACATGATTTCTTTCAAACTAAGTTATATTTCTGTTATTTCATTGTACAGAAATTCAGAGCTTCCAATGTTGCATCTTCTCTGTTATATTATGGGTACCATTAAGAGAATAGCAAGCACTTGTGGATTTAGGTTAGAAGGAGAAAGATATGATTAGAGTTAACAGGGTATTAGCAAGGAGGGAGACAGAAAGAAAAGGTCACTCCAAAGGCAGGGGCATAGAATGTGGGTTTCACAGAGCTAGATCTCTGAGTACACTGTTCCTGGAAGGATGAATTAGATGGGTTCAAATACTGACAAAGTCACACACTTTTTTATTTTTCCAAGGTGATGGGGTCAAGTGACTTGTACAAGGTCATACCACTACAGAATCATTAAGTGTCTGAGGGCAGATTTGAATTCAGGTCCTCCTGACTCCAGGGCCAGTGTTCTGTCCACTGTGCCCCCTAGTCACCCCATCAGTCACATTCCTCTCAGGTCTTTAATGCTAGGTGGATCACTTAAATTATATTCTGTTCCTCAGTCCTGAATTGTTAGGGATTTAGTCAATCACCTAAAATAATTCCTTCTAGATTCTAATCTCTGTCATTCTGGGATATTAAGAGTCAGGGAAAAGATCATTGATTATTCATTAGAATTTAGACTTAGACAATAGGGGCTTTAGGCAGACAGAGAGCCAGCATGAAGGCATTTTTCTAGAGAAGGAAAAGACAAAGAAAAAAAGAAGGAGAACAGAGCTGGAGAAACATGACAGAAATGCAGGTAGAATAGTGAAATCAAAATAAGGATGCCAAATAAACAAGAAACAGTCCCTTGGTAATCCACAAGGCAGTGTACAAGAGACAAGAGTAAAAGGAGTATAGGGAGCCAAGAGACAGAGTTAGGGGCCCAAAATTGAGAGAGAGAGAGAGAGAGAGAGAGAGAGAGAGAGAGAGAGAGAGAGAGAGAGAGAGAGAGAGAAGGACAATTTCTATTGTGGGGATTGGAAGAGACACAACTAAGGGACATGTTACAAAGAGTTAGCCGGTTACTCAACTAGCATTTATTGAGCTTATTCTATATACCAGGCAGTATGCTATGGTCTGGGAAGACAAATATAAAGAAACAAAAACAGAATCACTGCCCTCATAGAAGTATGACCCAGTGGTGGAAGTCATCATAGTAGATAGAGACAACTGAAAAGTGAGTGTGGCTCTGGAGAGGAGTTTACCCAGGCTGGAGCAAAGATTAAACTATGCTGAGTGTATCCTGGTAGGTAATGTAGAGCTGAATGGTATGGGTGCACTCCATAAAGGGTAGTTCTGGGAGGAACCATCCATTCAGGGAGAGATAGGATCTAATGATTCTTCTGCAAAGTGAATTCTAGGTCTGAAGAGATGCTCTAAGAAAAAAAGAGATGCATGGGTCTGATGGAGAAGACCAGAAGTTAGCCTAATGAGAAAAGAAGAGCAAAAGAATTTGGAGTCTTGTGTACCATAGTTCCAATCTTGCATTAGGTTGATAAGTAATTTAATCTCTCCCAGAAAAGGTTTCTTTCTCTAAAGAACCATGTCTTTTAATTGGATGATCTGTAGTTTCTTTCCAGCTCAATATTACTGTTAATGAAGAAGAGAGAAATCCTTCCTTACAATTCTACAAAGAAAGACAAAACATACAAGGAATAGGCCACTGAGACAAGAAAACGAGGACAGGGCCTGGTTTGGCTAGAATTAGTTGTCACAGAACCAAACAGAGCAAGAGAGACACACAGAGAAATAGAGAAATGTAAAAAGAATAATACATGATAATGGACAAAGAAATGAGAGAATAGACCATTGTGGAGGTTAGTGCATAACTGAGCAAAGAAACCACAGACAAGGAAAGAACACCTTTCAACTGTAGGTCAAGCCGAATAGAATTCATACTGGGAAAGAACATTATACAAACTGTTGGTAATTTGATTTGTAAATCCACATTGGCTGCTGACAAGCTTTGTTACATTGGAGAACCACTTAAGCAATATCACCTTCTGGTTTCCCCTCATTAAATGTATTAGGTAAGATTTGATTCTGATTAATGGCAAACCAATTCTATGATTCTTAGGATTCAAGAGAGAGAAAAGGATGAGCATTTGGAATTAAACATGGAAAGAACAGAGATAGATTTAGAATGAAAAAGGAATTGAGGACCAGAAAGAGAAAGAAAGAAGCATCCAAAGGAAATACAAATGTGTGCAGTGGGACAAAAATGTATATCCAAACAGCCAGATCTCCTAGCTGTCACTTCTTGGAAGTGAGAATATCCTGAATTCAAATCCTCCTTCACACTTTAATATAAGACTGGACAATTCAGTTAGAATTTCTGACCCTCTGTACCCTGTTATAGTGTAGTGGACTTGGACAAAATGGTCCCTTGGTTTCTGTCCAGCACCTTTTGATAATATTGATTATAGGGAGGAAAAGGAAAGAGTGGTTATAACTGACTGGGAATTAGAGCAAATAACAAAAGTTTCTGAGGAAGAGACAGAGAGATGATATAGATGGTGTAATAAAGAACAAGACCAAGAGAAAGATCGTTGGAGCTAAATAGAAAAAAATAGAATGCCAGCAAAATAGAGAAATAGTGAAAGATATAGAAAGAGAGACACAGAGATGAAAATGGTTTTGATTAAGATATTTTAACAAAATGGCACCCCTCTCCCATGGTTGGAGAGAGGGCCGGGAAACCTGAAAATACAAGCCCTTTTATGCACTTTTAAATAGTACATTCCTGCCCCTTCATGCTGGGGTCACAATTATAATAGACACATTGGTTCCTATACATTTTCCCAGCCTGCTCATTATACTAATGAGCAAGAACAGATAGATCTCCTTGAGCATGTGCAGCATGTGCAAAGGAGAAGGTCAAGATCCTAGGTTACTCTTGACCAGTTAAAAACTATAAGCACTAGTTTCTTTTAATCTTGCATTTGTCTTCTTTGGATTGGGATTAGGAGAACTCTCCCAGTTTTGTGACTGGCTGGGGCCTTCCCCCCTTTGTAATGGATTTCAAAGATGCCCCCTCCACACCCTGTGAAGAGAAACAAATCTCATCATTCCTCATACTAAGCTTCTCTTTTCTGTTTCATTATAACTAAATTCAGAAACAGAGAGACACAGAGAGAAAGGCAGAGACAGAGAGAGAGAGAGAGAGAAAGTGAGAGAGAGAGAGAGAAAGAGGAGAGAGAGAGATTATTTCATGAAAATAAAGAAGGTAGTGATAGAAGACGCTTTATGAGGGAAAATGAGAAGTATTCAGAGACCATAGGTGTGAGAGAAGTGTGAAGGGTAGGTACACCTGACCAGCGTAGGGCAAGCCTGCTAGGTGTCTTAATGGACAGAACTCTCTACTTTGAACTCACTGTTTGAGGTTCAGTCCCATAATAGCTGCTGACAACTTTGTGACTCTGGAGAAATTACTTAACCATTGTCATTCTCAGTTTTTGGTAGGTCGTGGTGCTGGACTTGATGGTGTCTAACAATGTTGAAGCACTGTAATCTTATTGGTAGCAGAGAGAGCAAAGGAAGCCCTTGTGGTCTTGGGGTAGAAGAAGAAAGTTAGATTTGGGGGGAAGAGGGCATCAAGGGATGACAGATATAAGGAACAGCCCCCTGGGTTTGATATTAAAGGTTCCTAAGAACTATGTTCTTAGGGTTCTGATTTATGAAGTCTTCTGATCCAAGTTTATATCTTCCCTTTCTTTATAATTTTTTTGAAACTAGACAGTTCATTTAGTGTTGAATCTCTATTTCTTTCTTTTTTATAATTAAAGGAATTTGCCTTTAATTGCCCCTAATATTCCTTCCAGCCATGAATCTATGAGCATCTTTGTAACAGAAATTTTTTAAGGTTTTTTTTGAAAGACAATGGGATTAAGTGGCTTGCTCAAGGCCACACAGCTAGGTAATTATTAAATATCTGAGGCTGGATTTGCACTCAGGTATTCCTCACTCCAGGGTCGGTGCTCTATCCACTCTATCCACACTAGCTGACCCTGTAATAGAATTTTTTAAAAGCCACTTATTTTTGGTTGGGAATTAGAACCAGTAAAATAAAAGCTCTTATGGAGGAAGAAAAATGAGGGAGAGTGAAAGAGAAAGAAAGAGATTGAGAAAGGGCAATACAGTTATAAAATCAGAAAGAGCCAGAGACAGAGAACTAGAGACAGGAAAAGAAAACAATGAAAGAAAAAAAAGGAATCAGGTAAGAGAAATTTTTGATAAAAGTGAGCAATAGAATAAGGAGTCCACAGAAAATGAAAAGAAAAAAAAGAGGGGGGGGACCTTTGCAAATATAGAATTGTGTTGTTGTCATTGTGGTAAGAACATTGACTTTAAGTGCCACCAATAGCCACTGCCAAGTTTGGATGCTCTGGAGAAGTCACTTACCTACTGACAGTTTCAGTTTTCTCCTCACTAAATTTATTTGGTCGGTTTTGATCATGTCTAAAGGTGTTCCAGCTCCACGATCTTCGAGTTTCCAGAGGGAGAATATGATTGTCTACCTGTTTGGAATAGAGTGATAGAATTAGAGAGAGCAGGCATTGAAGGAAAGAAGAAGGCTGAAGCAAAGGGCCACAAGAAATATAATTTTGTGGATCTGGGAAAATATGCATAACAAAAGATTAAGGTTTCCTATTAGAGTCTTCTGAGTAATGCAGATGACCTGAGTTCAATCCTGATTCACATTTTTAATAGGTGTTTAACCCTGTATAATTCAGTGACTGATAAAAGAGTTCATTATGGAGGAAATAAGAAATAGAGATAATCGAACAAGGTAAAAGAAAGATGCAAAGTAAAGAGGCATCTTGCAGGTCTAGAACATGCCAGATAGGTATCATAGCGTATAGAAAACTCTGTGGAATTCCCTCACAGAGGGATCCATTAATTCTAAAGCTCTGATCATCATCAAAAAAAAATAACAAAGAAAAGTCACTTATTATTTTTTAAAATTTTTATTTATGTATTTGTTTTCGTATACTATATTTTTCCCAATCTCTCTTCCCTTCCCCCACTCCCCACAGAAGGCAGTTTAATAATCTTTACATTGTTTCCATGCTATACACTGATCTGAATTGAATGTGTTGAGAGAGAAATCGTATGGTTAAGAAAAAAATAAAATATAAGAGATAGCAAAATTACATATTAAAATAACTTTTTTTTTAAAATTAAAGGTTATAACGTTTGGTCTTTGTTCAAACTCCACAATTCTTTTTCTGGATACAGATGATATTCTCCATAGCAGATATCCCCAAATTATCCCTGATTGTTGCACTGATGGAATGAGCAAGTCCATTAACATTGATCATCACCCCCTTGTTGCTGTTATGGTGTACAATGTTCTTCTGGTACTGTTCATCTTGCTCAGCATCAATTCATACACATCCATTCATACTTCTCTGAATTGCCATCCCCACTGTTTTCTAATAGCACAATAGTGTTCCATTATGCACATATACCACAATTTGTTCAGCCATTGTCCAGTTAATGGACATTCACTCAATCTTCAATTATTTGACACCACAAATAGAGCTGCTCTGAATATTTTGGTACAAGTGATGTTTTTATCCTTTTTCATCATCTCATCTGGGTACAGTCCCAGTAGTGCTATTGTTGGAACAAAGGGTATGCACAATTTTATTGCCCTTTGGACATAATTAAAAATTGCTCTCCAGAAAGTTTGGATGACACCACATCTTCAACAACAGTGTATTGGTATCCCAGATTTCCCATTTCCTTCCAACAGTGATCATTGTCCTTTCTGGTCATATTTCCCATCCTGATAGGTGTGAGATGTAACCTCATAGCTTCTTTAATTTGCATTTCTCTAATCAATACTGATTTGGAGCAGTTTTTCATATGACTATTGATAGCTTTGATTTCTTGATCTGTAAATTGCCTTTATATAACCTTTGACCATTTTGTTATTTTGGGAATGCCTGTTTTGAATAAATTTAACTCAATGCTTTATATATTTTAGAAATGAGTCCTTTCTCAGAAGAAATGGTTGCAAATATTGTTTCTCAATTTACTACATTTCTTTTTATCTTGGTGGCAGTGGTTTTGTCTTGCAAAAATTTTGTAACTTAATGTAATCAAAATTATCTAATTTGTTTTTAATGATGTTCTCTATCTCTTCCTTGTTCATAAACTGCTTCCCTTTCCATAGATCTGACAGATAAACTATTACTGGATCTCTCAGTTTTTATCCTGTACCCATTTTGATCTTATCTCAGTATAGGGTGTGAGATGTTGGTCTAACCCCAATTTCTGCCATACTAACTTCCAATTATCTCAACAGTTTTTATCAAAGAGAAAGTTTTTAATCCCCAAATGTGGAGTCTTTGGTTTTATCAAATAGCAGATTACTACAATCATTTCCTGAAATCTCTTGTGCACCTAGTCTATTCCTCTGACCCACCACTCTATTTCTTAGCAAATACCAGACAGTTTTGATGACTGGTGCTTTATAATATAATTTTTGGTCTGGTAGGGCTAAGCCACCTTGTTTTGCACTTTTTGCATTAAATCCCTGAAAATTCTTGACGTTTTATCCATATTAATTTACTTAAATTTTTTCTAACTCATTAAAATAATATTTTTTGAATTTTGATTGGTAGCGCACTAAAGTAGTTTAATTTAGCTAGAATTGACATTTTCATTATATTAACTTGTTCTATGCATGAGCAGGTGATATTTGTTCAGTTATTTAAATCTAATTTAATTAGTGTGAGACATGTTTTGAATTGTTTTCAAAAAGTTTCTGACACTGCCTTGGCAGGTGGACTCCGAAGCATTTTATATTGTCTGAAGTTACTTTGAATGGGACTTCTCTTTCTAACTGTTTCTGTTGAATCTTTCTAGTATTATATAGAAATGTTGAGGATTTGTGAGGGTTTATTTTACATCCTGCCTCTTTCCTAAAGTTGCCAATTGTTTCTAGTAATTTGTTAGATAATTTTTTAGTATTCTCTAGGCATACCATCATGTCATATGCAAAGAGAGTTTTGTCTCTTCCTTCCCTATTCTAATTCCCTTAATTTCTTTTTCTTCTTTCATTGCAGAAGCTAACATTTCTTACACATTATGTAGTAGTAGTAATGATAATGTGCATCCTTGTTTCACCACTGATCTTTATTTAAAATTTTTTTATTTATTTTTGAATTTTATATTTTTTTCCCAAAACTTGCTTCCCTCCCCCCACTCCCCACAGAAGGCAGTCTGTTCATTTTTACATTGTTTTCATGCTATATACATTAATCTAATTGAATGTGTTGAGAGAGAAATCATATCCTTAAAAAACAGAATATAAGAGATAGCAAGATTACATAAGATAACATGATTTTTTTTTTAATTATAGGTAATAGTCTTTGGTCTTTGTTCAAACTCTGCAATTCTTTCCCTGGATATAGATCATAGTGTCCATTGCAGATAGCCAGAAATTTTCCTTGATTCCTTGATTGGTGCAATTATGAGATGGTCAAGTCCATTAAGGTTGATCATTAACCCAATGTTGTTGTTATGATGTACAATGTTCTGCTTCTGCTTATCTCACTCAGCATCAGTACTTTCAAATCCCTCCAGACTTCTCCAAATTCCCATCCTGCTTGATTTCTAACAGAACTATAGTGTTCCATAAGGTACAGATTTGTTCAGCCATTCCCCAGTCGACAGACATTCTCTCAATTTCAAATTCTTCGCTATGACAAATAGAGCTGCTTTGAATATTTTCGTACAACAATAATGCATTAGTGTCCTAGATTTCCCACATACCTTCCAACATTGATCATTATTTTCTATGATTATATTGGCCAATCTGAGAGGTGTGGGGTGGTTCCTCATCGCTGCTTTAATTTACATTCTCTAATCAGTAATGCTTTAGAGCAGTTTTTCATATGACTATGGATTTCTTTGATTTCCTCATCTGTAAATTGCCTCTGTATATCTTTTGACCATTTTTCAAATGGGGAATGACTTATTTTTTTATAAATGTGACTAAGTTCTCTAGGTATTTTAGAAATGAGTGCTTTGTCAGAAATGCTAGTTGCAAAAATTGTTTCCCATTTTACTACATTTCTTTTGATCTTGGTTATAATGGTTTTGTCTGTGCAAAAGCTTTTTAATTTAATATAATTGAAATTATCTAATTTGTTTTTAATTATATTCACCATCTCTTCCTTGGTCATAAACTGCATCCCTTTCCCTAGATCTGATAGTTAACTCTTCCTTGATCTCCTAGTTTGCTTATAATATAGTCTTTTGTGTCTGAGCCCTGTATCGATTTTGATCTTATCTTTGTAAAGTGTGATGTGTTGGATTAATCCAACTTTCAGCCACACTACCTTCCTATGTTCCCATCAGTTTTTATTGAATAGAGTGTTTTTAATCCCTAAAGCTGGACTCTATGTCACCCCTGATCTTATTGGGACTGTCTCCAGCTTATTCCCACTGCATATAATGCTTGTTGATGGTTTCAGATAGATACTGCTTATTATTTTTAGAAAAAATCCATTTATTCCTAAGCTTTCTATCATTGTTAGTAAGAATGAGTGTTGGATTTTGTCAAAGGCTTTTTCAGCCTTTCAAAATTTATTGAAATAATCATGTTATTTCTGATAGGTTTGTTATAGACATCATTAATTGTATCAGTTTTCCTCATATTGAAGCAACCGTGCCTTCCAAAGATGAATCCTACTTGGTCATAGTCTATTATCCTAGTGATAACTTGCTATAATATCTTCGCTATGATTTTATTTAAGGTTTTTGTATCTGTTTTTCTTAGGGTGATAGGTCCGCAATTTTCTTTTTCCATTTTGACTCTTCCTGGTTTAAGTATCAAAACCATACTGTTGCCATAGAAAGAGTTAGGTAGAGTTCCATCTTCACCTGTTTTTCCAAAGAATTTATATAGAATTGGAACCAATTGTTTCTTAAATGTTTGATAGAATACACTTGTGAATGCACCTGGGCCTGGAGATTCTTTCTTAGGGAATTCATTGATGGCTTGTTGAATTTATTTTTCTGTTATAGGATTATTTAGGTATTTAAATGCTCTTCATTTAACCCGGGCAACTTATATTTTTGTATATATTCATCCATTTCACTTTAGATTATCAAACTTATTGGCATACCATTGGTTAAAATAATTTTAAATTATTACGTTGATTTCATCCTCATTGGTGGTGAGTTCACCTTTTTCATTTATGATACTTGCAATTTGCTATTCTTTCTTGTTTTAAATCAAATTGTTGTATAAAAGAGTTTTAAATATTTTATATATTGTATAAAATAGAGTTTTATCAATATCATTGTTTTTCATTAAACTAACATGATTTTATTTATTAGTACAATAACTTTCTTACTTTCAATTTTATTGATTGTTCCTATAATTTTTAGAATTTCTAATTTCATATTTATTTGAGGGTTTTAATTTGTTCTTTCTCTAGTATTTTTTAGTTGCATTCTTAATTCATTGACTTCCTCTTTCTCTAATTTATTCATGTAAGCATTTAAAGATATAATATGTCCCCTGCCGACTGTTTTGGCTGTATCCTATCTGTTTTGGCATATTGTTTCATTACTGTCTTTATTTAAGATGAAATCATTAATTCTTTTCTATTATTATTTGTTTGATCCACTCATTCTTTGAAATGAGATTATTTAGTTTCCACACAGTTTTAGATCTAACTCTACCTGACCCATTTTTTTTTTCGATTTTCAAAGGCAATGGGTTTAAGTGGCTTGCTGAAGGCCACATGGCTAGGTAGTCATTAAGTGTCTGAAGCTGCATTTGAACCCAGCTCCTCCTGACTCCAAGGCCAGTGCCCTATCCACTGTGCCACCTAGCCTCCCCTTACCTGATCCATTTTTGCATATGACATTTATTGCATTATGATGTAAGAAGGTCATATATTTGCCTTTCTGCATTTGATTATTAGATTTTTATGCTCTAGTACATGATCAATTTTTGTGTGTCATGTAATGCAGAAAAAAATTGTATTTTTTCTACCCCCATTCAATTTTCTTGAAAGGTTTATCATGCCTAAGTTTTCTAACATTCTATTTACCTCATTAACTTCTTTCTTTTTTATGGTTATATTTATCTAAATCTGAGAGTGGGAGGCTGAGGTCTCCCACCAGAAGAATTTTGCTGTCTATATCTTCCTGTAACTCCTTCAGGTTCTCCTCCAAGTATTTGGATGCTATACCACTTGGTGCATCCATATGTACTATTGAAATTTCTACAACGTCTGTGGGATCTTTGTGAAGGATATAGTTTCCATCCTTTTCTCTTTCAATGAGATGTATTTTAGCAGCTGTTTGTCAATTATAGATTTCATCCTGGAGACTCTGGAGGTCAGTGAATAGTGGAGTTCAAAGTTTGGATTTGATCATTTGCATAGCTGGTGGAGAATAGAGTGGAGTAGGGGGGGAAATGGAAACAGGAGAAGCAAAAAACATGACTCCTTCAACAGTCCAGGAATGAAATGATGAGGAACTACCTCAAAGTGTTAACAGTGTCAAAGGACAGAGGTGGCACATGTGAGAGATGTTAATAAGGCAAAATGGACAATCTATAGTAAGAGATAATGAATCCTTTGGTTTTCCTACTAAACATTTCCCCTTTTCTCCATTGACTCATCTCCTTTGTTTTCTTCTTTTTTTAAGTTAATATTTATTTATTCTCATTTTGTACAAATAATGTTTTTTATGCATTAATAGAATATTCTTGTTTAAGAGTAAACAAAATACTCCATTTCCCAAAAAATATAGATTTGTCTGAGTGATAAAATAAAGGGGAGAGAAAAAATAAAATTTAAAATTAATAAAAATAATAGAAATAATTGTAGGTATAGCCAGGTGGTGCAGTGGATGGAGCACTGGCCCTGGAGCCAGGAGCACCCAAGCCCATATCTGGCCACATACACCCCACAATCACCCAGCTGTGTGACATGCAATCCACCCCAATCCCACTGCCCTGCAAAAACAATACAAAAAAAGAAAAGCAAGATGCAAAATAACATAAAATAATAGTAGGGGTGGTTGGGCATAATATTGCTTATGCCTTGGTAATCTGGTTATAAAATCCAAATTTGTTTCTTAGGAAGTTGTATTTTCTTCTTTTCATTGAAGTTAACCTTTCTTAGCAGCCTAATAGTTGCAGGCTAAACCAGGTAGAATGTAACAAACAGGCCACAAACTTTCTGTCCATAAGTGTTTTATCTAGCTCAAACATATGAAGACTTCCCCTGGGCAACGTGCAGATGGGAACAACTTACTTTTTCTGAAGTTGCATTCCCTTTACAGAAGATTGATTTGGGTTTTACATAATTATATTCCTTTTCCAGTTGGTTGATTTTATTTTTTGAAGTTACATTCTTTTTTCAGTTGGTTATTTTTACTTTTAAAGGAGCTAATTCCTTTGTCTAATTTATAACTGCCCTATATTTCTCAATTTTTTTATTTTCTATCTTCCTGTCTTCTTCAATTTTATTTTTTTTAAAAATTCTTCTATGAAATTTTGGATTTGAATCTAATATAGAGATTTCTTTGAGCCTTCCCATGTAGGTAATTTTTAACTTGTTTCTTATTCTGAGGTGGCATGTTTATTATCTCTGTTTATGTAGTAGCTTTCTATGATTAGGGCTCTTTTAGCTGTTTTGGTAATTTTGACACACACACACACACACACACGCACACACATATATATATACATATACATATATATAAATATGTTTGTGTATGTGTGTTTTTTTGTGTGTGTTTGTGTGTGTGATTGTGTGTGTGTGTGTGGTATAGGGATAATAAGGAGCACAGACTAAATTTCTTTTTTGTTTTGTTTTGTTTTGTTTTTGCTGTGGCTGGGTTCTGATCCCTGGCTTATTGTTGGCCAAGATATTGACTATGCAACCTAGGCACTGCCTTTGCAGAACTTTGTTTCCTTCTTTAGGTTCATTCTCTGCCTATGCAGTGATTTATTCCCAACCCAGTGTCATCTTTTGTCCTTTTGTTCCCAGAGTTAAGACTTTGTGCAAGGTTGGAACACTTTCTGCTGAATACCTATCTAGTTGCTGGGTCTTGTGATGTTGTCAAGCTGCTGAGACCTGAACTGCATGGTGGCTAAAAGCCTCCCTGCTGCCTTTCAATTATCTTCCACCTAGCTAGGCTTTATCCCCCTTCCTCCCAAAGTTACAGGTCTTCACTGAAGATGCTCCAAGATTTCTACAGTTGAAGATTTCTCTAGATATTTTTTATCTTTTCTTTTCTTTTCTATGAAAAGACCAGGAATAAAATTTAAATAATACAATATCAGAAAAAGAAAATAGACCTTTTTCTTAAAGAAGTACAAAAATACCCTTGTAATCAATAGATTCACAGGAAATTCTTTCCAAGTATGAAAGAACAGATAATACCCACATGCCACAAATTATTCTGTAAATATTTTCTATGTGAGAGAAATAATTCTCTTTCTACATTAACAAGGGAAAGAGTAAATTCAAAAAGGAAATTATAAGTCAATACAATGTTTTTAGGGGTTTTTTTTTGCAAGGCAAATGGGGTTAAGTGGCTTGCCCAAGGCCACACAGCTAGGTGTCTAAGAGTTTAAGTGTCTGAGACTGGATTTGAACCCAGGTACTCCTGACTCCAGGGCCGGTGCTTTATCCAATATGCCACCTAGGCGCCCTTAAGCCAATACAATTAATGAATATTAACTCTGAAATTTTAAATAAAATCTTATCAGAGTACAGTGGTTCATACAGGAAATCAATTAGGATCAACTGGTATATATATATATATATATATATATATTTATATATATATATATATATATATATATATATATATATATAAGGGATGCAAGAATGGTTTAGTATTTAAAAAATACAATGAACATAATTTAATTGTATTATAGCCCCCAAAGCACAAATTATGCAATAATCTCAATAGAATGAAAATCTTTCACAAAATATAACAATCTATTATGCTAAATATTCTAATATCATAAAAAGAATCTAAAACTGAAAACAGTTATCTTTTTCAAATACAATATGTCACATTGAGTACAGGATTAAAGTAAAGATTTCCATTCTTCCCATTATTATTCAATATAGCAATGGAAATATTAGTAACAGCATTAAGATAAGATAAAGAAGCTAAAAGAATGAAGAGGTAAAGAAGAATTCAAGTATCCCTCTTTACTGATGATTTGATGTTTTAATTGGAAAACTCCAAGATAAAAAGAGAGACAATTAATAGTCTACAAAGCCGTACACTAGAAAATGAATCCTCAAAAATCAACAAAAATATTTTACAACAATAGAGAAGAAAAAAGAACAGAAAGGGAAATACTTTGAGAAGTAACTTCAAAATGCATAAAATATCAGGCATTCAACCTTCCAAAAGACCCACAAAAATGACTTACATAGATGCAACTGCACAATTATAATTTAAAAAATGAACAATCTAAATCCCTGGAGGAATACTCAGTACTCATGGCCATGCCATGGCAATAACATCAAAATGACAATAATATCAAAATTCAATTAAAATTTTAATGTTGTAACAGTCAAATTACAGAGCTTGATAAAACAAAATTGCAGAAAATAAGATATGTAGAATATCAAGTGAAATTATGAAGAGAAAAGTTAATAAAATGGCATAAAAGAATATGTTTACCTCAAACTATGCTTTAACAGATCTCTCATGCAATTCTACTTAAAATCCAAGGGCAAGAGATAAAAATAGAAATTCCATTTAAAGTAACCATAGACAACATAAAATACTTGGGAGTCTACCTTCCAAGACAAACCCAGAAACTGTATAAACACAATTGCAAGCCAGTTTTCACACAAATAACGTTACATCTAAACAACTGGAAAAATGTCAATTATCCTTGATTGTTGACTTAATATATTAAAAATGACAAATATATTTAAATTAAATTATTTATTTCGTGCTATACCAATCAAAATACCCAATAACTACTTTACTGTTGTAGAAAATATAGTTACAAACTTATTTGGAGCAAAAAAGTTCAAGAATATAGAGGGAACTGATGAAAAAAAATTAAAGGAAGGAAAGTAGCCACAATGTACCAGATGTGAAACTAAATTATAAAGCAGTGGTCCTTAGAACTGTCTTGTATTGGTTAAGAATAAAATAAATGAACCAGTCGATTAGGGTATGTACAAAAGAAAACATAGTAAATGATTATACTAATCTCTTGTTTTACAAACGCAAATATATTAGCATCAGGAATAAGAAGTCACTACTGGGAAAAACTGTTGGTAAAACTGAAAAATACCATGACAAAAAAAAGGCATAGACCTACATCTCATACTGTTTTCTAACATAAGTTCAAAATGGGTACAGGATTTAGACATAAAGGGGGAAAACCATTGACCAATTCATAGCTCAAGAATTGCTCTGTCAGATCTAAGGAAAGGGGAGAAATTTATGACCATACAAGAAATAGAGTACATTATAAATTGGAAAATGAACTATTTTCACTACATTAAATTAAAAAAAGGTTTTTGCACTAATTAAGGCAATGCTGTCAAGAAGGAAAACAGAAAACTGGGAAATAATTTCCTCTATTAAGGTTCTGATAATGTCTTGTTTCTAAAATATATAGAGAAAAGAGTAAAATTATAATATTACAAATCATTCCCTGACTGCTAAATGGTCAAGGGATATGAACAGGCAGTTTTCAAATGAAGAAACAAAAGCTATTTATAATGCTATGAAAAAATGTTTCATAGTATCATTTATTAGAGAAATGAAAATTAAAACGACCCTGTGTTACCACCTCAAACCCTATGAGATTGGCTAAGATGACAAGAAAATTGATTAATGTTGGAGAGGATTTGGATAAAATAGTACGCTAAAATATTTTTGCTGGAGTTGTGAACTGATTAAACCTTTCTGGTGTTTCTGGGGAGCAATTTGGAACTATGCCCAAAGTTCAATAAAACTGTCTATAACTTTGATCTAGTTCTATATCCCAAAGATATTGTCCTAAAAAAGGGGAAAAGTCCCACATGCACAAAAATATTTATTGGAGTTTTTTTTTGGTAGTGACAAAGAATTGGAGAATCAGGGAATTCCCACTAATTGGGAATGACTGAACACGTTATGCCAAAGGAATTTGAAATCATGAGGGATCAGACTTTACAAAAGCCTGAAAAGACATCCATGAACTGATATTGAGTGAAGTGAGCAGATCCAGCAGATCTTAGCATATATTAACAGCAACATTGTGACATGGATCAACTGTGTTAGCTGCAGTTCTTCTCAACAATCCAAAGATCAATGACATCCCTTAGTGACCCATTATGATAAATGGCATCCACATACTGAAAAAACACAAAAACCAACAACAGCAATAGACCCCCCCCCAGAGCCAAACAGACTATTAAATTTGAATACAAAACAAAGTGTACTGTGTTCACTTTTTAAAATATGTTTTTTGTCTTTTATTACTTCCTCAAGTTTTTTTTTCCCAGAGTTCTGATTTCCTTTTTCACAACATGATTTATACAGAAATGTGATAAACAGGAATGTACATGTATAACATTTATCAGGTTCTTCCCTGGCCATGGAAATTGCAGAGAAAAAGGGGAATGTGTAGAAAAATGTGGAACTCAAAAACTTGCATGTGGATGAATGCTGTAAACTATCTTTCTTTGCAATTGGGAAAGAAATAAAATTTTTCAAAAAGTAAAGGAGTCATAATCCAATTGATCAATGGTCAAAGGGTATGAACAGGCATGTTTTCAATGAGGAAATCAAACCTATATAAAATAATGTGAGAATATTGCTAAATATTATTAGTGAAATACATATTAAAATAACTTTGAGACATTATTTTATACCCATCAGATTGCCTAAAGTTACACATAGTTTTTTTTTAGGTTTTTGCAAAGCAAATGGGGTTAAGTGGCTTGTCCAAGGCCACACAGCTAGGTAATTATTAAGTGTATGAGACTGGATTTGAACTCAGGTACTCCTGACTCCAAGGCCCATGCTTTATCCAATACGCCACCTAGCCGGCCCCAAAAGTTTTTTGATTGAAAATGCCATCAACATTTAGCTGTTAGTGACAGGTAGATTTTGGATTGGAACTGATACCTGCTTAAGTTGCATGGAATATCCATTAATATTTCTTTGTTTTTAATTCCTGGTTTTCCTGGAGATCTTCTAGCAGAGCGGCTAATTCTGTGCTAGCTGAGCAGCTAGTTCGACTAAGAACTGGGGTTCCTTAGTTTGTTATTATGACTGGATAGTTTTAATATTTTGTGACAGAAAATGTTGAAGATCCTTAACGTAATTAGAAAGAAACTGTGTTTGTCCTCTTGCTTCCTGAACATGCGGTAGATAATTTGCATTAAAAGTCTCTACTAGATGACCAAAAAGTCAAAATATTCATTCATCTTGTCTTTGAATAACAGTTTTGAGTTTTGAAAAATTCACTGCTTAGTCAAAAACAAATGGGATAGCCTTTATTAAAGCATCCCCTAAAGCAATATAGTGCCTTTGCTGATCAATGTAAACTACCCAATCTGTCTCCTGAAAGTCTTTAAAAGTAGTTTTAATGTTGGCTATTCTGAACCAGTTCTTTGCCTCTCCTCTTCAACTAAGGTTATAGTTAACATATAACTTTCTGGGACATCTGGGTGATAGGAATACAAAATAATTTTAAACTGATCACAAAAGGGTTCTGGATCTTGACGGGTGTGGGTGCCATGACTTAAATTTATACTATGTGATAATATTAAGCTTAATATCAGATGTAACCTGTCCTTTTTCATGAAAAGTTAGAAAAGTCCGAGGGCATGGTTTAGTTTTCACCCTAAAAAGATAGATGTCAGTAGGTTCATTATTTTGAATTATCTGGAGCTGGGAAAACCTCATTAGAAACAGAATCTCTCTGGGCAGGAAAAGGAGGAGAGGGAGCAGAGACATATGAAAGAGATGAAATCGAAAATCAGGAACAAGGAACAATGAGACACATTGCAAAATAGGAAGAGGAGATGGAAAGTAAAGAAGAGAAGATTGAAGAGGAGGAAAGGGAAGAAATGGTGGCAAAAGGAGAAGATGAAATAGGAAATTAAGAAGAGTAAATTAGCAGAAATTGAATACAAAAATTAACAGATTTATAAGGAGATGAAATAGGATCACAAGAAGAAGAAATTGAAGAACAAAGAGTAGAGGTAATGGAGTAATTAATATTGGTATTGGGGATAAGCAACTGAAACAAAAGAGGAAGAAGGAATTGGAAGACAAAGAGAAGAGGGAGTATTACAGGGATAAGGATGAGGGGAAATGGAGGAATTAGAGAGGGACTAGAACAAAGAGGGGGAGAAAGTTAATGAGAAAAGAAAGGAGAAGCAGAACACAGAGGAGAGGAATTTGAATGAGAGTGAGTAGAAATAGAAAGAGTGACTGTGAGTAAGGATGGTTTTGAGTAGGGGGAGGGGACAGAGAGGCAGAAGGATCCTTAATACCAGGGAGCATAGGATAAATGGGAACAGATGGCTTTGAGTTTTTACTGGTATGTAGAATAGGACTCAGATTTGAAAATGGGTTGGATCTAGTAAAACCAGAATATTGAGGAGGACTAAAAGGCATTGAAGATGTTGAATAAAAGAGAGGATCAGAGACTGAAGAAAGTAGAAATGATGGAGATTTTGAAGAAGGCCAAAGTGTGAGGTTTGGAAGCTCTGGTGGCGTAGTAGGGGAATGGGCTCAAAAAGAGACCAGAGGAGAAAAAGAAACTGAAGCAGAAGCAGAAGACAGTTTTTGAGAAAACGGGGTGGGGGGGGTTGAAGGAGAAGAAACCTGTTTATGAGACTTAAGTGAAGAAATTTAGCTTTCTTTTGTCTTTGTAGTATCTCTCTAAACCAGTGGTGGAAACATTCCCATTCCTTTCCAGGTTTCTTATTACTTTTTAAATTAATTTTGATTTCAGTTAGTTCAATTTAACTTTCAAAAGAAACCCTCCTGGACCAATGCAAATTAAAGTCATCATTTATTACTTTATGCCAATACTGGAAAAATGAATGGTCATTGGAGTCACAAATGCTTAGTCATATAAAAAAAGGTGCCCTTTCTCCCTGATCTCTAATCCTAGGTTTAGATTGTTCCATGATCAGACACAAAAATCAAGTAATCAGCAATAACTACATACAAAATCCAAAAACCAAATAACACATTAAGCATGAAACAAACAAAAAGAAGATCATGTAATAGAAACTGGAAATAAGACAGAGTTTTCAGAAAAATTCCTATTTTTCACTAAAAAGTGCCAGAAGGTTAACCACTAGGCCACTTAGGCAAAGAAATACTTCACTTAGAACTGGGAATATGTCCTCATCATCCACTGACCACTTAAAAAAACAGGCAATTCTTACCAATCTGTGGTAATTCTCCAAATCAAAGGTAAAAAACTCCCACTGTAACTTCAATACCAAAGAAATCAATAAAAAACTAGAGTAATTTTAATTGAAAAGTAACAAACTTCAGACAAGCTTTATTACTGTGGCAAGCTCAAAAATCTGTCTAGGTTTTCTAGGGATCCCTTTTTTGTGGTGTTGTCCAGTGGAAAAGGTTATTCCATTGTCAAGTCATAATTGTCTACACCCACATATGTTAACTTAAAGTATTGGTTTAATGGAGGTGATCATCAACCTTGATGGATATGCTCATTCGATAAGTGAAACAACCAGGGACATTTTTTGGGTTATCTGCAAGGAACAATACTGCCTGTGGACTCTGAACAAAGACTGAAGACTACTACCTTCAAATTAGAAAAAAACTCAATATCTTATTTGTAATTTTGCTATTTCATACTTTGTTTTTCTTCCTTAAAGACATGATTTCTCTGTCACCACCATCTACTGAGATGGATGTATAACATGGAACTAATGTAAAGACTAACAGAATGACTTCTGTGGGGGGTGTGGAGAGGGAAGCAAGAATCGGGGAATATTTTTAAAACAAAATAAATAAAATCTTTCAAAAAATAAAGTATTGGTTCAGAATAAAACTGAGAATTTAAAAGTTACAGATCTCTTTCCTTCCAATGAGAGTAGACCAAACATTCCTTCTTTTTTCTTGGGCTTCATCCAACTTAAAACATAGGAGGGAAATATTTTCATAGTAGACATCAGAGATCATCAAACTGTTCTGTAATCTGAGAAAGCTTCATAGAACTCCATTCGTGGAATTTCAGTCTCCTGTTCTTTTGGTTAGAAATGGTGTGAGATTTTACCCATGAGGTTATCTACAGAAACAAATTCAGTCAGTGGAAAAGGTAATCAATTCATCACATAGACTTTTTTTTTTTTTGGTTTTTGCTAGGCAATGGTGTTAAGTGGCTTGTCCAAGGCCACACAGCTAGGAAATTATTAAGTGTCTGAGACCAGATTTGAACCCAGTTGCTCCTGACTCTAGGGTCGGTGCTCTATCTACTGCATGACCTAGCCGCCTGCAACACATAGACTTTTGAGAATTAATCAAGAAACACATGAATTGCAAATAGATTTCAGACATATAACAATAAAGATAATTAATTTAATAAAATAATAAATTTAATTCTCTTCCTAGAAATATGTGAACAAAAAATTATATTCCACAGATGAATTTATGTCTTTTCTCAAAATGAAGGAATGATGAAATCATTTTTAACTATTTTGATCTATTAGAATTTTCTAATTGGTCTCTTGAAGAACAGTCTTGATTATGGATAGGTGGAAGAAAAAATCATTTAAATTAAATTGAAATGTTTTAATTTATTTTGTAGATTTTTGTTGAATAATAAAGAATTAAACAATGTTCCAATGAGAGCAAGTATAAAATAGGATAACAAACTCATCACTATGACATTTTGTTAGCCAAAGCCTTAAGAACCTTTAGTTTAATGAATAATTTTTAATTGGGGGAGAAGTAGTTTCATCATTGTTCACAGAGTTGATATAAAGACACTTCATTTATTAGATTAAAATTCAATCATTTGAAATTCAACATTAATTTTAAAATTATAATTGAATTTCAACCATAGTTTGGTTATAGACACAAGACAAGCAACATTTAAGAAAAGCATTTTGAGGAAATTAACTGACTCAATAAAATCCACAGTAAAATTTAATGTCTATAAAGCTATTAATATTATTTTCAAATTGTGGCCTAGAATCCTTTACCTCAGTAAAAGTCGTAATAAAATCATGTGTTTGTTTGAGTACATGTACAATATTTTAAAAAAGAAAAATTGTTGCCAAACATTTTGACCAGCATTTTATTGGACTGAGAATCTATCAGTTAAGGTTTACTTGAAAAAACAGCAACAGTCCATAATCATGCAACAGACAATTCAAAAATGTGATTGAAACTCCTGCTGTAAATATTTTTTAAAATAATATAATTGGGATTTAGAGAGAACTCACTGACCTCCAGGAAATCAGTATGCATTTATTAATCCCTTACTATGTGGGAAACACTATAGTAATCCCTGGTGATAAAAAGAAAGGAAAAAGATAATCCCAGTCTTTGTGGAGTTCATTCCTTCTAATCTTGACTGCCTTGGTTTTGTTGTTATTTTTAATTTAATGTAGTTTAATTTTTTAATTTTTAATTTTTAATTTAATGTAGTTTTCATCACCCATTCTTCAATTTATAATGTTCTCTGTCTCTTCTTTGGTCAAAACTTTTCCCCTATCTGCATATTACATCAGATCGACTATTTCTTCTCATAACTGACTATTTCTAAAGGTTGTATGTATTCAGACTTTATCTTGGTATAGGGTGTGAGATGTTGGTCTTTGTCTAATTTATGCCTTTTCTTACTTCCCCCAGAAGTTTTTGTCACTTAGTGAGTTCTTATCCCAGAAACCAGTCTTTGGGTTTATTAAATAATAGATTACTATAGCCATTTACTACTTTTTTTTTACCTAACCTATTCCACTGATCTATCACTGTGTTTCTTAGCTAGTACCAGACAGTTTTGATAACTGCCATTATATAATACCATATTAGATTTAGTACAACCAGGCCACAGTTCTTTGCCTTTTTTTATTAATCCCCTCAAAATTCCAGACCTTCTTTTTTTTAGTTTTTTTTGCAAGGCAAATGGGTTAAGTGGATTGCCCAAGGTCACACAGCTAGGTAATTATTAAGTGTCTGAGACCAGATTTGAACCCAGGTACTCCTGACTCCAGGGCCTGTACTTTATCCACTGCGCCTCCTAGCCACCCCTTTTTTTATTTTATTAACTTTTTTCCAGAACTTTTGCTGCTCCAATTGAATTGTGTTACTATTTTTCTAGCCCTGTAAAATAGGTTGTCAAAAGTTTGTTTGATATGGCAAAGAAAAAGCCATTCTTTTATGTAGAATTGTTATTTTATTATGTTATTGTAGTCTAACTAAATGTAACTGACTCTTTTCAAATTGCTTACATCTGCCTATTTGTGTGGAAAGTGTTTTGTAAATCTGTTCATATGATTTCTTGGGTTGTCATGGAAAGGAGTTCAAATCCTGACTTAGAAACTTGCCACTTACTAGCTGTCGGACCTTGGGTAAGTCACTTAACACTGATTGCTTGGCATCCCAGGTGCATCTTCAGTCATCCTGACTCATTTCTGGCCTCTGGACCCAGGTAGCTCAGGAAGAGAAAGTGAGCCTGGTGTTTTAGTACAGCACCCCTCTATCAAATCCAGTTTGTCAGATTGTCATGGCATCACCTCCCCGATGCTAAGATCTTTGAAAATGAAGGACAAACATCAGCAGCAACAGCATCAGCCCCATATTGGTGTCATAAATAAATTTAGCAGAACCTTTCTACAACCTTTTTCCAAATGATTTGCAAAATAGTGATGAAAATGTTCTTTAAATGTTTCCCAGAATTTGCTTGCCAATTAATCTCACCCTGGAGATTTTTTCTTAAGAAACATATTGATGACTACTTCAATTTCTTTTTTTCTAAAATGAGGATATGTAAGTAGTTCATTTCCTCTTCTGCTAATCTGGGCGGTTAATATTTTTCTTAACATTCATCCATTTAACTTATGTCATCAGATTTGTTGTTTTACAATTAGGAAAACTTCTAAATTATTACATTTATTTTCTCTTCATTTGTGGTGAGTTCATCCTTCTCATTTTGGAGAGTGGTAATTTGATTTTCTTATTCTTTTTTTTAAAAAATCAGATTAAATAAATGTTTATCATTTGTATTGACTTTTTCATAAAACCTGCTAAGTTTTATTAGCTCAATAGTATTCTTACTTCCAATTTTATTAATTTCTCCTTTGATTTCAGAATTCCTAATTTAATATTTAATTGGAGATTTTTAATTTCTTCTTTTTCTATCTTTTTTAATTGAACACCCAGTTCATTGATTTCCTCTTTCTCTAGTTATATTTTCCATGTAGGCACCTAGGTGCACAGTGGCTAGAGCACGGATCTTGGTGTCAGGAGGACAGGACTTTGAATCTGACCTCAGACACTAGCTGTGTATTACTAACTGTGTGATCTTGAGCAAGTCACTTCACCCTTATTGTATTGGGAACTATCTCCAGTTGTAATGATTCATATATCTAGCCACTGAATTCAGATGACTCCAGAGGAGGAAGTGAATCAAATTCAAACTGAGGGACTCAAATTGAGACCGGTGACTCAAATTCAATTCATATAAATATCATATACCTGATATCAAGGCCATCTTCGAAAATGAAGAAACATCATCATTTATTAACCACATACTATGTATCAAACTCTAAAGTGAACCCTGAAGATGAAAAAAAAACAAAAGGCAACTACTGACTTTGCAAAATTCATAATCTAGTGGTGGAGGTTCTATTTAATGAGGTTCATAAAAGTGGATATGATCACTATTCGGAAAGCACTAGAATTAAGGAGGAATGGGACATCTATCCTATATAATGTGATATTTTATTTCGTCTTTTTTGGAACACAACGCAGTATGGAGGCAGAGATGAAGAGGGCAGAGAAACCAGTCATGAAGGGTAACCAGAGAAAATGGACAGAGGTGAGAGAAGTAGTTTCTTATTTGTGGAATAACAAGGAGTATAATGTTACTGAAAAAATTAGTGCTGGGAGTTGGACAATAGGACAAGGGGTTTAAGATTTAAGAAGACTGAAAAGAGTCAGATTATTGAGATCTTTGAACATTAAAAGATTTCATTTTTCATTCATTAGATTTATCAAGAATGTGTATGGCGAGAGAGAATGAACAGAGGTGGCTTCATCAGTCCTCTACTTGAGGAAAATAACATTGTGAGCTGAGTGGAGAATGCTTTTGATTAAATAAAGATTTTTCGTGTATTTTTAATGTCTTCAACTTTAATACTTTTATTTTGATCCATTTTGAACTTAAATACAAAATGAAGAAAGACAAAAATAACATTTCCATGTTCAAAGTGTAAGAAAGGATTCAATATAAGACAATAAATTTGGATTTTTTGGATTTCAAAAAATCCTTTGAAATAAGATATCCATGTGTTTTCTTTTTTTTCTTTTTGTTTTTAGGTTTTTGCAAGGTAAATGGGATTAAGTGGCTTGCCCAAGGCCACACAGCTAGGTAAATATTAAGTGTTTGAGACCAGATTTGAACCCAAGTACTCCTGACTCCAGGGCATGTGCTTTATCCACTTCTCCACCTAACCACCCCCTCCATGTATTTTCAAAGTAATTCAGGGTTTCTATGTTTCCTTCTAGGTTTTCTATTATTCTCTTCTGGTAACTTTTAGTTCTGTGTGATTTTCCTTTATTTTCCCCACCCTAGAGAAATCTTTAATGAAATACATGTAGCTATACAAAAACATATATGCATGCATATCTAAAAACTATATAATTATTTGCAAGAGATCCCAGGACAACCTTACTTGGTCATTGTTTGGTCCCTCACTGACTCTGTAAGTAGCAATTATTCCTGTTTTGTCCAGAGACATTGAGGGTCTACTCCTTCCAGCTAAGCAATTATTAAGTGTCTGAGACCGGATTTGAACCCAGGTACTCCTGACTCCAGGGCCATTGCTTTATCCACTTTGTCACCTAGCCGCCACACATTTTGCCACAATCTTTGTGTCTGACCTGGTGATTTTTAGAAGCCTTGGATTTTATAACATAACCTGTTGGGGGCGGGGGGAAGAGGCTTGGCGGTCGCTTAGAGGGGGAAACATAATCACCTTATAAGGGAATGTTACAGAACTCGGCCCCTCATTGAGTAAGAGTTCATGGGAGGGAGGACAGAGGGGATAAAAGTGTCTGCTGAGAGGTGGGGGGGAGCGGGGATGTGATCACAGAAGAATAAAGACTCATTACCTACCTCAGGCGCTCTGTCTGGTTCTTCCCCCATCAAAGAGTGGGGGCCGGAGGTACCCCGAAGACTCATCATGCGTTGGACTGGTGAGTAAGAGGACGGACTAGCATAAAGAAGCCGGCGTTGTAAATAAAAACCCGGCAAGTGGCACCCGGAACAGGGACCTGATTTTGCTAGGGAACGTCTGAATCCACTGGTCGGATTCTCCAGACAGCCTCGGTCGTTTCCGACCGGGAGGAAGGAGAGGGCGTTTACTCTCAGATATTGCCTGAGGGACATATCCCTATTGTGTTGACTATGCTTTCTTTCTCTCCCCTTTCTCCTTCTACTCTAATCACGCTCCTTGCCGTGCTGGCCTGTCTGATTGTGCCCTGCTGCCTCCTTCTCTTTTGCCGAACGGGAACTTTCCAGTTCTGCCACCTGTTAGGATTGCAGCCTCGGCTAGTAGACAGCATGGGGGGCCGGAATAGTATTCCCGCCTTTGAGCCGGAGGAAAAAGAGGCCGTTGCAGCGCAGCTTTATAAACTCTGCGCTAAGCATGGCCGTAAATTACCTATCAAGACGTGCCGTGCTTTTGTTGAGAATATCTGGAACATCTGCCCTTGGGTGCAACATAGTGGGATCCAACCAGATAAATGGAAGGTGGTAGGGCAGCAGATGGCCTCCTATAATGACACCTGCCCGGGAAAACTGACCCCCAAGGATTTTACAGTGTATAAGATAGTGGATGCAGCCCTGCATCCCCAGAAGGTGACTTTGGCACGAACAATCAGCACTCAGGTGGGTAGCTCGTTGGCGGGATCGGATTCAGAGAGCTCAGAGGAAGAGGGAAGGCCACCCCCTCCCCTGTATCCATGGGAGGAACTTAGAAGAAACAATGGGGGAACAAGAGGCCCCCAGGGAGAAGAAAATGCCGCATGCCCCTCCTTACCGATACAGAATGAAAAGGGGGAGGGCGATGAATGTGACACACTTAGAGATTCAGGGCCGGAAGTTTTCGAGCGCGGGAAGGGAGGGGTGCAAACAGTCCTCAGGGGTGGCAGGAAGAGGAGCGTGAGTAGGTGGGACCGGGAGGCTGCTGACGAGGAGGGAGAAGTCCGCGCTGATTGGACAGCTGCCGCACCCCAGGCTTGGCGGCCCAGCCAGGAAACAGAGGCAAAAAATCCCCCGTGTTCCTTGTCCGCCCTTCAGAGATCCCCTCAAGGGCTCCGCCCATCCGGCCTACTTGCCACCAGTGCCTCCATAGCAATAGAGAAAGGGGAGGAGGTGGACTGGGATGACTGGGGCCTCTACCCGGTATTTACGGACCCCCTTACCGGAGCCCAAGACTACCGCCCTGTCCCTTTTAAGATGCTTAAGGAACTTAAGGAGGGCCGTGACTAAATACGGCCCAAGCTCCCCTTATGTAAAAAGACTGATGCAAAACCTCTTTGCTACGCACCCTTGGACCCCTGCTGACTTTGACGAAATTGCAGCCGCGTGCCTGGATGCCTCCTCATATTTAGCTTTTAAGGCTCAGGCCCGCAGAGAGGCCTCTAAGCTGGCAAAATCCCGGGGTTATACTCCCCTGGATTTAGCCATTGACCTCCTGTGTGGAACTGGAGCCTATACTGACCCTGCTGTTCAGGCCCGGTATGGCCAGTTTGAGCTAGAGACTGTTAAAGAAACACATGTTGCAGCTTGGGATAAGATTGGAGCCATGAAAGGGGGGGAGAGCCACACAGAAGTTGGTTGGGCTGAAGCAGAGAGCAGATCAGACACCCCTCTCATTTGTGAACGAGGTTAAAGAGACAGTGACTCGTATAATGGGAGACACCCCGGGATCTGATCTACTTATGAGACAATTGATTAAAGAGGGTCTTCGCCCCAAAGGGATCGCAGCCATTAGCAGCCTTCCCCCCTACGCTTCATTAGAAGGAATTGTTGACAAATTGCTGGACATGCCCAGCGAGGATTCAATTCAAGCCTTAGTGACTGCCATGGAGAACCGGGAGGATAGCCTCCTGACCGCCCTTCACGGTATGCAGGTGAGACCCACCTGTTTTGGGTGCGGAAAGCCAGGACACCTCAAAGCACAGTGCAGGCAGCGGCCCCCCTCCACTTCAGTTCCGACCTGTTATTCCTGTGGAAAGCCAGGTCACATAGCCAGGTTCTGCCAATCCAAAGGGAAGTCGGGAAAAGGGAAAGGGAGGGGCCCGGCCGCGGGGCCCCCCCCCCCGTGCTCGAAGACAGCGGCCCCATTACTGTGACTATCCCCGTGAGGGTTGACTATAGAGAAGGGACACAGCAGAGAGAGATCGGGCCTTGGGAAACCTCGATGATTCCCATTGAGCTAAATATTTTCCCAGCGCTCATCACAGGGGCTGAGAGATGTGTGGACTTAGTCACCCATACCCAGGTCATTTTTGGTCCCGGAAGTCCCACATCCGTAAGGGTCACAAACCCCCACCCCTTTCCCACCTTGGTAAAACAGGGCCAAGAGGTGGGAAAGGCGCTGCCCTTGCGGACCCCCTCCCGCTCATGTGAACTGGGTCCACCCGGTCAGCTCTGGGCGACCACTGTTAACCGTCACGGTGGAAAATCAGAAGCTCGAAGGGATAATTGACACTGGAGCCGATTGCTCTGTCATAAATAGGGGACAGTGGAGGCGCGAGTGGCCACTCCTACAGAGCCCTCAAGCAGTGATGGGGGTGGGGGGCAATAGATCTGCCATGAAAGCAGCACACGCCCTACGGTGGTCAGCTTTGGAAGAATCTGGACTCTTCACCCCACTGTGCCTACCCGACCTCCCTTATGCATTATGGGGTAGAGATATCTTGAGCCAGCTTAACCTGACACTTGCCACCCCTGATAGCCTGCGGGGAAATTAATTGGGGCCACTCTAGAGATGAGCTTTTCCCCTAGAATAACATGGATTAATAAGAAACCTATTTGGGTTGAGCAGTGGCCCCTGACAAAAGAAAAGCTCATCTCCCTCACAGACATAGTAATGACCCTCCTGCACGAGAACAAAATGGAACCGTCCCTTAGCCCGTATAACTCCCCCGTCTTTGTCATAAAAAAGAAAGGGGGGAGTTGGAGAATGTTGATTGATCTTCGGGCAGTAAATGCCAACATGGTACCCATGGGGACCCTCCAACCTGGTCTCCCTATGCCCACTGCAGTCCCGCAAGGGTGGACTATTATAGTGATTGATGTTAAAGACTGCTTCTATAGCATTCCCCTCCACCCGGAGGACAAAGAAAAATTTGCCTTTTCCCTCCCCGCGATCAATTTCCAAGCCCCCAGTAAATGTTATCAGTTCACCGTCCTACCGCAGGGAATGGCCAATAGCCCCACCCTGTGCCAGCTTTACATGGATACTCTGCTACATCCTATCTTTTTAAACAGAAAGGGGGAGTTGGCAGGTCACTGACCCATTCAGACCTGTCTCAGGTACTATTTACCATGAATTTCCTACAAGTCAGGGATGACGGCACTACAGCCGCCCAGAGATTTTTCTCCCCAAAAGGACATGCTAAGAAAGAACCAACGCTCCTGCCCTCTCCCACCAAGGCCCTACCAGGCTCTAAAGTCATGTGGAGAGATGAAGAGGGAGGTTGGCATGGCCCTGTAACGGTAAAGAACAGAAGACAGGGCCACCTGTCATTTCATCCCGAGGATAAGATAGAAGAGCCAGAAAGATGGCTCCCTGTTTACAAGATAAGAGACCTTGATTAATGCCCAACCCTACGGGGTGAGAGGAATTTCTTTCTTTTCAGGCCTTCTGATCATCGTAGGGATCCTTGGAGGTGCTCCATCTGAAGGAAATCCGACATGGGGAATACTCCGAGTTATTCCCTCTCCCCTTCCGGTAGCACGGAACTCCCCGATCTACCCTCGCCTGCTAGTGACCAATACATCGATGGGGCTCCCTTCTGCCTCGGTGGGGCCCCTCATGTGTGGCCACAGGGGAAGACATCGAGGATCCCATACCATGGAGGGATTGCCAGATGGCGGGAGGATACCCCCTTGAGGGTGAACAAGGACGCTGATTCTGGGAATCACCCTACTTGTTGTCTGTTTCTGCCGCCTAGCTAGGCGACAGAGGGGCTATATGCTTCTTACTCAGAAAGCCTTCATGGCCATGGAGACGGGGGAGGATCCCCAAGTCTGGCTAGCCGCCATGCATGACATGTGACACCTAGGGGTAAGACGAGGTAAACCCCAAGACGGGCAACTTCTCCTGACCCAGCCACCTAAGACAGGCCCTGAGGGTGTCGGGCGCCTAGGACGGGCAAGGTCCTGGGTTGAAGGAGATGACCTAAGACAGGGTTCCTCGCCCCCGGCTATCAGAGGCCAGTAGAAATGACACCGCTTAAGGCTAACCTCAGCACCGCTTAAGGTCACACCAAGTGATAACCTTGTAAAACAGAAAGGGGGAGATGTTGGGGGCGGGGGGAAGAGGCTTGGCGGTCGCTTAGAGGGGGAAACATAATCACCTTATAAGGGAATGTTACAGAACTCGGCCCCTCATTGAGTAAGAGTTCATGGGAGGGAGGACAGAGGGGATAAAAGTGTCTGCTGAGAGGTGGGGGGGAGCGGGATGTGATCACAGAAGAATAAAGACTCATTACCCACCTCAGGCGCTCTGTCTGGTTCTTCCCCCATCAAAGAGTGGGGGCCGGAGGTACCCCGAAGACTCATCACGCGTTGGACTGGTGAGTAAGAGGACGGACTAGCATAAAGAAGCCGGCGTTGTAAATAAAAACCCGGCAATAACCTTTTAGGAAAATTCTTGCAAACTTCACATTTTATCAAAATGCATAATTTGGTTCCAGGGATTTACTTATTATATAATTTACTTGCATATATATTTACTTACTTATAGAGTTTATATACATATGACGTCAAAGAATTAAAGTTAGGCCAATGGGTGTCAATTGAATGTATCGAATGTTTGTTAAAAGAAACTTGACATTTGGGGAATACTCAGTTGTTCTCTTAAGACACCGCTCATCCCTTTCATTTCACTTTTAGAACATATAGAGAAATGAGAGCATAGGAAGCAGCAATGGGTCCATTGTTGAACTGCAGAGACCCAATAACTGAGCTGTAATCCAGCCTAAACCCCCAGCTACCTGGGTAATCTCAGGCAAGACCCACCATCTGCCTTGGCATGAAGCTTGTACTCAATGAACTGCGTGGGTTTGACCACATTACCTTGGACTTCCCTTCCACTTGGTATCCTTAGTTCAGAATGGACAAATTCCTCCCAGGGCCTGGGCCACACTTTCTTCCTATTTAAATGAAGGCCTTAGGGGGAGCTAGGCAGTGCAGTGGATAAAGCACTGGCCCTGGAGTCAGGAGTACCTGAGTTTAAGTCTGGCCTCAGACACTTAATAGTTACCTAGCTGTATGGCTTTGGGCAAGCCACTTAACCATATTGCCTTGCAAAAAACAAAAGAACAAGACAAACCGTTATTTAGACCTTGGACAAAATCACTCTTAGACCACTACCAGACCTAGACCGATGATATTTAAAATTATTTAAGACAACCAATTTTACATTCTTGAGTCTCAGTTTTCCTCTTCTAGAAAAAGGTAGGGAAGGGATTCATGATTTGTTAGATCCCACTGATTCCTACATTTAGGAATTTGATTCTGTGACTATTTAGGGGCTTTAATCAATGACTGGATACGGAGGGAATCAAGACAGCAGGTGGAGACCACAATTTGAGCAGATTGTCAATATCTCAAAGGAGAGAGGGACACTTCTGTTCAAAAAGGAGTGCCACAGTGAGAGACAAATGGAAAACCTACTTCAAAGACAGGAATTGTTGACAAAGGAACCAGATTCCATCCCCAATCCTACTGCTTTGTACAATGCCTAGAGCTGACATTTCTTTCATTGCCTGATTCTGCTCTTTACAAGCTTAAGGAGGCTTGGCATTTCTCTCAGCACAAAGAGGAAAACATTCTAGGGGTAGCTAGGTGGCATAGTGGGTAGAATACCACCCCCGGAGTCAGGAGGACCTGTGTTTCCCACTACCCTAAGACACTGAATCATTTCTTAGCTGTGAGACCTTGTCACTTAACCTCACTGCTTTGCTACCCCCTCCCCCAAAATGGAAAAGACAGAAGCATTCACCTGTTTGATTTAACCCTGGTAACATCCCTATCAAAAGATATTTTTTTCTAAAACTTCCTCCAAAGCAAAGATCATTCATTTTCTTGTATCACTCTCTGAAAAGTATTGTCTTGGGGAGCATTACTACTTCACCCTGAGATGAAGTACACTGTAGGCCGAAATGCATGCAATGCTCTCTCTCTCTCTCTCTCTCTCTCTCTCTCTCTCTCCACTTCTATTTAGTTTTTTTGTTTTGTTTTGTTTTTTTTTTGTTTTGTTTTTGCAAGGCAAATGGGATTAAGTGGCTTGCCCAAGGCCACACAGCTAGGTAATTATTAAGTACCTGAGGCAGAATTTGAACCCAGGTACTCCTGATTCCAAGGCTGGTGCTTTATCCACTACACCACCTAGCAGCCCCTCTATTTAGTCTTAATCTGTATCTCTACTCCTGAGACAAGATTAACAAAGAAAAAGATTATTTGATAGACAAAAAAGCCTGAAGTCCTGTTTTCACTGCAAGTTGTCATTTGACTCCTTTTCTGCCTCCTTTCACAGTGAGGGATTTTTGACATCCTAAAATAGAATAAAAATGTGGTTTCAAAGGGTTGGAAAATAACATCAGGATTTGTTTATGAGATGGATTGAAGATTTCTCTGCATTAACTATTTTCTGTCCTAACCTCTTTCATCTGCTGCAATATTTGTTTGGACCAGCAGATAGCAAGAAAAGCCTGCTCTATATTCCTAATTGGACCTGAAGTGATCAGGTTAAGCATTTATTGGTCACCTAATTTTTCTAAAATCCAAGACTAGTTCTGAGAGTTTAAGGGCAATATTTAAATGGCCTCTGCTTTCTAGGAGTTTCAAGACTATTGGATTTACTGAAGACAGCATGTAAATAGAAAATTATGTAGGAAATATTAAAAAATTGCTAGTTTTGAGGGGTAACAATGGAAGCTCTCTACCTTTGGGTATGGTGGGGGCAGCACTTGGGAAAGTCTGCAAGCAGGACAAGGTGACATGTTAGCTGAACATACAGGGAAACTAGTGGATTCAAAGAGACAAAGGTGAAGATTTGATGAATTCTAAACTGGAATAACAGTCTTTATGAAAGCTTAGAGAATAGAAATGATATGTCAGGCCTTGTATGAATTACAGTAAAAAGATATGTCTGGATCTTAATGGACACAACAAAGAATAAAATTAGATAGCTAGGTTTTATGATAATGAATGACATTTAATAAAACCTCTGTTTGTATTTGATGCTAGATGTATTATTTAACTGATCTAACTTCATGAGTGTGGGACTGATATAATCAGAACCACAGAACAGGAGTGTTCCTTCAGCAGCTGAGTGGAGGATGGAACAGAGAAGGGAATGACTTGAGTCAGGTGACCACTGAGGAGATTATTGTAATAGATAAGAGAAATGATGAGGTTCTGTGAGTGGAGAGATGAGAATGTAAATCTGAGATATTGTTCAGGTGAACACAAATGTGACAGCTGATTAGATGGGGGAGCTGACAGATTATGATGAACATGAGAGAAATAAGTGCTGTATAGATCATAGGGAAAGAAAATTATTTTCTGATATAAACTTTTTGGGTTTTTGCAGTATTCCTTTTGGACACTAGATAACAATGAAATTCTGTACTATTTACTCAGTGGTAAACACATATGCAATGACAGAGGAGTGAGACTTGGATAGATACACACATACAAAAGAGACTGCTGTTAAATTTGTAATCTGAGCATTTATAGCTTGGAATTCATCAAATATTGCAAATCAAGGCTTGATTTACTTGATGTATTAGATTTCAAAAATTGGTGATAAGATATCAATGATATAAATAAAAGTTAAAATTAAGTTGTTCCTCCTTTTTTCAGAGAGCTGCTTTGTAAATGGTCACCCTGCATAAATAGCTAGCTAGCAAGTGAGGTATGTAGATAGACAGAATCTTTGAATTTACTGAGAGCTTATTATGTGTCAGATACTATTTACAATGCTGAGATTACAAACAGGAGCAAGGAAAAGCAGTGCCTTTCCTATGTGAGCTTCCATTCTAGTGAGAGAAGAGAACCCAACTTGGGGGATCTTGAAAACAGGAGAAGAGAGAATCCTTTAGATCAGGAGACAAGCAAATGTTGAGAAGACTTGATTCTAAGCAAGATGAGTTGTCAACTTCCTTATTAGATAAGGCCTTCAAAGTTGTAGCTCAGAGTAGCTGAATGAGTGGTGCAGTGCCAGGCAGTGACAAGGAAGTTAGAAGAAAGAATTTCATGGAATGATGTTTTCTTGTGACTTTTTACTGTAAACATTTTGAATACGAAACATCCATTTATAGAGTAGGATTCAATTTCTTCCCTCTACAGCCTCTTCCCTTCCTTTTGCAAGCAAGTTGAAGGTTAGTTTCCACCTGAGAAATTCTGTGTTGAACCAAGACTGTAGTACCCTCCAAAATGATTTCAGAGGCAGATCAATTCAAGGCAGAACAAGGGACAATGATTTTGTCTAAGCTAAATTTGTACTGGAAAGAAAAGCTTACTTTATTAACACATACCAGCAGCTAAAGTACAGCCGCAGAAGCAACAGAATTAGTTGCAGAAATAGCAGTAGCAGAAGCAGTAGGAGTAGTAATAGCAAATAGGAGCTGCACTGATGACAAAAGTCATCGTTCTCATTTATATGGTTTTAGGATTTCTAAACCACTCTCCAATTTTATAACTTTATTTGATGCCACAAGCAATCCTCTTATGCAAGTACTTTCTTTGTCCTCATTTTCAGATGAAGACATTGAGTCACAGAGAAGTTAGAGGACAAATAAATTAGGAGTCTAAGGGAAGGACTAAAACTCAGTTCTCCCTTGGTCCCGTCGCATATCTACTGTGCAGATTTATTTAGGCTTCGTTTTTAAAACTTTGTATATACTCAAAGGGTTAATATTAATTTATCTCTCTTACATGTGGCTGTTGAAAATAATTTCCACATCTATTTTCCCTCTTCCCTGTCCCATTTTTACTTCATTTCTTGCATCAACAGGGCCGTGGTCTGTCCCTAAAGGGATCAGAAGTTCTCCAGATCTTTTTTTTTAGGTTTTTGCAAGGCAAACAGTGTTAAGTGGCTTGCCCAAGGCCACACAGCTAGGTAATGATTAAGGGTCTGAGACCGGTTTTGAACCCAGGTACTCCTGACTCCAGGGCCAGTGCTTTATCCACTATGCCACCTAGCTGCCCCCAAAGGTCTTCAGATCTTGATGGACACTTCCATTACATAGCCCTAAGAGGATTTAAGTAATTCACAGATATCTGATATTTTTAACCGGATAAAAAATCTCATGATATACTGTAAAATCTTAATTGATAAGAAAATAAGCCCAATAAACAAGCATTACTTTGTTATAAATGGGTTTTCCAAGATCTGGTCTTTCTTTCTCTTCCTCCTCTAAAATATCAGGAAGCACAACAGGACCAATAGTACACATCCCATCCTTTCTGTCTTCCATCCTTCTCCCATTTCATTGTGCTTTAATCCTAGAGGACAGGAATAATAGGATATAGAAATCAGAGGTGACTCAAACCTACCCGTGGCACCTCCTTCAAAATAAGGCAAAATACTGGACAAATGGTTCTCCTTATACTTCCAGGTTACAGAAATCTCATAAATGAAATTCAAACAAATGTCACCAATTATATCAAAATTGTATTAGAACCTGATTGAGTCTCCCTTCTCCAAAACACTTAACTTACATTCTTTTTTGTGTATGTGTGCATATATACATATATATATATATGTATATATATACAAACATATTTATTGCTGTAGCTATTTATTTTAGATTTTTGCAAGGCAGTGTTCTTAAGTGGCTTTCCCAAGGCCACACAGCTAGGTAATTATTAAGTGTCTGAGTCTGGATTTGAACTCAGGTCCTTCTGTCTCCAGGGTCTGTGCTCTATCCACTGTACCACCTAGCTGCCCTACACATATATTGAATTATGTAGATATGCACATATGGACATGCTGTTTCCATCAAGTGTATTTAAATAATGGAAATGCAAGGACTTTGGGGGTTTTCTTTTTGCATCCCCAACACTCAGCCAAAGATTCCACATATAGTAGATGCTTAATCAATACTTGTTGACTAATTCATTGCTAAAGAGATCAATAGGAGGATACTTAGCGAAACTGACTGACATGTACTAATTACAAAACTGAGCACCTGATTGGATATGGGAGCTGAAGAAGAGTTAGGATCATTGGACAGTCAGATAAAATACTGATTATAGAAGAGGTAAATATTTTTAGCTAACCAATTCATGCCAATTTTCCTTTCAGAATCTAGAGGCCTGCAAAAAAAAGCCAAAGACTATCTAGAGACCAACGAACAACAGAAAGTTTTCTCAGTGACAAAAATTGTCAGGGATAGAGACAAAAATACATGTGTTAATATTCTGCCTTTTTTCTGAACCCCTGAGCAGCATCCCACTTCTACTCGGTATATTAAGTAGATATTTTCAGGAAATAAATTTGGAAAAATGATCCTATAAGTCACTTACAAATCATCAAGATCATAAAAACATAATATTCAAGCTTGCATTTATTAAGTATAAACTAAAATTAAAAGACTGGCAATACCTTTTACATCAGAGGAAACAACCTAGAAATTCCTTGTCATGACTTCTGGTTCTGTGATATACAACCTTCTGGGAAAATAGAGATCTCAGTAGTTTCAGATGAACAGGACAGCAAAATGATGCTATTCCATGGAATCAATGTAAACACTTATAGAATGCCTTTACTGTGGGTGGGGAAAGGGAAGCAAGAATGGGGGAAAATGGTAAAACTCAAAGTCAATAAAATCTTTCTTCAAATAAAATGATGCTATTAACTTTTAGATGATGATTTTTAGCTTTTTTTTTTTTACTGATAACATATAGTTGATAAGGGTGATCTAAAAAAAGCAAGGCGACACAGATAGTAGTTTGTCTATTTCCCTGAAATGCATTATAAAGATGATTCTCTAATTTCTATCCCCTCACCCCCAACCCAACACATCCAAGGTTTATGATGCTGAAAGGTCTCAACTCCAGTTTCATGGCTGATATTCTATGTGTCTCTTCCTCCCTAATCTCTTCCCATGCTGACTGCTTTTCTTCACCCTCCTTTTCCCTGTCCCCACGACACCATCTGCCTCTTGCTCTCTTTTTCTTCTTGTCTCTGTGCCATATTAAAGGGTAATTGCCATAGCGTTTCCCACTGCCAATTATAATTTCTCCTATCAAGTAAACAAAGATCCAGAAATTCTGTGGCCCTTTCATTATTTAAATAGAAGTTTAGGAAGATGAATAAAATGTAGTATTATTAAATACATTGATTGCTTAAGTGCAATTACAAAGATAATGTTTATTTTAAAAATATGAAAAAGAGGAAGCAAAAAGAGATAAAAATTACCCAAGTTCTGCCCCCAAAATCCTCCAAATACTTTTGCTTTGTATTCTTTTAAATTTTAATTTTTAACAATTTTATGTAAAGATAGTTGTTAACATTCACTTTTTTAAGATTTTGAGTCTTACATTTTTCTGTCTCTCTCCCCCTCCTTATAATAGCATGTAATCTGATAATCCTTTTTCTCTAATGGGCCAAATGTTTAACATATTTCCCTATCAGTCTTGTTGTAAAAGTAGAATGAAATTAAAAGGAAAAAATAAACATGAGAAATAAAGAAAAATCCACCAAGTTTTACAAATATGAAAATAGTAAGCTTTGAGCTGCAGACTCCATAGGTTTTTTTCCCCCTGGAATTGGAAGGCATGCTCTATCAGAAGTTTAGTAGAATTGCATTTGCTTATTGCATTGCTAAATGGAGCTAAGTCCATCATAGTTTACCTTCACAAAAATATTGCTGTTAATGTGTACAATTTTCTCCTGATTCTTCTCACTTCACTCAGCATCAGTTCATGTAAGTCTTTCCAAGATTTTCAGGAACTGACCTACTCATATTCAGATCAATAGTATTCCATCACATTTATATACCACAATATATTTAGTCATTACCAAATTAAGGGCTATTCTCTAAATTTTCAATTCTTTCCAATACCAAAAATATATTCAAGCATGTGTCTTTTCCTCTTTTTTATATTCTCTTTGAGATTCAGACCTGGTAGTGATATTGTTGGATCAATGCATGTGCACAATTTTCTTGTTTTTTGGGCATAGTTCCAAATTGCTCTGCAGAACTGTTGAATCAGTTCACAACTCTACCAACAGTGGATTAATCTCTGACTTTTCCCACATCAGTCATTTACCACATTGATCAATTTTGTCATATTACTCAATCTGATATCTCAGAGTTACCTTAGAATTGTTTTTAATTAGTATTTCTCTAATCAATAGTGTTTTGAAGCATTTCTTCATATGTATATAGACAGTTTTAATTTCTCCATCTGGAAAGTGCCTGATTATAAGTTTTTATATCTTAACTTCTCATAAATTTTACTTGATTATTTTTATATTTAAGAAATGAATGTTTTATCAGTATCACTAGCTGGAAAATTGTTTTCCAGTTTTCTGCATTGTTTCTAACTTAGTTTGCATTGGTTTTATATGTGCAAATCTTTGTGTTTTTTTTACTTTAATGAAAGGAAAACAATCAGTTTTGCATTTTACACTGCTTTCTGTCTCTTGTTTGGTCATATAATCCTGCCTTTTGCAAAGATATGACAGATAAACTATTCTTTGTTCTCCTACTTGGCTTATTGTATCACCCTTTATGTCTTAATTTTGTACCCATTTCAACCTCATTTTGGAAGAGGGTATGAGATGTGGACTTATGCCTAGTTTCTGTCATGCTATCTTACAGCATTCCCAGGAGATTTTTTTCAAATAGCAAGTTTTATTCCCAAAAGTTGAAGTCTTTGGGTTTATCAAACAATAAAATATGATATTCATTTTTTACTTCTTTTGTACTTATTTTATTCCAGTGATCCAACACTCTATTTATTAGCCAGTTCCAAACAGTTTTAATAACTGCTGCTTTAGAATATATTTCTAAATCGTGTACAACTAGGTTACCTTCCTTTTATTTTTTCCATTAATTCCTTTGATATTCTTGTTCTTTTGTTCCTCCAGATGAATTTTGCCACAACTTTTTCTAAATTTATAAAATAATTTAGGAGTAATCTGACTGGCTTGACCCTGAATACATAATTCTACTTAAGTAGAATAATAATTCTTTTAAAGTAACATCTGCAAATACTTTTTCACTTCTTTTCTTTTAATGATTTCCCTTGATATTCTAGATATCTTACTTTCCTCAATTTTGTTGTTTTATCAAGTTTTGTAAAGTATTATCTTGGTAGCTTGATTTCCTTAACATTAAAAGCATAATTTAATTTTGGTAATGTTGTCATTTTTTACAACATTTGTATGACCTGGGTTTGGCATTTAGATTGTTCATATTTTTACATTGGTATTTTATAATTGAATATATGGAAATCATTTCTTTGTGCATGTTTTGGGATGTTGAATGCCTGATAGTTTATGCATTTTATAGTTATTTCTAACAAAACTTCCTTTTCTCCTTTTGCATTGTTCTTATAATAAAATTGAATTATTGTTGACTTTTTAGAATTTATTTTGTAGCCTATGAATTTGTTGACTATTAATTGTCCCAATTAGTTTCTTTAGAGTGGACAGAGACAAGGTGGCAGAGTAAAGCAAGGGACTCCTCAAGCTTTCCTCCAAAACATTTGAAATAGTTTTCATTTAATGACTCTAACCAAATTCTGGAGAAGCAGAATCCACATAAAGACTTAGTGAAATATTTTTTAAGCCCAAGACAATTAAGTGAAGAATAGATCCTACAATGAAGTATTTGAAAAATAAATATTAAATATATCAACATGTTGTTGGAAAATCTCTTAAAAATGGAAAAATTTTGAAATATTTGGCAAGCCCCAGAATCCCTAAAAAATGTCACTGTTCATTTGTTTCAGTCATCTTCATCTCTTCATGATCCCATATGTTTGTTTTTTTTTTTGGCAGAAATACTGAAGTGAGTTGCCATTTCCTTTTTCACCTCATTTTAGACAAACAGCCTTAAGTGAATTGCCTAAGATCCCACAATTAGTAACTGTTTGAAGCCAGATTTGAACTCTGATCTTCTTGAGTTCAACTCTGACAATCTTTACACTTACCTGCCTTCCCTAGAAATTATTATGGTCTAAATAATAAGATAAAATGTATAAAAACCAACAAGAAATATTAAAGAAAGGCATAATATTTCTTTAAATACATTAAATATATTGTATTTCATATTAAAAACATCTCACTTGACCTAGAAAATACATCAAAGAGAGATAATAGAAGAATAAGCAAACTGCATGTAAACCATAACCTTTAGTCAAGTCAGTGATTTCCAGAAATTCTTACATCTGGTTGCATATCTTAAAATCAGGATGGAAAATAGAAATAAAAATCATACATCAGTGTCCTTCCAAATGAAATGCCAAAATCATAATTGCCGAAACATTTAAAGATAAATTCACAGCTTCCTAGTCAAATAAAAAATATCGCAAACTGGCAGAAAAAAAAAAGAAGTGAAATCCCAAGGGGCCAATTAGCAATACTCAAAATTGAACTACAACTACTATAAAAGTTGAGCGGTTATCACATCTAAGAAGGAAAATACATACATATATACATACATACATACATACATATACATGTATGCATATTTTATGTATATACATATATACATATATATATGTATGGGTTTACAAGCAAGAAACACACTCAGCAAAACTATGTATAAATATACAAAGGGTTTTTTGGGTTGGAAGGTGGAGAATGGATGATTAAAGGTTTATACAAATTGCAAAAATCCCTGATTTGAAGGCCAAAATTAAACAGAAATTTTGAAATACATGGTATTAAATTCAGAGAAAAATGTAAAGAATGAGAAATTATAAGGATCTTTTTTTCAATATATTTGATGTTTATATATTACTTTACCTCCAAGATACTTTCATCCTTCAATATTTTTTATTAACTTTAATTTTAATTCATTGAATAAAACAAGCATTTCTCTAAGATAGTATAATAAGAATATGTTTGCCCATTAAACTGCAAATCTATTATGTGCAGTATGCTATTCCTTTCAAATATATACCAAAATTATCATATAAATTTCTTTCCCTCCCTTCCCCACCAAAGAGATAGTTACATATATACATATATTTTTAAATTTTTCTTTGGATTCAGAGAGCATCGTTCTTTATATGTTTCTTTCTTTATATGTTTTCTGCTTTCCTTCTGCTGTTGGTTACATTTGTTTAATTTTTAATGAAATCTTTCTAATTTAATATAATTAAAATGATCTATTTTATAATTAATTTTGCTCCATTCCAAACTCTTGTTTTAGTTGACATATATATGACTAGACAGTTTTGTTTTGGAAAGGAGTAGGCTCCCATTTGACAAAACTGGATATAGAATCTCTAAAAAGATATAGACAGATTTTATGCCATGCCAAAACTAATCTTGAAATAGAATTAATCTACCAATTTTTCAACTCTATTTTCAAACTTTTGCTTTGTATGAAGTTGAAATATTGTGAGGTGTTAGTTAAAAAAATTCTCAGAAAATGCAAATTAAAGTTTCCCTGAGGTACCACTCAAAAGGTAAACCTCCTTTTTGTTTCTGTGTATGTCTTTTCAGATACCTGTGCCTATGTGTAGTTCTTCTAAATATCTAGCTTGTTTTTTTTTTTTTTGGTTGTTGTTGTTTTGCTGTTTTTTTTTTCTATGACTTGATTGATTGTGGCAGTTGTCTAATGTATTTCCTCTGCCCTGATTTGGCCACATCTCTTTCTGCTTTCATTTCCCCTCCTCTATCAGGTAGGTGACTTCCAGTCAATTTTCATTTTAACTGTATGACTCTTTTTCAGTTGTAAAATACTGGGAACATTAGAATTTCTGCAAGTTAAGTGCCATGTATTATATTAATCCAAAAATTGTGGTTTTAAAAAGAGAGATTCTGTTTTTCCTATTCTTTCCTTAGGTAGAAAGTGCTATTCATTTTTTTTTAATTTTGCCTCAGGTAATCATGCTGCAAAGCAGTTTCTCATTCATTTGGAGTCTGTCCTCCTTCTCCCCCTCCCACTGTTTTCTCTCTAAAGGAAAGTTTCTTTTAACAAAATGAGATTTAGTGGTGGCTAGGTTGCTCAGTGGATAGAGCACCAGCCCTGGAGTCAGGAGGACTTAAATTCAAATCTGGCTCACACACTTCTTAATTACCCAAACCCCATTACCTGGCAAAAACATAAAAAAGAGATAAAAATAATAGAGAGTTAGCTTTGGATTTATATTTTAAAGACTATATGAGTTAAAATTAAAGATAAGTTTATGAAAAATCATCTGTTGATTTAAAAGGTATACTATGGAGATTTAGAATTTCATGACAAATTATATACTAACTCAAATCCTTTTTAAAAATCTGCATTTTAAATTTTAAAAGAATTGTCCTATTCCTTGTCATACAAGACAGGAAGTAATGTAAAAATATTTTGAGAATATTTTATCCAAACTTGACTAAAATCTGAATAGATTCTGGAAAAGTTTGAAATTTGATTTTTAAGGTAAGTGTGTGTGTGTGTGTGTGTGTGTGTGTGTGTGTGTGTGTGTATATATGTGTGTGTGTGTGTGTGTGTATTTACACATGTGTTTTTCTGAGTATTAGAACTATAAATCAAAAGATATGTTATGAAATCTTTCTTGGAGTATGTAACCCAGATTTGAAATGTTTTAGGATGTGCTCGTATTTGGAGTTGATTGAGTCCTAGCATCCATGAAAGTGGGCAATGTTAGTTTGGCAGACTCTCAGGGAGAAATAAAGCTTTGGGTTTCTGAATAATGGATGGAAGCTGAAAAAATCCTATGATTATATTAACTGCTTCAAATGAAGATATAGATATAGATATGTGTCCATATATATATATATATATACATATTTATCTTAGAATGCTTAATTATTAAAATAAAACTCTATTTGAAATTTCCAGTCCCAGTCTAAATGAAATAAAAGTTCCAAAAAATACATTACTCCATTTATTTCTTTGGGTTTTGTGGGAGTCCAGCCTCCATGGGGTCATTGGAACCTCACAGGAGGGATAGAGTCGGCGAAATGAGTTGAGTCAACACAGGGTTAAAGGCAGGAGCAGGTTGACTGTCAGCTGCTTGGATTTGTTTCTATAGTCTCAGAGTCATATCAAACAAGCAAGGTAAAATAATTTCCTTGGTTACAAAAGTGTACAATTTTCATCATCGTTTATATCGTTCATATGATTACAGGTTTGATCACGTAGTGGTTACAAGTGTGATTATCAATCATGTACTTAATTTTCTTGTCCCTGCTCAGACCGTGATGACCTCAACCTGCCTGTTGCCTAGTTTGTTGCTGCATAGTAAAGTTATTAATTAAGCAGAACTTTCCTGATAGTAATCTTTTATATAATTCATTTAATGGAATGCTTTTATGTTTTTGTGCCACGTATATAATGTTTTTCGATATATTCCCTTGACAACCTATAGTGAGGACAGTTATGTTTGTCCACCTGTCCATTGACTCCTTCCATAACCAATTTTCCTTTCATCCCCTGTTGTTAGACACCACGGTTTCTACGACTTTTTACTCTTTCCCAATAAACTAAGGTTGTTAGAGTTCACATATTGGACACCGATACTAACTATTCTCTCACCATCTTTATCATATATTCCTGTGTATGGCAAGGGGGCAAAACTGTTAATTTCCCAGGAATTCTACCTAACCTATCTTGTATCTCTTTTCCCTGTATATATTCTGATGTCTCCCTGGAGGACCCAGTGTTGTATTTTCCAAAGATTTCCTATTGTTGAAGCCTTTTATATGCCTCAGGAAGAGGCAATCCTTTTAAATTTGGACAGAGTTGACAATCTGTTTTATTCAAGGAATTTCTCTTAAATCCATCCTTTATAGACATTCCACTATTAGGATGAATAAGTTTTGTAATCAATAATAGAACTATAAATATGGGTATACATGAAATCCATATATATATATATATATATATATATATATATATATATATATATATATATATATATATGAAGGAAATGTTGTTCCATCAGGTGGTGTGGCCACATTGAGGCTTCTTGCCGCAACTGTGTCAAACAGCTTAGAGACCCTGGCTCCCAACAGGGTTTTATATTTAATTGGCTAAAAAAAGATTAAATTAAAATTAATAAGCAAATAGTAGATTATTATCTAATTTAGTATGTAGTCATTTTTAAGATTTCAACTTCTTGCTCCATGGTAGAACATTTTAAAGAAAGTTGCAATGATTTTATTCCTCTGAGAAACTGCACAATGATGTTTCATTCCCATAAAAAAATCAGTCAATAAATCAGGTTTAAACTAGGAGAGAGTTCATGATAAATATCTACAGGAAGCCTTTTGACATTACCCACACCTTGCTTTAGAAGAAAAGCAGCTTCCTAATTCACCATGTGCTATCCTATCAGATTTGGTTTGATTTCAGAACAAAAAATTTCTAGAATTAAAGGGAAAAGGAACAGGACTAACGAAAGTTAAAAATTTGTAGTTTATGCTATATGATCTCTTTCTATTAGGAAACTACAATTTATGATCTGATTTTATATGGTAGGTAATTTAAAATTTTGTATTAAATTAAGACATTTTTATGCTTCTAGCAATGGGGTTAAGTGACTTGCTTGAGGTCCCATGGCTAGGTGATTATTATGTGTCTGGGACTGAATTTGAACTCAGGTCCTCCTGACTCCAGGGTCGGTGCTCTATCCACTATGTCACCTAGCTGAACCAACTTTTTTTTTTAATTTTAAAATGCATAAATGTGATCATAGAATTTTAAGTGTTCTTAACATTATAATATTAAGAAAAAATTGGTAAATAGTTGTTACAGCTAGGATCATTACTAAGGACAGATTATGTATTAAGTTGTTTTTTCCCTCTAATATTTTTCCTTCCATTTGGATCCGATTATTCTTTCACAAAAAGATTAATATGCATCTATGTTTAGCATAATTATACATGTAGAGTCTATATGAGATTACTTTATTGAGAAAAAAATTAGCTAATTTAGCACAATAAAATTAACTCACTTAAAAACTAACTAAATTCATATGACGGAACAAAAGGTCAAGAATGTCAAGAATATTAATGGAAAAAATCACAAAGGAAGATGGTCTAGCCAAAACATATGTACAATCATATTATAAAGCATCAGTCATAAAAACTGTTTGGTGCTGACTAAGAAAAAAAGTGGTGGATCAGTAGAATAGATTAGCTTCAAAACAAACAGCAGTAAATGACTACAGTAATCTGCTGTTTGATAAATCCAACATCTCAGCTTCTGGCATAAGCCCTCACTCTTGGATAAAACTTCTGGGAAATCTGCAACACTGTCTGACAGAATCCAGATATCTCAGCCCATATACCAAGATAAGGTTGAAATATGTACAGGATTTAGGCATAAAAGATGATATATACTAAGCCAATTAAAAGAACAAGGAACATCTTACCTGTTAAATGTATGGAAAGGGGAATAGTTTATGACCAAAGAAAGGATAGAGAACACTGCAAAATGAAAAATAAATAACTTAGATTTCATTAATTTTAATAGTTTTCATACAAATAAAGCCAATGCAAGTGAGATTAGAAGGAAAGTCATAAGTTAAATAAAATTATCTATTTCATTAAATATTCATCTTCTCCCCAGAAAGTGAAGGCTCAGTTTTGCTAGATTGTGGATTGGTAGTTGTAATCAAACCTCCCTCCCTCTCCAGATTATCATATTCCAAGCCCTTTGATCCCTTACTGTTGATGTAATTAGTTTGTGTATAATCCTGACTATAGCCCCTGGTATTTGAATTGCTTCTTTCTGGTCAATTGCAGGATTTTCTCCTTGATCTGTTAATTGTGGAGTTTGGCCACAATATTCCTTGGTGTGTTCATTCTGGGATCCCTTTCAGGAATGGATCAATGAATTCTTTTGATGAATATTTTGGGCTTTGGTTCTAGGATATCAGCTCAATTTTCCTTAACTATGTTCTGAAGCATGGAGTCCGGGCTGTATTTTGTCAAAAGATTTGTCAGCATCTGTTGTTATGATCAAATAATTTCTGATAGTTTTATTGTTGATATAATTGATTATACTAACAGTTTTCTTAATATTGAACCAACCCTGTGTTCCTGTGATGAATCATACTTGGTTAAAATGTATTATCCTAGTGATAACTTGAAATCTTTTTGCTAAGATTGCCTCTACATTCATCAGGGAGATAGGTATATAATTTTCTTTCTCTGTTTAAACTCTTTCTGGTTTAGGTTTCAGCACCATACTGGTGTCATAGAAAGAGCTGGCAGAATTCCATCTTTCCCTATTTTTCCGAAGAGTTTATATAAAATTGGACCCAATTGTTCCTTAAATATTTGGTAGAATTCACTTGTGAATCCATCAGGTCCTGGAGATTTTTTCTTAGGGGTTCAATGAAGGTTTGTTGAATTTCTTTTTCTGAGATAGGGTTGTTTAGGTATTTGGTCTCCTCTTTATTTAACCTGGGCAACTTATATTTTTGTAAATATTCATCCATTTCAAGTAGATTGTCAAATTTATTGGCATAGAGTTGGGCAAAATAATCCCAAATTATTACTTTAATTTCCTCCTCATTGGTGGTGAGTTCACTTTTTTTATTTATGATACTAGCAATTTGGTTTTCTTCTTTATTTTAACCAAATTGACCAGGGTTTTATCAATTTTATTGTTTTTTTTCATAAAACCAACTCACGGTTTTATTTATTAATTCAATAGTTTTTTGCTTTCACTTTTATTAATTTCTCCTTTAATTTTTAGAATTTCTAATTTTGTATTAAATTGGGAGTTTTTAATTTGTTCTTTCTCTTATTTTTTTAGTTGCATATTTAGTTCATAGATTTCCTCTTTCTCTAATTTATTGAAGTAAGCATTTAAAGATTTAATGTATCCCCTGACTGCTGCTTTGAGTGAATGACATAGGTTTGGTATGTTGTTTCATTATTGTCATTATCTAGGATAAAATAAATATTTTTTTCTATAATTTGTTGTTTGATCCACTCATTTTTTTTTTTAGTTTTTGTAAGGCAGTGGGGTTAAGTGGCTTGCCCAAGGCCACACAGCTAGGTAATTATTAAGTGTCTAAGTGTCTGAGGTTGGATTTGAACTGGTACTCCTGACTCCAGGGCTGGTGCTCTATCTACTGTGCCATCTAGCCTCCCTGATCCACTCATTCTTTAAAGTGAGGTTATTCATTTTCCAATGATTTCTGGGCCTATATCTCCCTGGCCCAATATTGCATATGATTTTTATTGCATTGTGATCTGAGAAAGATATATTCACTATGTCTGCCTTTCTGCAATTTATTATTAGGTTTCTATGCCCTAGTTCCTGGTCAGCTTTTGTATAAGTGCCATGTACTGTAGAGAAAAATGTATATTCCTTTCTATCCCCATTCATATTCCTCCCTAAGTCTATCATATCTAGGTTTTCTAACAATCTGTTTACCTCCTTAAATTCAATCTTGTTTATGTTGAGAGTCAATTTATCTAAATCTGAGAGTGGGATGTTGAGGTCTCCCATTAGTAGAGTTTTGCTGTTTATGTCTTAATGTAGCTCTACCAGCTTCTCCTCTAAGAATTTGGTTGCTATGCTATTGGATGCATACATATTCAACATTGATATCGCTTTATTGTCCAGTTCTTGGGCTCTCAGGCTCCTCGGGTTCCAGCTCCACTGCTAATCAGGTTAATCCATGGCTAAACCAGGCTCCCTGGTTCACACTGTTCCTGTGCTCTGGCAGAGTCCACCCTCTGAGCCCAGACTCTCCCACAATTTCGGAAGGCATATCCTGAAGTAGAAGTTCTTTGTCCTGGTTTTTTTTTTCCTGGGTTTTGTTGATTGGATTTCTGTTAAGAGGTTTGTTTCATATCATATATGGGTAAATATCAGGAGATTTTAGATCTGTGCCTGTCTTCTCTCCACCACCTTTACCAGAAGTCTCTAATTAATTTCTAAAAAAATAATACATTTATTGTATTTCGAGTCCCATCTACAATTTCCTTGGCAATGCTAAAACAATACAGCCCATAACATGGAGGTTCCCAACCCCTGCAATATAGCAACATAAGTTTGAAATGAGTACATAACTTAGACATAATTTGGGATACTGTAAGCCAATTAGAAGAGCCAGAAATAGCTTACTTGTCAGATTTATGGAGAGGAATACAATTTATTACCAAACAGGAGAAAGAGAACATTACGAAAAGTAAAATGGATAATTTTGATTACAATACATTGAAAAGCCAACCTAACACAACCAAGTTTAATACTAAAGCTGATCTTACTAATTAAGTGATTAAAGATAAATATAAAAGTCTTGTGATGGAAAATGCCACTCACTTCCAGGAAAGAACAGTAAAGTCTGAATGCAGATCAAAACATAGTATTTATAACTTTCAGATATGGTGGGTTTTTTGCTTGTTTCTTTTCCTTTTCATGGTTTTCCCTTTTGTTCTGATCCCTCTCTCAGAGAATGATTAATGTGGAAATATGTGTATCATGACCATGCATGTATAACCTTTATCAAATCCCTTGTTATCTTAGGGAGGTGGGAAGAAAGGGTGGGAGGGAGAAAAATTTAGAAAAATGAATTTGAAAATTATCTTTACATATAATTGAAAAAATAAGCAAAATTTGAAAAAAGAAAGAAAGCAAAAATCTGGAAAACAATTATAACAGCCAGTATTTGTTTCTGATAAAGTTCTAGTTTCTAAACTATATAGAGAACTGAAACAAATTTAGAAAAATACAAGACATTTCATTATTGATTAATGGTCAAAGAATATGAACAGGCAGTTTTCAGAGAAAGCAATTAGAGCTATTCATAGCCAAATCAAAAAGTGTTCTAAATAACTATTGATTAGAGTAATGCAAATTAAAAATACTGTCTGTTACCACATCAAATATAGCAGACTGACAAATATGACAGAAAACAGAAGGAATCAGTGTTGGAGGGAAAGTGGGAAATCTGGAATACTAATTGACTTTTGGTGGAAGTGTTGGAGAGCAATTTGAAACTATGCCCACCATTACCAGATCAGTACCATCAAAAGATCACAAAAAAAATGGAAGACTCACATGTGCAAAAATATTCATTTCACCTTTTTTGTGGTAGCAAAGAATTGGAAATAGAGGGAATGCCCATCAATTGGGGAATGGCTCAAGACGTTGTGAGATATGAAAGTAATAGAATACTATTTTACTTTATAAAATGATGAGCAGATGGATTTCACAAAAACCTAGACTTCTCTGAAGTGATCCTGAGTGAAGTAAGCAGAACCAGGAGAATATTTTACACCTTAACAGCAACATTGTGTGATAATCAATTGTCATAGACTTAGTTCATCTCAGGATACATTGAACCAAGACAATTCCAAAAGTTTTTTGATTGAAAATGCCATCCACATTTAGAGAAAGAACTATGAAGGATGAATGCAAATAAGGAGCATATTATTTTTATTTAATTAATTTTTTCTCTTGTTTTCCCCTTTTGTTCTGATTCTTTCACAATATGACTAATGATTGTGTAAGTATAGACTTTATCAGAATGTTTGCTTTCATGGGATTCTGGGAGAAAAATTTCACAAAAATGAATGTGGAAAACTGTATGTATATAAAACTGCTTAATTGGAAAAATACTTTATCAACATAAATTTTTTTGAATTCTAAATTCTCTCCCTTTCTCAAACCCCTCTGCCACCCAGTGGAGAAGTGAAGCAAAATATAAATTAATCATATGAAGATATGCAAAATATATTTCTATATTAGCCATGTTGCAAAAAAATCTAAGACTAATTAAGTTAGTGTGCAAAAAGTATGATTCAATATTCTTCTGTTCTCTCATTGGACTTGGATAGCATTTTTCATCAGAAGTCCTTTGAATTGTCTTAGTTCATTGTATTGATTAGAGTAGCTAAGTCGATCACAGATGATCATCATTACAATATTGCTATTACTATGTACAATGTTCTCCTGCTTTTGTTCACTTTACTTTGCATCAATTCAAATCAATCTTCTCAGGTTCTACTGAAATCATCCCCTTCATTATTTCTTATATCGCAATATTTATATTACTTCACAATCATATACCACAGCTTATTCAACCATTCCTGAATTGATGGACATCCATTTAATTTCCATTTATTGCCCACCATACAACAAGTGCTGCTACTAATATTTTTGTACATATAAGTCCTTTGCACATTTTAGAAAATCTCTTTATGATACAGATCTTGTCATTGTATTGTAGGTCACTAAGTAAATAATATTTTATGGTTTATTGGAAATACTTCCAAAATGTTTTCCTGAATAGCTGAATCAATTCTCAAACTCTACCTTGCCTTAGTGTCCCTATTTTTCCCTATCTCCTCTAGCAGTTACAATTTTTCCTCTCATGTCAGGTAATCTGCTAAATGTGAGATGTTATTTAGGATTGACTTATAATATGTTTTCATGACTTTGAATAGCTTTGATTTCTTCCTTTAATAAGTCTTTATTCAAATTTTTTGATCATTTATAAATTGGGGACTAGTTTTTTTATAAATTCATATCTGTTCCCTATATATTTGAGAAATGAAGCATTTCTCTGTAATATATAATGTAATTTTTTCCTCATTTTTGTGTTTTCCTTTTAATTTTATTGATTTTGTTTTGTTTGTTAAAAAATTTAAATTTCATGTAATCAAATTTAAGTTTTAATTTCTGAGTTCATTTTCATTTTTGGTTTGGTCATAAACTCCTGATTAAAAGATCAGACAGGTAACTTTTTCCATGTGCATCTTTCTAGCTTATGATGTCACCCTTTATTTCTAAATGATGTACAAGTTTTGAGCTTACTGGTCATGATCAGATAACCTCTCACATTCTGAATCTAGGTATGGTCTGTCCATCTGTGACTGATCAGAATATCATCAGCTTGAAAGGTTAATCACAGAATACCACATGTTAATATTTGGAGTGAGAATATCTCTAAATTTGAACATCTCACATTTCTTTTGAACTTTTGAAATTCTGCTTTACTGATATTATACAACACCTCCTTTGATACTGGCATACCATGCTGGGTGGCCCTGTGTCAGTATTTCCTATGTCTCCCAAACAATTTTCAATTTCTTCAGAGACCTTGAGATTGTCCTTGTATTGCCTTGTGTGAACCCTCCATAAGATAGATTTTAGAACAAATGTTCACCTGGCAATTAAACAATGTGGACAGTCCAATAGAGTTGGGCTCTCTGCCATAGAGTTTGAATGCCTGCCAGTTCTACTTGAGAAGAGACCTTGGTGTCCAGTAATTTATCCTGCCAGATGATTTTGAGAATCTTCCTAATCCAATTCAAGTGGAAGTGATTCTCTTCCCTGATGTGGCACTGCTGTACTGTCCAGGTTTCCTGTGTTTACAACACCAAGGTCAACACAGCAATTCTGTAATGCTATAGCTTGGTAGTAGCCTCATGCTTTTGGTCTCCCACAATCACCTTTTGTCTCCCAAATTGCCGCTGGCAATGTGTGCATCATCTATGTGTATAGCCTTGGAAACTATATTGCCAAAATAAGTGAGCTTATGAACTTGATATATGGAATGAAATGTTGATCTGTGCTTAATTTCTTCCAAAGTACTTTCCAAGATGCTCGACATTTCTTGTCAAATAGTTAATTCTTGCCCCTAAAACTTGGGATTTTGTGTTTCTCAAACACTAGATTACTATGGTTATTTACTGCTTTGTATTATGTACGTAATCTATTGCACTCATCTTCCACCTTATTTCTTTTCCAGTATCAGAATGCTTTGATGAATAACACTTTATAGTACAGTTTGAAGGCTGGATGCCATTCATCACTTTATCCCCATTGATTTCCTTGATATCCTTGATCCTTTGCTCTATCAGATGAATTATTTTTTCTGGTTCTACAAAAATAATTCTTTGGTAACTTGATTGTTTTGCCACTGAATCAGCAAATTAATTTAGATAGAAGCATCATTTTCATACTATTGGTTAGTTCTGTGCATGAACAAGTGATATATATATATATATATATATATATATATCCAATTAATAAAATCTATCTTTATTTTTGTGAACAGTATTTCATAAATATGTTCAAATAGTTCTTGGGTTTGTCTTGACACACAGATTCTCAAATTTTTATATCATTTGCAGTTATTTTAAATGCAATCATTATCTTATTGTATCTTATGAAATGTTTTTTATTCAAATACCTTAAATTTTTTATCTTGTTTCGATGCCTATCTATTACATATTAAATCTTGATAGTGACTATAGAAATGCTAGTATCATTGACAATCTTTCTGAAAGGGCTCCTAGTTAATCCCTACTATAGATAATGCAGGCTCTTGCTTTTAGATAAATAATAAATAAATTTTATGAAAGACTTCATTTATTCCAGTAGTTACTTGGATTTTTAATATGAACAGGTGTTATTTTTTGTCAAAATTTTTCTGTGCATCTATTGCTATAATTATACTTTTTTTGTTTTAGTTATTGTTGATATGATAAGTTAGTCTTGTAGATAACTTAATTTTAAATCACCCCTACATTCCTGGCTATAACTTAACCCATTGCTGTGAAACTTTTTCCTAACCTTCATAAATATGCTCAACTAGTTCTTGGGTTGTTCTTGACAGAAAGATTCCTAAATTTTTATGTCATTTGCAGTTATTTTAAATTCAATTTTTATCTCATTCTATCCTATGGAATGTTCTTTATTCAAATACCTTAAATTATTTTTTCTTATCTTATTTTGGTTTTTTTGCTTATTGTTTTTTTACATCAATATTCACTAGGAAAAGTGGTCTATCATTTCATTTTCTATTTGCTCCCTGTGGCTTAGGTATTAAAACAATATTTATATCTTAGAAGAAATGTAGTTTGACTACTTTTTTAAAAAATATTTTTATAGTATTCAGATTAATTCCTCTTTAAATGTTTGGGAGAATTTGCTTGTAAATTTATCTGATCCTGTGGAATTTTTATTAGGGAGCCAGATCATCGATGTTTTGTTAATTTTTTTAAAAGGTAGAGTTTTTAGGTAATCTCCATTTATTCCCATGATTTCAACTGGTACTAATAGGAATGAGTGCCATATTTTGTCAAAGGTTTTTACGTTATCTTTTGAGATAATCATGAATTCTTTTGCTTGGGTTATTGGTATGGTCAATTTTGCTAATAGTTCATTTACTAGTTTGCTTGATCCTTTTTTAATTGAAATAATCCTGCATTACTTGTGTAAATCCCACTTTATTAGAGCATTGCTTTTTGCAGGTGACCTGATGATAATTTAGAAAATCTTAAAGATTCAAACAAAGCATTCAAGTAAGAGATAAATTTAGCAAAGTTTCAGGATGCTAAATTGATTCTTCTAAATCATCCACATTCCTGTATTTTAAGAAATAAATCCAGCAGGAAGAGATAGAAAAAGAAACTATACTCAAAGAAGCTACAGAAGTTGTTTAATAATTGTTAAGTGTATTTAGCCAAATGCAACTGGAATTGTGATAAATCTAAGTATAAAGCATTCATGAAATAAAGATGCATTGAATACTGAGATGGATAGCAGTAGCTCATGAATCTGTAGAGTCATTATAATTAAAGTGACAATAATATTTAAATTTACGTATTCTATACTGTACCAATCAGAATACCTTAGCTATATTTTATAGAACTCAAAAATAATGACCAGTATTGTATTGAAGAAGAGGTCACATAGTTCAATGGTAATAATTAAAAGAAAGTTACAAGAAAGGGGACTCAATATAAGATCAGAAACTATATTATAAAGTAATTATCTTTAAAATGACTTGATAATTGCATTTTAAAGTGACTCAAATGAATAAGCACTTGAGAAGTTCATCAGTGAAACAGATCAAGATCCATAATATACAGCAGCAAAACTCAGTAAAAATAGTCTTTGATAAACTGAAAGACTCCATTTAGTGTGGAAAACACACAGTATTGAAGAAAATACTAGAAAAATTGATCACAGTCCCTCAAAAATAATTTTTGAACCAACATCTTACCTCATATAGTAAGTCAATTACAAAATACATGCATGAATTAGAAATTCATGTTCACAACATAACCAAATTATAGCACCAAGAAAGAAATTACCTTTCTGTTCAATGAAGAACCAAAGTGTTCAAGATTAATCAAGCAATACATAGCATCATCGAAGGTAAAATGTAAAATTGGGATTATATAAAATTAGTCAATCTATAGCATCTATAAAGTACTTGCTATTTTCCAGGCACTGTACTAATCTCTGGGGATAAATCCATGAAAAAGAAAAAAAAAACTTCCCAACCCTCAAAAATAAAAAGAAAATTTACAAAAGGAAGAGGAAAAGTAGGGGCAGAGTCAGGAAAGGTAGTTCATAGGGAAATGATAGGGAAATCAGAGGCAAGTCCTAGGTAATATAATCTATTGATAAGTGTGAGTTATTTTATTACCTGAAGGTTTTCAAATTCTTGACTTTTCCTTCCAGTCATTGAGACAGATGGTGGTGGTGAAGTGAAATACCAAATTGGATGGAATTTTGCAAGGTGATGTGATTTTTCCCAATAGTGAGTTTCATTGGTGATGCTAGAGAATTCAGTGCACCAAAGTGAGAAAAAGAGATGTTTGCTTTGGAGATACAAATCCTTTATAGGTAAAACAATAAGGGAAAATTTAAGGAGGCAAGGTTGATTTTTGCAGAATTTATTTTCTGATAAATGTTGCACATTTGAGATTTATAAGGAATGCATTCAAATGTATAGGAATAAAAGTAATTTCCCAATAGATTGCCAAAGATATCAGAAAATAATTTTGAAAGAGAGAAGTAGAAGCTCTCAACAAGCTTTTGAAATATGTTCAAAATTTTTAAGAATTAGAAACCTAAATAAAAACAACTTTAGGAGCTGTGGTTGACCAGGAATGCCAGTGCATTGTCGGGGCAATTGTAAAGTGAGCTGATCATTCTGGAAAGCAATTTGCAACTATGACCACAAATGTTGTAATTTTTTAGATGCCCTTTGACTGTGGTCTTTCTTTAATGGATTTGTAACTCAAAGACATTAAAGAAAGAAGAAAGAAAGTCTGAAAAAAATTTGAAACAAGTTTCTCTGATAAAGACCTTATTTTGCAAATATAGAGAGAATAGGGACAAATTTATAAATCTAAGTTCTGGTCTTCAGTTGATGAATGATCAAAAGATATGAAGAGTCAGTTTTCAGATGAAGTAGACAAAGTATAAATAGCCCAATGGAGAAATACTCTAAATTACTATTGATTGAAGATATGCAAATTGAAATAATTCTGGGGTATTACCTCTCACCTATTTAATTGGCTAATATAAAAGAAAGGGAAAATGACCAAGGTTGGAGGGAATGTGGGAAAATTGATACATTGATGCATAGTTGATGGAACTGTGAACTTATTCAATCATTCTCTTTGTCAATTTGGAATCTTGCCCAAAGGTCTATAAAATCATGTATATCTTTTTAAAAAATATAAATATTTTACTTGTTTTTCAATTATATAAAGTAGTAGTTTCTGCCCATCATTAATGTAATGTTTTGAATTTTACAATTTTCCCCCGAATCTCCTTTCCTTCCCCCCTCAGAAGGCAGTCTGATAACCTATATATTGTTTCCCTGCTATACATTGATCACAATTGAATGAGTTGAGAGAAAAATCATATCCTTGAGGAAAAAATAAAAGAGACAGCAAAATTACATAGTACAAAAGACAACTTTTTTTTTGATTGAAGGTAATAATATTTGGTTTTTGTTTAAACTCCACAATTCATTCTTTTTATACGGAGGATATTCTGCATAGCAGATACCCTAAAATTGTCCTTGATTATCTCACAGATGAAATGAGCAAGTCCATCAAGGTGGACCATCGCCCCCATATTGCTGTTATGGTGTACAATATTCTTCTGGTTCTTCTCATCTCACTCAGCATCAGTTCATGCTAGTCTTCACAGGTTTCTGTGAATTCCCATCCCTCTTGGTTTCTAATAGAACAATAGTGTTCCATCAGGTACATATACCATAATTTGTTCAGCCATTCATCAATTGATGGACATTCACTTGATTTTCAATTCTTTTCTACCACAAACAGCAGCTACCAATATTTTTGTTTTTACCTTTGATGTTTTTACCCTTTTTCATGATTTCTTCAGGATATAGAGCAGAAGAGATATTGCTGAATGAAAGGATATGCACATTTTTATTGCCCTTTGCCCATAATTCCAAATTGCTCTCCAGAAAGGTTGGATCAGTCAGGCTTATCTTTTGACAGAGCAATCCAACAACTAGGTCTGTATCACAAAATATATTTTATAAAAGGAAAAAGGCCTAGAGATAAACAAATATTAATAGCAACTCTTTTCTGGTGCAAAGAACTGGACATTGAGCAGATACCCAAATACTGGGAAATGAAAATCCTGAGCAGAATGCTTTCTGGAAAATCTGAAGGCACTTCCATGAATTGAGATAAAGTGAAATGAAGACAACCAGGAGCACTTTTCACATATAAGATGATCACCTGTGAATGATTTAGCTATTCTCAGCAATACATGGATCCAAGACAATTCCAAAAGACCCAGGATGAAAAATCTTATCTATTCCCTAAGAAAACTCATTTGTGGCTAAATACAAATTAAAGCATACCTTCTTCACTTTATTTTTCTTGTTTTTTTTATTCTGTGTTTTCTTCTACAAAATGACTGTCTATATAAAAATGTCTTGAATGACAATATGTGTAAAATTTATATCAAATTACTTGCCTTCTAAATTAGGAAGGTGAGGAGGAAGGGAGCAAGAATTTGGAATCCCCAATTTAAAAAATGAATGTTACCATTGTTTTGACATGGAATCCCAAGTAAAAACAGAAAAAAATCACAGAAACTGGGAAATGATCAGAGCTTTAAAATACAAATTGGCATAGCCACTGGAATTTTAGAACACAAGGTGGCTGGCAGGGGAGAAACAAACATGGAAAATCCATTCAAGAGCATATCCAATATACAAATAGTCGTCAACAGACAAGTCTGATCAGCTGTCAAATTCTGGAATCCATGTTTCCATATAATTTAATTTAATTTCCATACAATTTAATTTTTAGGGTTTTTTTGCAAGGCAATGGGGTTAAGTGGCTTGCTCAAGGCCACACAACTATCTAATTATTAAGTGTCTGAGGCTGGATTTGAACTCGGGTACTTCTGACTCCAGGGCCAGTGCTCTTATCCACTGCGCCACCTAACCGCCCCATACAATTTAATTTTAAAAATGTGCTTTTTCCTGCTTCCTTTGAAGGACAATACTTATTTGGAGAGAGTACTTTAGATGTTTCTGATTAAAAAGAAACTTTGGAGTGCTATACTAATAACTGATATGCTGTGTTTTTTGTGACTTTTTCCACAGTCATTTGAGACCAAGTGATACAGATGTTATTTCTCAAAGCAGGGAGCTATTTATTCACTACCATTCTCACAGAAAACAGAAAAAAATATAAATTTCAAGAAAATATCAATAGAAAAACATTTTTATAATTGATCTACTTAATTTGACAAACATACACCTCTGTAGGCAGCAGACTATGGAAAGAAAATGCATATATCCCAAGCAAAGGATGTAGAATAAAGAAAAAGAAAGAGGGTCAGCTAGGTGGCACAGTGGATGTAGCATTGGCCCTGGATTCAGGAGTACCCGAGTTCAAATCCAGCCTCAGACACTTAATAATTACCTAGCTGTGTGGCCGTGGCCAAGCCACTTAATCCCACTTTCTTGCAACAACAACAACAAAAAAAAAACTAAAAAAAAAAAGAAAAAGAAAGCATGAAGAATAAGGATTAGTAGGGAAGAAAAGGAAGGAGAAAAAAGAAGGGAAAGAGAAAACCAAGCTTTCTCACTCAACTGTTATAAACAATTTGTTATGTTCATAAATGCAAAGAACTATTATTTTAAATTCTTTTAAGATTCGAAAAATAGGTAAGGATCTTTTTCGGTTTGAACTCATGATACTACTCCAGTCAGTTAAAATAATGTGATAAACATGTATTACACATTTACATGTCAACAACAATAAATATTTAAAGTTTTCAAAATGTTTTATGCCTCCCATCTCATATGATCTCCACAATCACCCTGTGTGATAGGCATTAATGTTATTACTAGTATAAATATGGAGCTATGATGGCAAGTAACTAAACTCATTGATTTCTATGGGGCTCTAGAAATGAGATAAGAGGGACAATATATTAAAGAAACTAGGAGATGATCAGAGCTTGAAAAAACAAATTGCCAGAGCCAGTGGGAACTTTGAACACAAGATACTAGGCACAGTAATAGCTATAAGGAAGAGTATATCAGATCTGAGAAAAAGAGATAAAAGATGAACGCTTTCAACCTAGAATAAGATGAGAATAAAGAATGGCCTTGACATCACAGAATTTCATAGATGTAAGGGTCTGGATAAGATAAATAGCAGAAAGCATTTGCAAAACTGTTTAAAGTTGGTAAAGTGCTTGACAAAAATGATCTAATTTTATCATTGCTATATAGCCTTGAAGGAAGTTCTAATATCACCCTCATTTTATGAAAAAAAAAATACTGACGCAAAGAGAGCTTAAATAGTTTGCTCAGGGACACAGCCTAGGTCCCAGCTGAACTCCGGTCCTTTTGACTCTGGATCCAGGACTCTAGACCCTCTGCCACCTAACAACATAACATGGGATCTGAGGGAGTTGTTGTTTAGTCATGTTCTGACTGTGAGTGCCTTGCCCAAGAACACAAAGCTGTCATATTTCTGAGACCAGTTTTGAATGTAGGAAGATGATTCTTCATGATTTCAGGCAAGGCACTCTATCCACCATGGCATCTAACAAACCAATGAGAAAGTTCTAATAATACCAAAAAATCAACAGTAGTTTAAAAAAACAACAATAATAATTTAAATCTCCTCTATTTCAGGTGCCAGGTAAGGGCAAGGATGGGGTTAGCTTAGAAAACACCAGCCCAAAAGACTTATGATGAAACTTTATTTCGAAATAACTGGTATCATCTCCTTGTTCTACATTAAATCTTCAATTTCACAGCAAGCAGCCCAAAGGAGAATATGAAAACAGGGTGGCTTATATGTATAAAAGAAAAACTTGGATCAAAAACATAATTCCAAATTGTAACTCAAGTATTGATATTAATATGATTGACAATGCATGCCATAGAATTTTAAAAAGTAAAGTCTTAAGGTGATAGAATGTGAATGCACTCACCTCTGTCCTTTTAAATTTGAACTTTTTAATACAAACATGAATTAAAATTAAAATTACTTTCCAAAATCTTAAAAGAAACAATGCCTATAAAGCAAGATTAGGATAGAACCCAAGAGCACAGATGATCAAGACTGTTAGAGAGCTTTGAGTATTGAATTTCTGATCTGGAAGATGCCACAGAGAATACCGTTAGTTCTGGCAGGCCGTTTAGAAGAAGAGATATCAGTGAGAGGAGAGCCCATACAACATATGAACATCAGAAGGAAGAGAAACTGGAATAACAAGGAATGTTGAAGATTCAAAGTCCCTCAGACTATAGAAACTAGGGAAAATTTATTAAGAGCTTTACAGTAGGGAATGCAATTGTCTAGGCTTCTGCCTAGAGTCAAAACTGAAACCTTTTCCTGCTCTAGAGACTTTACCAGTACTATCCTCCTCCTGAATAACAAGAGGAAATCAGACAAGGTACATCCAGATGAAGTGTCACAAGAAAGGCCCAATAGTCCACCTCTTCCCCCTGTCTCCACATTCTGAGGAGATGCACAAACTGACTCATGGATTCCTTCCTGAAGCCAATACTGGAACCTCCTCCTGCTCCAGAGTGACCCGATGTGATCATTACTACCAACCAGTATGGTAAGTGTGATTATCATCCTCACTTGAGAGGAGACAGAAGGAAGGGAAGGGAAGCTAAAGAGACTCCACCAGTACTATAGACCTAGGAAGTGTCAAAGATCATATTTGAACTCACCTATTTCTGACTCAAATTCCAGGCTTCTAAGAATTGCCAATTTGTTGCCCATCTTAATAATATATCAGACATTGTTCAGCACAGTTCTTCAAACCTCAGTTTTCTTTTTAAATAGGAACAACAATATCACACAGAAAGGGTATGAGAATAAAATGAAATTCTGCTTGTGATAAAAAGTTCCTTTAAGCTTTCTTGGTGCTGACCTGAACAGAAGACTAGTTTAGTTCTACTTATGAGAAAATGAACATAAACTCCATTGAGTGCCTCATCTGAACCTTCAAATGAACATTGTTTAGCGTGGTGGATCGAAAGCTGTGTTCAAAATCTACTTATACTTTGCACCTATGTGACTTTGGGCCAATCACTTTCCCTCCCTATGCCTCAGTTTATTGAACAAAACAATGACTTTATTGGAGTAGATGGTCTGTGGGAAATGCCAGGATCGTCTGAGCAGGCTATCTAAATGCAGCCTGAAAATAGTGATTGAGGACAGATCAGTGTTTGGACACATTAATTCCTAAAGAATCTGAGATATTGATTGGGTAACCTATTTATAGGTGGTATTAACAATATATCTTGGCATTGTAAAAATATCTAACATTTTTTTAAGTAACAGCATAATCTTATTTCTGATTTGTACATAGTAGGGAATTAGAGGTATTGAATATTATACATAGATGACAGAGAGAGATATTTCTCTCTATCTCTATCTGTTTCTATATAACTATATAAATATATATATTTATCTATCTATGTACATCCAGAGATGGTCAAACTATGGGTTGGGTTGTCTCACTGCTTTTGTCAAATTTCAATGAGAGTCTGTCCAGTAGAGGAATAGCAGGAAATGACTAGTTTAGAAAATTAAAAAACAAAGAAAATGAAGCCAGGCTCCTGATAAACTAGAGACAAGGGATGGTGTGTACTTGAATTCAGAAGGAAAATGGATTTGGAATCTCTTCTCTAACATTTAATAGATTTGTGACTATGATAAGCACACTAATCTATGAGTACCTGAGTTTCCTCACTGGTAAAATCTGAATGATAACTTCTCCATGGAATTTGTAAGAATAAAATGACATAGTCCATGTGCAGCATAGTCTTGTGGTTTCTGATTTCTATTTACACTGGCAGGTCAAGTCCCCAATGGGCATCTGCTACATCTCTCCTCTGGATTTAGGCCTGGGGTGCCAGGGTGTGGGGCAAGCCCTGTGGGCTTCATGAAGGTTCCACAGTGTGTATTTTCCCATGATGATCAGTAAGTATTCTTATTTCACCCTTTTGATTTACCTTTCAGAAAATGTTATTTAATACAATGATAGATGGCAAAACAAAATACAAGAAAAGAAAAAACCTCCCACCCAGATTGTGCACGGTGAAGACCCAACTCTCCCGTGGTCTGAGGGGTAAAAACAGGAGTGTGATAAAATTCTATTTAGTATGGGAGTCAGCAAATCAGGATTTGGGGTGTCCTGGGAAACAGAGCTGTCTTCAAGGCAAATGGTGATTAAGATCAGCTCCATTCATAGACGGGGAATACTTCCTTAGCAGAGAATCAAATTCTGAAAGGAGGGACTTCTGCCTTGAGTAAAAATTGAAACCTATTCCTGCTTTAGAGACTTTACCAGTACTATCCTCCTCCTGAATAAAAAGAGGAAATCAGACAAGGTACATCCAGATGAAGTGTCACAAGAAAGGCCCAGTAGTCCACCTCTCCCCACTGCCTCCACATTCTCAGGAGATGCACAAAGTGACCCATAGATTCCTTCCTGAATCCAATACTGGAACCTCTTCCTGCTCCAGAGGCTTTGCCAACATTCTTTCTCCCCTCTCTCTCTTAAATCAACAGTAGGCTGAGATTGTACCCAATTATGTTAGAAGGAAGCTAAAGAGGAAAGTGAACCTGAAGGTATGCTGCTCTTTACCTGGGGTCAGCACTGGTTGAGTTACCCCAGACATGTAGAAATTTTGCTCAGGTTCCCTCCTGTACTCTTTCCAAACCTGTAAAATGTGGTAGAGGCTGATTAAGGCGAATCATAGAAAAAAAGTAGATTTCAGGTAGTGAGACATGCCTGCTTTCTCCATATAGCAAACCAGAGGTCTTTCTCCTTCTACATCACAGTCAACAGATGAAATTTACAGGTCAGAAGTAGGAGAATTTGGGATCAGCGAGTGGACATTTTTGGTTTCTGATAAATCATCCTTTATAAGAGGGTATATGTTCTACCCACATCATCCATAAGACTCATGTCCAAGTTTCACAATTTCCTGGGTCAGGATCCCTCCAATGTCAAAGTATTGAGTGTCTCAGGAAATAAAGAGTTTATCAATTGACTCTGCCCCCAACAGATTATGCGAATGAACACACCAGACCAGTGAACAGATAAGATTCTTAAAGTGCTTGAGGAGTCCATGAGGTCTGCTTTGGAATGTTGTAGGGATGAGGGATGGGCTGCACTGAGCTATCCCCACCTGCAGCCCCTGCTTCAGATCAATGGCATACATATTGTAAAGACCACTTGGAGATGGAAAGCAGATATATTAACTCCTGAAGGCACTTAAGTAATATGTATTGAGATTTTGTGATTAAAGATTGCTTCCTTCATTATATTTATATTTCCAGAGCCTAGAATGGTGCTTATTTCATGCTAGGTATTTAATAAATCCTTATTGATTCATTGACTTTACTTAGACAAGAATGCATTTTTCTGATTGTTGGCACACATTATTCGAGAAATACGCAGCCTTCTATGAACTAAAAGAGAGAATAGCCTAATACAACAGGAACACTGATAGCACCTTTGAGGAAATGTGTCTGAAGCCTGCACTAGGGAAGAGTATGACTGCACAATAACTTAGTCTCTTCTTCAAAGTATCAAAAATGAAGGAAATGTCATATATACAAAAAATATTTCAAACTTCTTTCTATTGGCAATGAATTGGAATCTTATGGGGTGTCCATAAATTTGGAATGACTAAACAATATAAAGTATATGAATGTATTGTTGTACTATTAATCTTGAAGAATTGATGAAGTGTATTGTTTTATGAAAATCTGAGAATATGTATGATTTTGATGGAGTGAAGAAATAGAATCAGAAGAATAATTTATGCAAAAATGATATTATGAAATGGATCTTCTTAGAAGGACTATGAAAATATGATCAAGAAAATGAACAGCCACAATTCCTGGAGGACTCATGATGAATCATACTATCTGCCTCTAGATAAATAATGGGGATAAATTCAGAATAGAGATATTTATTTTGCTGACTGTACATGTTTCTAGGCATTTTGCTAGTGTTTATTTCTCAATGAAAGGGAAAAGATAGGTGATATTTATGAGGAATGCTTAACAGAGATAGAAAATATATCTGGAACAAACAATTCCAAAAACAAAGAGGTCACTATTCACAATTGCCTGTTTTTTTTTTAGGTTTTTGCAAGGCAAATGGGGTTAAGTGGCTTGCCCAAGGCCACACTGCTAGGTAATTATTAAGTATCTGAGACTAGATTTGAACCTAGGCACTACTCACTCCCGGGCCAGTGCTTTACCACTGCACCACGTAGCTGCCCCTTGACTGTTATTTTTAAAATTCTATCAAGTTGACTTCTTCCATTAAAAGGTAAATAATTTAAGTCCAATCAAATCTAAAGTTTTCAAAGAGACCTTCAAGGTGTCTCAGTATCACTTCTTCTGATCCCCTTGTGAGCACTTGCCCTCTGGGAGTTCTCCAAAAAAGATATTTTTGACAAGTATATATCTGACATTCTGAAACGTGTCTAGTTCATTGTAGTTGCATTCTCTGAAGTAATGTTGGAATGCTATGCAATTTAGCTGGAGAAATGACCTCAGTGTCTGGTATCTTCTCCTGCCAGGTGACGTTCAGAATCGTCCTAAGATAATTCAAATGGAAGCAATTCAATTTCCTGACATGGCTCTAATAGACTGTCCAGGTTTCACAGGCATATAGCAATGAAGTCAGCACAACAACTCTGTAGATCTTCAGTTTGGTAGTCTGTCTAATACTTCTCTCCCATACTTTCTTTTGGAGCCTCACAAATTATGAGCTAGCTCTGGCAATGCATGTGTCAACCTCATTGCCAATGTGCACCTCCTTGGAAAGGACACTGACAAGGTAAGTGAACTTGTCCACAGTACTCAAAATTTCTCTGTTTGCTTTAGAATTAATTGTACAGCATGGGAGACACTGGCATAGGACCACCCAGCATGGCATGCCCTCATCAGTGAGGGTACTACACTCTATAAGGAAGGCAGATTTGAATGAGCTCAAAGGTAACATGACATTCATAAGTTCAAATACCCACCCCAGGAGTTCACATCGACTATTTGTGCCTAATTTGTTGGTAGAGCATTCTGAGCTTTTATTGGTCTGATCAGCTACTGTCAGACACACTGCAATTTATCTCAAACATAATGATGTAGTTCTAGTCATCTTCAATAACAAAGGACAAGTAAAAACCAACCAGCCAAACAATTTAAGTGCATAGGATAATCGGTGGAGCTCTTTCTTTACTTCAGTGACATGCCTCCAAGGCTGACATTCTGTGTTCTAAAGATCATATTTGACATCCAGTGTTTGAAAACCACTCATGTTTTCAAGTCTCTTCTAGCTATGAAATTGTTGATATCTAGAGGTCTTGAATTTTGACTAAAGTTTGGCTACCTGGCAAAAGCATACTGGGACAGCATGTCAAGAAGAACAACCTACCCACAAAGTTCCTTCTCTATATAAAAGATATTGGACAAAAGAACATTGCACCAATTTCTCAAGTCACTATTCTCTACCTGATGTTACTGGAACTATGGTCACCCTCAGGATAAGAGTCGGAACTTTCTTCCATAGTACCCAATCAAAAATGTTTCTTTCTTAAGGAAGAAGACTTAGTAACCATAATGAGAGAATCTCAAATAAAACCACAGATTCCCCATAAACTCTGTTTTAATTCATTGAGGTTATGAAAGAAAAGTTATAAAAATGAGCATATAAATCATTTCTAGAGGACAGATGGGAAAGAAACTGACTTCTCTAGAAGAACGAATTGGAGAAAGAATAAATAGCTTAGGTGCAAAAATCTCACACAACAAACTACCAGATGAAGATCAAGATAACTCCATGCGACATCCAAGACTGATTAGAACAATTCAAGAGACAGAACTAGATCCTAAATTGCAAACTATCTCCTTTCACAAATAGAAAACTTAAACAAATATATAAGGGAGAAGTGATTTAAGTCTTACTATACTATGAAAAAAACCTTAAAATACAAAATGTCTACCTATAATATTTTAAGAAATCATAAATGAGGACTGATGAAACCTATATGAGTCCATGTGAGAAATGAAAGGAAAAAAAAACACACTTCGCAGCTCCTCATAGAAACTCCATATTTTAAAGTTCAGAAAATTTCTTAACCAAAATCCAGAGCCTCTAATTCAAAAATAAAATACAGAAAGAAAGAAAGAAAGGAAAAATACACATAATAATATTCCAGTCATCACCACACAAAATATGATGGCTTGCACTGTTAAGGACAAGTGTGATAATAATATTCTGGAAGGTAGAAGTTAAAGCAAAGCAACACATTACCACTGAAATAGCAAAGCTCAGTATAGTATTCCCGGGGAAATGTGACATTAATGAATGGAATGGAATAATTATATATTAACTGACTCCTCTGTGTGAATTGTTGTGATAGCAATTTCAGTATTGACTTACGTAATGCTCCGAACAACCTGTGAAGCTGGTGCTATTATAGAAGACAATAGAATACTCCATGTTATTTATGATGAGTAGGTACTTAGTATTTTAAACATTGGAGTCAAGAGAAACATGGAGAAATATATGCTTTTTGAACTGATGCTGACAAAATAAACAGAAGCAGAAGGACATTGCACACCGTAACAGCAACATGGGGGTGATGATCAACCTGAAAGGTCTTGCTCATTCCTTCAGTGCAATAATCAGGGACAATTTTAGTGTATCTGTGACAGAGAATACCATCTGGATCCAGAGAAAGTACTGTGGAGTTTAAACAAAGACCAAAGTCTATTACCTTCAATTTAAAAAAATTGTCTTATGTACTACTTAATTTTGCTATCTCTAGAATTTTACTTTTGCCTCAAGGATTTGATTTTTCTCTCAACACATTCAATTTTGATCAATGTATAGCATGGAAACAACATAAAAATTATCAGACTGCCTTCTATGGGGGGAGGTAGTGGAAGGGAAGGGAGGTGAATTGATAATTACTGATTCATAATTAATAATTACCAAATTATTAGTGTAAGGCCTCTTCAATATGTATGAAGGCCATAATTGAAGCAATGCCCAGTATATGAACTCACCATTTGGAGTATGCCTTATGTGATTTGGCTGTATTTCTGACATCCCAGGAACTAGCCATCCCTGGGAAAGACAAAACAGGATTGGGAGGAACTGGCTATTCTCCCAATACTGCTATTTAATGAAAATAAACCTTATAGCCCCATAATGGCATTTCCTTAAAAAATAACATATTGATTCAATCTATACCTGAAGCCAAAAGGGAACTGGATCCCATTCAACTTAGATGGCTCTGAGCCTTCTTTGTCCTCAAAGGTATAAAAGTTGTAAGCCCCTTCTCCTCATTGGGAACTCATCCATGGAGGAGACATACTGCCTGGAATACTCTCCAATTTGGAACTTATAAGGCTGACACCCCAGGGATCCCCCAGCCCCGAGAAAACGGGTTGGTACTCCTCCAAATTGGTGATCTTTTCTTTGTCTATCTCTTCTATTTTGATTATAGTATTAATAATCCTTTGTCTTTTATGTATTATCTGCTGTATTGGATGCTACTGTAAGCAATCTATTCCTTGTATTGTATAATTAAAATACTTTCATTTTTAACTGAGTGAGAGTGTCATTTGCAGGAACAAATCTGAACATCAATAAAATCACAAAACAGGAGGGTGGGGAAAAATGTGTAAAATTCAAAACCTAACCAAAAAAATGGTAGAAACTACTATTGTAAATAATTGAAAAAAATAATAAAATATTTATATAATAAGAAAAAAGATTTAACTTATGAAGTAGCATTTCTTTAGGAGGCCTTTCTTAGTTCCCCCAGTTGTTAATGCCATTCCTTCTAAGATTAATTTCCATCTCTGGAATGTTTATTGTGTAGTTACTGATTTACATATATTGCCTCCACTATTAGAATATAACTTGATTGAAGGAAGGATTTTTTTCCATTGCCCTATTCTTTGCATCCTGTATACTTGTCATGACTAGAACATGGTAAAAGTCTGATAAAGATTGCAAAAAAAAGAAATATATGCTTTTGAGCATAGGGAAAGGATTGTGTTTTGAAGTATTCATGTTCTAATAAGGAAAAAAAAAACATGTCTCCTCAGTATTCTGCCGTCTTCATAGACTGAGAGAGAAAAAATGATATGCATAACTGGAAGTCAGTTTTTTACTATATTTTCCTTACAAACAGAAGATTAAGGAAAGGGAAAAAAATAACTTAGGGAAGAAAGAGCAAAGAACTTAGTATTTCACTTAATCAGGGGGAATAAGAAGATCAGACAAATATAAAGTAAGTATTCGGCCAACATTTTTATATGAAATAAATGGGGACTAAATTCATATATGTTTATACAAAGAGATTCTTACAAGCTGAATTTGGTGTTGGCATACATGAAATTCAGCCATTTGCTATTACTTGTTTGGAGTTTCATGTATTGTTTTTCCTTACCAGTGATATGTCCATGTATAATCCATGTCATGCTCATCTACTGCTTAGTGGGATAGTAATTCTACTAGAAAGTTCCCAACAATTAATTATCAGCAAAAAAATCCTTAATGCCATCTGCAATTACCGACAGAATTTAAATACGAAACACTTTAGGACTGTTAAACTGTTTATTTAAGGACAACATTGAGGATATGTTTTTCCCCCTCAGATGTTGAACATTTCTTCCAGCAGTGTTGTCTCAGTTCTTTACTGATGCTAGAGTAGAAGGGAATTATAGAAATACAAATTGGAGTGGCCAGCTAAGATGGTCGAGTAGCAGGGAAAAACAGACAAACTTGGCCCCATCATTACACTTCAGAGACATAGAAAATGCATCAGACTGAATAGTAAATGGGAAATACAAGAACAAATGAACAGTGAGCCATTTTCTAGTTCATTTGAAAAGAGGGCAGGTTAGACAGAGAGGTCTAGAGGCAGTGGAGAAAGGCTCTAGTCATTAGGAAACTAGGTGGACTTTTCTATAAGGGAGGTTCAGTGAGACTCTGTATATAGCTATGCTATGAAATACTTCTCAGGCCTATACAGACCTTGTTCAAGTGGGAGGCTATGCTACCTGCTACTCACTGCTGTGTCACAGAATCAGGTTAGGAGTGGCAGTCTATGATAAGAAGTCCTCATGGGCCTAGACATGGATCCTCATCAAGGAACATGTACAGAAGCAAGCAACATCTGTGATGCCCTGTCCCCATCAGCAGAACAGGTTCAGAGCTCCACTGCCCAATCATTCTTAGAGACTGTCACTCAATAACAAAAGCAAGAAAGTCAGACCTATTCCTTTGAACTTATCAATCTTTTCATCTACCTGATACTGGGCTGAGTCCTTTGGAGTTGAATTAGATTGAAACCTCCAAAAACCCAGATGAGTAAATTTATTACCTTTAGGACCACAGAGTGTTAATCAGAATTTCAGATAAGACAGATTTGAGAATAAGGACAGTTTGCTGGTGCTGTTCCTGATATATTGGAATAACCCCATTCAAAACCCCTCGAAAGCAACAATAGAACCCAGGAAGTCACAAGCATGCCCCAGATAGTCTCTCCACAAACCTAAGGACCCAAGCACTAATACAAAGCTCAAAATCCTGAAGAAGGGCCTGAAGAATGAGGAAGCAAAAAAGAATTTCCCCAGAAAAAAGGTGTTAGAGATATTCAAGCAATAAACTTAGAATGAATGAATGACTTGAAAACATCTATAAACAAAATTTCAAATAGAAAAAAAAATTGACTTTAAAAAATTCATCTGGACATCCTTTAGTTGTTTATTCATTTTTTGGTTGTGTCTGACTCTTAATGATCCCTTGCAGGTTTTTCTACTAGATTGGTTTAATATTTGCTTTTCCTTATCATTTTACAAATGAGGAAACTGAGGTAAATGAAGATAAGTAACTTGCCTCAGGTCACAAAGCTATTAAGTATCTGAGGTTACCCATAAATTGGGGAATGGCTAAATAAGTTATGGTACATGAATACTATGGAATACTATTTTCTATAAGAAACAATAAATGGCCAGATTCTAGAGAAATTTGGAATGACTTATGGGATCTGATGCTGAATGAAGGGAGTAGAACTCCATGTATACCCATATTTACAGGTCTATTATTGATTGCAAAAACTTATCCCAATAATGGAATGACTATAAAGGAAGGATTTCAGGGAAATTCCTTGAATAAAACAGATTGTAAACTGTCCAAATTTAACAGGATTGCCTCTCCCTGAGGCATACAAAAGGCTTCAACAATAGGAAATCTTTGGAAAATACAGCACTGGAAGTTCTAGAGAGATGCCAGAATATATACAGGGAAAACAGATACAAGATAGATTAAGTAGAATTCCTGGGAAGTTAACAGTTTTGTCCCCCTTATCATACACAGGAATATATGATAAAGATGGTGAGAGAACAGTTAGTATAGGTGACCGATATGTGAACTCTAACAGGCTTAGTTTATTGGGAAAGAATAAAAAGTTATAGAAACCGTAGCGTCTACCAACAAGGGCTGAAAGGAAAATTGGTTATTGAAGGAGTCAATGGACAGGTGCACAAACATAACTGCCCTCACTATAGGTTGTCAAGGGAGCATATCGAAAAACATTATATACACAGCACAAAAAACATAAAAGCATTCCCATAAATGAATTATATCAAAGATTATTCTCAGCAAATTCTGCTTAATAAATAACTTTACTGTGCAGCAACAAACTAGGCAACATACAGGTTGACGTCATCACGGTCATTATAGGGACAAGAAAATTAACTACATGATTGATAATCACACTTGTAACCAATACATGATCAAACCTGTAACCAAAGGACCTATATGACTGATGATGAAAGTTGTACACTTTTGTAACCAAGGAAACGATCTTAGCTTTCTTGTTTGATATGACTCTGAGACTAAAAACAAATTCAAGCATCCAACAGTCAGTCAACCTGCTCCTGCCTTTAACCCTGTGATAACTCAACTCATTTCACCGACTCTATCCCTCCTGTCAGGTTCCACAAGGACCCCGTGGAGGCTGGGCCCCCACAAAACCCAAAGAAATAAATGGAGTAATTCATTATTTTAGAACTTTTATTTCTTTTAGACTGGGACTGGAAATGTCAAATAGAGTTATAGATTAATAATTAAGCATTCTAAAATAAATATGCATATATATAAATAGCTATGGGCTTATGTCTATATCTATATTTTTATTTGAAACAGTTAATATAATCATAGGATTTTTTCAGCTTCCATCTTTTATTCAGAAACCCAAAGCTTTATTTCTCCCTGAGAGTCTGCCAAATTAACAGTGCCCACTTTCATGGATGCTAGGACTCAATCAACTCCAAACACGAGCACATCCTAAAACATTTCAAATCTAGGTTACACACTCCAAGAAAAATTTCATAACTTATCTTTTGATTTGTAGTTGTAATACTCACTCGGAAAAGCACATACATACATATGTATTTCACACATTTTAAGAATCTATTCAGTTTTTAGTCAAGTTTGGATAAATTATTCTCAAATTATTTTTACATTACTTCCTGTCTAATGTGACTAGGAATAGGACATTTCTTTTAAAATTTAAAATGCAGATTTTTAAAAGGGATTTGAGTTAGTATATAATTTGTTGTGAAATTCAAAATCTCCATAGTATACCTTTTAAATCAACAGATCATTTTTCATAAAGTAATCCTTAATTTTTAACTTGTATAGTCTTTAAAATACCAATCCAAAGCTAACTCTCTATTATTTTTGCATCTCATTTTTTTTTTTATGTTTCTGCAAGGTGATGGGGTTAAGTGGCTTGCCCAAGGTCACACAGCTAGGTAATTAAGAAGTGTGTGAGCCAGATTTGAATTTAAGTCCTCCTGACTCCAGGGCTGCTGCTCTATCCAATGAGCAACCTAGCCTCTCTTAAATCTCATTTTGTTAAAAGGAACTTTCCTTTAGAGAGAAAACAGTGGGAGTGGGAGAAAGAGGACAGACTCCAAATGAAAGAGAAACTGCTTTGCTGCATGATTACCTGAGGCACAATTTTAAAAAAAATGAATAGCTCTTTCTACCTAAGGAAAGAATAGGAAAAACAAAATCTCTCTCTTTAAAACCACAATTTTTGGATTTATATAATCCATGGCACTTAACCTGCAGAAATTCTAATTTTCCCCCTATTTTACAACTGAAAAAGAATCATGGAGTCAAACTGACAATTGACTGGAAGTCATTTTCCTGATAGAGGAGGGGAAATGAATGCAGAAACAGATTTGGCCAAATCAGAACAGAGAAAATACAATAGACAACTGCCATAACCAATCAAGTCATAAAAAAAAATACAAAACAAAACAACAACAACAACAAAAATCCAAGCTTGATATTTAGAAGAAAAATACACAGGTATCTGAATACACATACACAGAAACAAAAAGGATGTTTACCTTTTGTGTGGTACCTCAGAGAAACTTTAATTTGCATTTTCTAAGAATTTTTTTGATTAACACCTCACAAAATTTCAACTTCATACAAAGCAAAGGTTTGAAAATAGAGTTGAAAAATTGGTAGACTAATTATAATTCAAGATTAGTTTTAGTTTGGCTCAAAATCTGTCTAGATTTTTTTAGTGATTCCATATCCAATTTTGTCAAAAGGGAATCTACTCTAATCCCATATCTGTCAACTAAAACAAGAGTTTGGAATGGAGCAAAGATTTGAAAATTACAGACATCAAAATAAAATGACAGAAAATAGAGGTTAGTCATGAAGTTTTTTTTTTTCTGAGATTACCTTTCACCTACAGGTAGAGACCATCTGTCAAAAATAGCCACCATGGACAGAGAGAGCAAAAGGTTAGGGGGAATCATGAACCTCCTTGGTGACATGACAATGCATTCATACTCTTATATTGCTCACTTGCTCCTCAGAGACAATACTATCTGATGAATTGTTACCTCTTCCTGGAATTTAAGCTTGAGGGAATGACCAATCACTATCTTCCTGACTTTCTAATTAACACAGAATGAAATACCCAGGTCTTGATTTTTCACCTAGTTGTAAGGTGACTGAGTACTGGAGGGGTTTTTTTAGGGTTTTTTTTTCTTTTTGCAAGGCAATGGGTTTAAGTGGCTTGTCCAAGGCCACACATCTAGGTAATTATTAAGTGTCTGAGGCCGGATTTGAACTCAGGTACTCCTGACTCCAGGGCCAGTGCTCTATCCACTGTGCCACCTAGCGGCCCCAAGATTAAGTACTGATAAAAAAAATCAGCCCTTTTCACAGCAGTATAGTTGTGAAATATTTTATTGTTTTTATTTGTAGTAGTAGTGTACTTTGACAATGAGAATGTACATCACTGAATAGAATGTGGCAGTTTTCCTCCCAAATAAAACTGATGATCTGTTTAATAACAAGTGCAGTATGAAATAGGAATTTCATGGTCAGATTCCTCTTGAGATAGGGAGAAGTGACATGTTCTCCCAGTTATGAAGGAAATCAAGAAATTTAAAGGGGTAGAGGTAAACAGAAAATTTTTAGGCATGGATGACTTTCTTTGCAAGGGAATGTAGATAGGAAATGAATTTTCATATATTAAGAAAGAGAAGAAATCTTTCTTTGGACCATTAAGTAAGGAAGAGGAATATAATCTAAGTATGAAAGTAAGAAAGAAAGAGTGTAGCCTGGTTATGAATCTTATTCAGTGACAAAAATGGTTCATGCATGATACTATAGCTCTGAGAATATATCAGAGTTTATTGAACAGAGGATGATGTGAACAGATGTGGCGTGTGAAAAACCATGGAACTGAGATGAGTAGAGAGACATAATGGCGGTAAATAAGTCACAAGATCACTGCCACCATCGAAGTGAGAAAATTGTGATTGCATGAATCAGTGTAAGAAACATTTGCCCTACCAAGATCTCAAGACAGTCATTAATGAAGTAAAGGTATGGGAAAGAATCAAGTGTTGTGCTTTCACAAGGGTGAGAAAAGGTGTTGCCAGAATCTCACAGATGTTTGTGAGAATACTGCATTACAAAAGCTGGGATCTCTGGTCTTTGTGTAAACTTAAGAGATATCAACCTGTTTTCATGAAGGAGAGACTTAAGATAACAGGAAAAGGTGAAATAACTTTGCAGAGGTTGTATGGGAGTCTGTGTTATTTTCCTTTGCACCTGGAGAAGGAAGAAGCTATTCTTGCTCATTAGTATAATGAACAGGGTGGGGAAAAGGTATGGGGGCAAATTTATCAATTAGATTTGTGACCCCAGCTAATGACTGGTGTGAAGGGGTAGGAATAAACTTTGAAAATGCATCTAACACCTAGCATTTTGGGGTTTGGGGCATCCCTCTTCCCTTGAGAGCAGTGTATCTTTTTATTAAGATGTCTTAATAAAAAAAAAAACTTTTAATCACCCTGGATTAATTATTCACCAGCCATTTATAACAAAAGGCACCCTTCTTTATAATATTTCTGCAAGAATGGATGACCCAAAAATAGGCATACCCTTGAAACGTGAAAGCAAAATCTTTTATTCTCTGACAATAAATGCAAGTCCCTCCCCTGACTGCCCATTGTCTGGGTACTTATTGACCCCCGTTCTTATTTTCTTTTGCCCTTATTTAGGTATATGATAGGCCCCTTTGCACATATGAAAATCTTTATCTAATCACAGACCTTGATACTTGTCAATTTAAATCTTAGACTCCATATTTTGGGTCAAATGTGATTATTGTGGAAAGAAAAATTAGCCACTTCTCACATCAGTGAATCAATTTAGCATTTACTAAACATGTATCTTATGTAAGGCACTCTGTTAAGCAATGAGAATATAAATAAAAGTTAAAATAATGTCATTCCTTGCCTCAAGGAACTGACTTTACAACCAGAGATAAATGTGATGCCTGTCCTCAGTCACCTCCTGAAATAGAGGTTTTGAAGTTTATGACTCTGCTCTAAAATCAAGGTGGAGTGAAGGGGGTGATGAAGAATGAGATCCTTTAGTATCATTTGATAAATAGATGGATAGTTATTAAACATTTATTGAGCTCCTTCTAAGAACCAAGTACTGAGTTAATGGATGATTCTAAAAATAAGATAAAACAGACAAATCTCTTCGCTAAAATAATTTATGATTTAATAATGGAAAAGATCATATGAATGAGGAGTAGGAAGCAATGGAGATGGGCATAGTTTATAGCTTTTTCCTTAATAAAAATAACAAAAACCTGCATAAAGTATTCTGAGATCAGTCTGGAAAAGCATACAGAATAACTAGAATTAGTTACAATGTTGCCCCTAAAATATAAAGAAACGTTTTAAAATTCATAAATATTTTCAGTACTCATATTTAGCACATGCCAATATAACAAAAATATCATTGCTGCTCAGAGTAATTTTCTACTTGTATCCTATAATAATGACATGTTCCAAAAGATACTTTGCCCTGCTAACTGAATAACAACAAATCATTTGGAAGGGAAAGACTTGGGATATCAAAAAATGATTCTCTGAAATTTAAGAATGAAAAGTGTTATATTAAAAATTGCCACTACATTATAAAACAGAAGTCAGAAGTATTTAAATTAATTAAAAAATAGAAATCCATGCAACTAGAGAGGCAGGATAAGTACAATGGAATGTCATATTCTATGTTTACTAAATCTGAAACCATAAATGGTCCAGGAATGAAGTCTTTATTTGCTAATAACTAATAAAAAGTCATAGAGACATTGAAATTAGCCAAACAGTATATACCATATTAGACACTAAATTTTAAATAGATTCATGAGCTTATTAAAACTATCACAAATAGAAAAATAGTTTATTTATCTCATTCAGTTATAGGGAAATGATATATTTCTAAGGTATTCTACAAATATCAAGACATTATTTTTCCTGTCATACAATAGCTTAGTCAAGATCTCTTCAAGGTATGGATGATCAGTTTCAGATTAAAATTAAAACCTATTGGTCTCCAGGGACAAGCTTTACTAATGAAAACGGCTGAATTATAGCCATTCATGACACAGATATGGCATCGAACAGATAGGAAAGATAAATACCCTATTAGATCACTATATTGCATTTTGCAGATCAGTCGTTTTCTGTGTGAAGTAAATTATTTTCTGTGGCCCTCTACTGGTAGTACATGCCTTCTTTTTCTTGGGCATCATTCAAGTTAACACATAGGAATAAAAGATATTCATGGTAATCATCAGGTGGCATGAAATGTTATGGAACCTGTTGAAGCTTCATTCCTATAACTCAAATCTCAACTCTTTTGAGAAGAACTAAGGTTAGATTTTTCCCATGATGATTTAAACAGATATACAACCGTTTACCTTTTAGCATTGACGTTTACCTTTCCTCTAGATTAACAAGACAATAGAGACCTGCCACATTTGGGGAGAAAGTTAACTTTATTAGAAGTTTTTTAAAATTATTGGGAAAATGTCTCCATGTATTATGGTTTTCCTTATCAGACACCCAATGCCTTCTGGTCCACAGCATATGTTATTGAAATATAATTGAAAAGGAAAGAAGGAGAAAAGTAAAAAGTAAAAATGGCTCTAAGGAAAGAAAGAAGCAAGGAAGGAAGAAAGATGTAAGGAAAGCAGGAAGGGAAAAATGAAGGAAAGACTATAGAAAGAAAAAGCTAAGATGATCCAATCTGTACTCTAGTTCTATTGTTCATTAGCTGAAGCTTTGCAGCATGGTAAATCATGACTTCACTGGAATCATATCTGGTTACAGTTTTATGGACAGGTTTGAAATCTTAAAAGTTGATTATCTTTAAAATACAGTATTACTGTTATTGTACAAAGCGATCCTTTTCTTCAACCCCCTTCATATTGCATCATTTCATAAAAGTTTTTCCATGGTTTTCTGAATCCATTTCTTTGGTCAATTCTGACATCCCAAGATTAGTAGCTTTTCATATTCATATACCATTACTTAGTCTATTATTCCTCAATTCATGGACATTTTCTTAGTTTCTAATTCTTTGCCAACCCAAAATGAGCACCTATGGGTATGTTTATGTATAAAAAACTAACCTTTTCCTTCTTTGAACTTTGTGGAAAATAGAACTAGTAGTGGTATCACTAGGTAAATAAATATACTCTAGGAAATAATTGTTTGGGTATAGTTCCAAATTTCTTTCCACAATGTTTGGACCAATAACAGTCACAGAAAAGTGAAGAAAAAAAAGGAAAATTATGTATATAGAGGCTTTCATGAAAAAAAAATTCATTGCTTTGTTTTGAATCTTCTATGATCGGCAGTGTCCATGGAAATGTTTTAATTTTCTTATGATATTGTGTAGTTTAGTTTAAAATAAGAATAAACTTTTTTTTCCAAGGCAAAGTGGTTAATTGCCTTGCCGAAGGTCATACAGCTAGGCAATTATTAAATGTCTGAGACTGGATTTCAACTCAGGTCCTCCTGACTTCAGGGCCGGTGCTCTATCCACTGTGCAAACCAGCTGCCCCTAGAAAGAACTTTAAAAAATAAAAATAAATACAAACAAGAACAAGGGTGTTTTGGAACTTATGAAAAAGTTTCTGAATTTATTGATAAAATGTGATAGTTTTGTCATTCTTTTTATAAGGACAATTATTTCATGACATTTCTAATATTTAACCATGAGTGACAAATGTTGGAAGTGATGTGGGAAAGCTAACTCATCAATGTTCTTTTGGTGGAGTTGTGAACTGAATTAACCATTATGTAGAGAAATTTGGAACTATGCCCAAAACGCTAAGGAAGCACGCTTACACTTTAGCCTAGCAATATTACTATGTTTTTATAACAAAAGAGATTTTTAAAAGTACATATCAGTGTAAAAATGTTTATATCAATTCCTTACCGATGGCAAATAATTGGAAATTGAGTGTATGCCCATCAACTGGCAAATGACTGAACAAACTATTCTATATGATTGTAAAGGAATATTATTTTACTTTAATAAATGATAATATGCTCTCAAAAAATCTGAAAACTTATATGAAATGAAGCAAAGTTAAATGTGTAGAACCAGGAGAATACTGTACAAAGTAGCAACGATATCATATCAATGATCAACTGTGAATGACTTCGCTATTCCCAACAATTGATATGTGCTTATGATGAAAAATGAGATTCAACCCTAGAGAAGGAACTTAATACAAATTGCAGCACATCTTTTTAAACTTTCTTTCTTCTTGCTTCCTTCTTTCCTTTTCTCTCCTTCTCTCTCCTTCGTTCCTTCGTTCCTTCCTTCTTTCCTTTCTGTATTAAGTTATTATTTTTCTCGGGTTTTTTAGTCTAGATTATCTTTTATAACATGACTACTATGGGAATATGCTTTCCATGACTACACATGAATATCTTATGACAGAATGAGTGTCATCTAAATGAGGATGTTCAGGGGGTGGAAGAGAATTTGGAACTCAAAAATTTAAAAGTGAAAGTTTAAAATGGTTTTTACTTCTAATTCTGTCAAAATAAAAGACTAAATAAAATTTTGTTTTGTAAAAAGGAAGACTTCTGACTAAAGCAAATTTAACTTTTATCTCAAAAATAGTCTTCTCAACAATATACCTGGCAAATTATCCTCTGCTGTTATTTAGAAAAAAAAATGTGATTTTTTAAATCAATGTTATGCATGAAACTCAAATAATCATGATAAATTCCACAGTTCCACATGAAAAGAGAATTTTTGGCCTCTTTGAAATGCTATAGGCAAAGCACTTCCAAGTTTCAAATCACCCCATGAAAAAACCAGGAGTCTATGCAAAAATAAATTGCTTACAGATGAAACAAGGAACAATACATAATCATTCTTTTGCAGATCCACAATACAATGAAAATAGCCTTTAATTCAAGGATTTCAAACACAAAAGAAATAATCAAAATAGAGTCTTAATAATGAAACCTTAAAACTGAATTTGTAAAAGTAAAATAATAGGAAACAAATGATAATTATGTGAAAGAAAATGATGATGAAATGATGTGCCAGAATTTCTGAGAAAATGCTCAATTCATCCTAAGAAAAATAATTCATATTTCTACAAACAGCCATTAAGAAAATAGAAAAAGAGAAGCATAAAGAATTATAATATGCAACTAAAATATTAAAAACCAAACAAAAAAATAAAGCTAAAATAAGCTTAAGAAATAGATTGAAATTCGAGAAAAATAGATATATTAAGAACATAAAACAATAAATGAAATCTAAAATTGTTTCTTGGAAAAGGCAGTTAAATTGATAAATCATTTTCCAAGCAAATTTGTAAAAGGAGGACAGAAATGAAAAACAGAAAAATAATAAATTAATGAAGTGAAAGCACAACAAAAGTAGAAGAAAAAATGAGTAATTCAAACATAAAAACAATTTCATGATAACACAATAGAGGAAAAAACGAAATAAAGGAAAATAATGTTGGAATATAAAATACTCAAATTATCAAAGGACAAGAATGAGTTAATCAACAAATCAATTTCAGAAAACAAAATAGAACTTGGTATAAAGGAACTTCCAATGAAAAAAGTCTAGATGCTTTGGAATTAATAGAAGAAAGATATCAAAGGCATAAATAAAGGTAATGAGAAGATAAAATTATCCCTAGGTGCTGATTATATAATGCTGTACTTGAAAAAAATCTTAGGAAATCAACTAAGATTTTAATCAAGTTAGGAAAATTGAAAGTTATATAATATGCACTCAAAAATGAATTCTACATATTTATAATAAGGAAATTCCAAAAAAGTTATAACAGAAAGGGAAATCCCATTATAAAAGCTTCTTTCTTTCTTTCTTTCTTTCTTTCTTTCTTTCTTTCTTTCTTTCTTTCTTTCTTTCTTTCCTTCTTTTTTAGGTTTTTGCAAGGCATGGGGTTAAGTGGCTTGCCCAAGGCCACACAGCTAAGTTGGATTTGAACTCAGGTACTCCTGACTCCAGGGCCGGTGCCCTATCCACTGCACCACCTAGCAACCCCAACTTGGTAGAAGCTTCAAAAGGGCTAACTATCTAGAGATTGCCCTATCAAAGTAACTGTATATCTGTATAGATTCAGTTACATGAGACTCCTTAAAGAAATGAATAAAAACTGAAATAGGAAGAAGAATATTAAGTGAATATGGCTAGGCAATTTTTTTGAAACTAATTTAAACAGGTTTTATTATACCAATCAGATACTTTATTAAACTTGACAACAAACAACAAAAATCATTTAGATATTCAAGATGTCTCAAATATAAAATGAAATGATGAAAAGAAATACGGATGAATGGAAAATAACACTCAGAGGCCTCTAACTGTATAGTAAGAAAGCAATTATAAAAACCCTCTGGTATTGATTATTATTTTACACAGTGAGTTTGATAACTGGAACAGACTAGACAAGAAAGAATCAAAACCCCAAAATGAATTCCATGTACCAGTGTCTTGTAATTTCTAGAAAACATAAATTACTTAGGAACAAATTGCCAGGAAAACAATACATTCAAAATAGAAATGTGATCTATAAATTAATGATCATGTTACCAAAAAAAAGGTTAGAAGAGAAACAGATTCAATAACTATCATATTCATGGGTAAAAAAATACTTAGACAAAAAGAAATAGAAACAATTATAAAAATGAAATATAACATATTCTTTACATGAAACTGAAAAACTTCTGCACAATTAAATTAATGTACCTCAGATAAGAAAAGAAGTAATTAAATGGGAAGAAATCATTGTATCAGATTTCTGTAATAGAGACTTCATATGCAAGATATAGAACTAATATATATATATATATATATATATATATATATATATATGATAGTTATAATTAATAGCTTTTTGACATTGGATAAGTAGTGTTAAGATATGAGCAACAAAACAATGGTCAAACAATGACTCATTTTGTTGGCACAATCTGTCCCTACACATCTTGGTTTTCGTTAGGAATGATCGACAGCACTCATATTAGGCATTTGTCTCCAGTACTGTTACATCAATTAGTACAATCAAAATGAGACAATATATGGAAAAAAACTTTGTAAGTCTTAATGTTTATTATCTGTTTGTTGCTATTTTTCCAGTGAATTAACAATACTTGGAAAACATTTCTGGATTTTGAGTTCTACACTGAAAAAAATGAATGATTTTCCTATTGTACTACAAATTTTCACTTAATATCAGATTAAAAGAAGTAAATTAAGCTAAAAATTTCAAGAGCATGATATCATGTCAATTTGAAATTTTACAAATTGCAGTGTGTCATTGACCAGTGAAAGCAGGTGAGCATAGAATTGTGTTTTCATGCTAACCAGGAATTCAAGCATCTCAGGAGAATCCTGATCATACAGGAAGAAAGCAGAGAGAGATGTAGACTTCTCAAGGACTATGATAATCAGAAGACATTGAACCCTATACTTTCAGCTTTGAGACATGAGTTGCAAAGGGGCTGTGCTCCTCTCCTGACATAGTGAGATAATTTCTGGAGTTTAAGGTAATATTTGGACAAGAATTACTACAACCTATAAAAGGGTTCTATATATGTGTGTAGGGAAGATGAAAAAGAAAACAAAACAAAACAAAACACAAAACACCTTGCTGGTTGTTTTCCTCTTGCTACTTACATTGTGTTTATTTTAATTAAATGCTATTGCTAATGAAAAAAAGGGATGAGAAAATAGTCCTGAAAAGAAGAATGTTAGAGTCTTCAAAATAACATTAATGAATCCTCTATCACATGAAAGAATGCTCTGTCTCACTAAAAATAACAGAAAGGCATATCACAGCAACCCTAAGGACTCATCTCATATGTTGCAAAGTAAAAAGGATGATAAAGAATGACAGCAGTCAATAAGTGTAGTTGTTGAGACATGATAAGCATACTAATGAATTTGGGTGAAGCAAAGGGATAGGATAAACATTTTGGAAAGCAATTTAGAATAGAGTAAATTAAGTGAATAAATAATCCATGCTACTTGATCCTGAGTGCTGCATGGATTTCCTGAAATGTCTTCGATCCAACGAAATACCAATATACACCAAATTATTATACTTTTGTGATAGCGAAGAATTGGGAACAAAGTAGCAGTCCATTGATTGGGAGAATTATTAAACAAACTGGGGTATGCAAGTGAAATGCAATGCCCAAGTGCATGGTCATTTTTTTTTGTAAGTGCCATGTACAGCAGAAAATATAGCATAGTCCTTTCTATTTCCATTCAATTTTCTCCAAAGGTCTATTATGTCTAGGCTTTCTAACATTCTATTTATCTCGTTAACTTCCTTCTTGCTTATTTTGTGGTTAGATTAATCTAAATCTGAGAGAGGGAGTTTGAGGTGTCTTATCAGTAGGGTTTTGCTGTCTATGTCTTCCTGTAACTCATAGAGCTTGTCCTCTAAGAATTTGGATGTTATTCCACTTGGTGCAGACATACTGAAATTGCTTCATTTTCTATGGCACCTCTTAGGAGCATATAGTTTCCTTCCTTATCTCTCAACGAGATCTACTTTTACAGTTGCTTAGTCTGAGAAAAGGATTGCTACACCTCCCCTTTTCAGTTCAGTTGAAGCAAAATATATTTTGTTCCAGTCTTTTACCTTTACTCTTTTTTTTTTTTTTTTTTTTCAAGGCAATGGGGTTAAGTGATTTGACCAAGGCCACACATCTAGGTAATTATTATGTCTCTGAGGGTAGATTTGAACTCAGGTACTCCTGACTCCAGGGCTGGTGCTCTATCCACTGTGCCATGTAGCTGCCCCTTACCTTTACTCTTTATGTATCTCTCTGCTACAAATGAGTTTCTTCTAAGCAGCATATTGTAGGATTCTGGTTTTTTTTTAATCCACTGCACTATTTGCTTGCATTTTAGGGGAGAGTTCATTCCATTCACATTCAAACTTAAAATTACTCACTGTTTTTTGCCCTTCGTACTATCTTCTGTATCTTGGCATTTTTCTCCCTTTTCACTTTATCCATATTCTCCAGTATTTTATTTCTGAATAGTGTGTTTGTCCTCTTTTATCCAATGCCACTCCTCTTTCCTACCCCTTTCACTTTGTCCCATCTTCCTTCCCTTCCTTCAGTTAGTTCATATTTTTATCCTCCCCTACCTCTTTGTTCTTTTAATATTTGAAAGGCAAGATAAGTTTCTTAACTGAGTGTAAATTTTAATACTTCTTCGAGCCAAATCTGATGAGAGTAAGATTCAGGTATTTCTCACTTCCTCCCTTCTTCCCCTCTATTGCAATAGACCATTTGTACCCCTTTATGTAATTTGTTTTCCCAAATCAATCTCCTCCATTATCCCATCTCTTTACAGCCCCCCCCATCCTTTTATGGAGATATTGTTTTTAAATCATTCTATCAGAATCACAGATAAGTAATTAGTGTCCATTACTTTTAGATAAGTATATTCTCTCTATTAGAGTTACAATTCTCAAGAGTTATGAGAATCTTTGTCCCAGGTGGAGATATAACCAGTTTCATCTTATTGGATAGCAGGTTTGCTTTATTCTTTTACAATTTTTACTTCTCATGTGTCTCTTGAGCCTCCTATTTGAAGTCCAAATTTTCTATTTAGTTCTGGTTTTTTCATCAGGAAAAGTTGGAAATCTCCTATTTCCCCAAATGTCCTTCTTTTCCCCCAGAAGAAAAGGCTCAGTTTTGCAGGATAGTGAATTCTTCACTGCATTCCAAGCTCCCTTGCTCTTTGGAATATTGTATTCTAGGCTCTTTGATCCCTTAATGTAGATGCAGCCAGGTTCTGTGTAATCCTTACTGTGGCTCCTTGATATCTAAAATGTTTCTTTCTGGCTCCTTGCCGGATTTTCTCTTTTATCTGATAGTTCTGCAACTGGCCTACAATGTCCATTGGTGTTTTCATTTTGGGATCTCTTTCAGGAGGGCATCAATATATGCTTTATATCACTACTTTACCTTCTGGTTTGTTGATATCAGGGCAATTTTTTTAAATTTTAGTTATTTTGAGTTTTACAATTTTGCCCCAATCTTATTTCCCTCCCCCACCTTCCACAGAAGGCAATTTGCCAGTCTTTACATTGTTTCCCTGGCATACACTGATCCAAATTGAATGTGATGAGACAGAGGAAACATAAAGTAAAAGAGCTAGCAAGATCAGACAATATCAGTTTTTTTTTCCTAAATTAAAGATAATTGTTCTTGGTCTTTGTTCAAATTCCACAGTTCTTTCTCTGGTTATAGATGATATTCCTCATTGAAGGCAGCCCCAAATTGTCCCTGATTATTGCACTGAAGGAATGAGCAAGTCCATCAAGGTTGATCATCACCCCCATGATGCTTTTAGGGTGTACAGTGTTTTTCTGGTTCTGCTCATCTTGCTCAGCAGCAGTTCAGGCTTCCCTGAATTCCCATCCCTCCTGGTTTCTAATAGAAAATTTGTATTCCATGACATGCATATAACACAATTTGCTAAGTCATTCCAAAATTGAAGGACATTTATTTGATTTCAAAAGTTTTGCCACCACAAGGAGGGTTGCTATGAAGATTTTTGTACAAGTGATGTCTTTTACCCTTTTCAATCATCTCTTCAGTGTATAGGCCCAGTAGTGGTATTGAAGGATCAAAGAGTATGCACATTTTTGTTGCCCTTTGGGCATAGTTTCAGACTGCTCTCCAGAAACATTGGATGAGTTCACAGCTCCGTTAACAATGTGTTAGTGTCCCAGATTTCCCACAGCCCTTCCAGCAATGACCATTGTCCTTTCTGATCATTGTCATTTCTGATCATTGTTCACTCTGAGAGGTATGATGTGGAAAATTTGCATTTCTCTAATAAGTAATGATTTAGAGCAGTTTTTCATATGACTATTGATAGCTTTGATCTCCTCATCTGTAAATTTCCTTTGCATGTCCTTTGACCATTTGTCAATTGGCTAATGCCTTTTTAAAGCAAAATTGACTCAGTTCTTTGTATATTTTAGAAATGAGTCATTTGTCATAAATACTACTTGTAAAGGTTGTTTCCCAGTTTACTACATTCATTTTAGTCTTTGTTACAGTGGTTTTGTCTGTGCAAAAGCTTTTTAATTTAATGTAATCAAAATCATCTAGTTTGTTTTTAGTGATATTCTCCATCACTTCCTTAGTCATAAACTGCTTACCTTTCCACAGATCTGACAGGTAGACTATTCCTTGATCTTCTAGTCATCTTATAATATTGTTTAATATTAATTTTTATGTCTAAATATTCTATCCATTTGGATCTCATCTTTGTATAGGGTGTGATGTGTTGGTCTAATCTAAGTTTCTTCCAACCTAACTTCCAATTTATCCAGCAGTTTTTATCGAAGACAGCCTTTTTAATCCAATAGTATTACTCTTTGGGTTTATCAAAAGGCAGATTACTATAACTGTTTCCTACTGTTGCACCTAGTCTATTCCTCCACTATTGATTAGCCAGTTTGAGACAGTTTTGATGAATGATGCTTTATAATATAATTTTATGTCTGGTACGCTAAGCCACCTTCTTTGCACTTTGTTCATTGAATCCCTGGAAATTCTTGACTTTTTATTTCTCTATATGAATTTACTTACAACATTTTCTAACTCTTTAAAGTATTTTTTTAATTGTCACTGGAAGAGCACTAAACAGGTAGTGTAGTTTTGCTAGAATTGTCATTTTTATTATATTAGCTGAAACTATCCATGAGCAGTTGATGTTTACCCAGTTGTTTAAATCTGTTTTTATTTTTATTTGTGTGAGTAGTGTTTAGTAATTGTTTTCAAAAAGTTTCTGAGTCTGCCTTGGCAAATAGACTCCCAGGGATTTTATATCATCTGAGATTACTTTGAATGGGATTTATTTTTCTAGCTCTTCCTATTGTATCTTGCTAGTCATATCTAGAAATGTCACAGATTTATGAGGGTTTATTTTATATCCTGCAACTTTGTTAAAATTGCTATTTGTTTCCAGTAGGTTTTTTGGATGATTTCTTGAGTTTCTCTAGGTACACCCTCATGTCATCTGAGAAGAGTGAGAGTTTCATCTCTTCCTTACCAATTCTAATTCCTTCAATTTCTTTTTCTTCTCTTTTGGCTGAAGCTATCATTTCTAATATGCTATTGAATAGTAGTGGTAATAATGGACATCCTTCTTTCACCTCTGATCTTATTGGGAATGCCTCTAGTCTCTCCCCATTGAATATAATGCTTGTTGATTTCTTCAGATAGATACTACTTATTATTCAAAGGAACAGTCCATTCATTCCTACACTCTCTAGTGATTTTAGTAGGAATGGGTGCTATATTTTGTCAAAAGCTTTTTCAGCTTCCAGTGATATAATCATAAATTTTTGGTAGGTTTGTTGCTGATATAATTAATTATACTAACAGTTTTCCAAATATTGAACCAACCCTTCATTGCTGGGATAAGCCTTACTCAGTCATAATGTATTATCACAGTGATAACTTATAATCATTTTGCTAAGATTTTTTTAAAGATTTTTGCATCTGTGTTCATCAGGGAGATAGGTCTATAATTTCCTTTCTGTTTTACCTCTTCCTGGTTTAGGTATCAGCACCATATTGATGTCATACAAAGAGTTAAGCAGAGTTCCGTCTTTCACTATTTTTCCAAAGAGTTTTTTATAAAATTGGACCCAATTGTTCCTTAAATGTTTGGCAGAATTCACTTGTGAATCCATAGGCTCTGGAGATTTTTTCTTAGAGAGTTCAATGATGGCTTGTTGAATTTCGTTTTCTGAGATAGGGCTGTTTAGGTATTTAATCTCCTCTTCCTTTAACCTGGGCAACTTATATTTTTGTATATATTTGTCGATATCACTTAAATTTTCTAATTTATTGGCATAGAGTTGGGCTAAATAATTCCAAATTATTACTTTAATTTCCTCCTCATTGGTGGTGAGTTCACCTTTTTCATTTATGATACTAGCAGTGTGATTTTCTTCTTTCTTTTTTAAATAAAATTGACTAGATTTTTATCAATTTTATTGCTTTTTTCATAAAACCAACTCTTGGTTTTATTTATTAATTCAATAGATTTTTTGCCTTTGATTTTATTAATTTTTCTTTTATTTTTTAGAATTTCTAATTTGGTATTTAATTGGGGACTTTTAATTTATTATTTCTCTAATTTTTTAGTTGCATATTCAGTTCATTGATTTCCTCTCTCTAATTGATTCATATAAGCATTTAATGATATAATATAGCCCCTGACAGCTGTTTTGATTGAATCCCATAGGTTTGGTATGTTGCTTAATTATTGTCATTATCTAGGATAAAATATTTAATTCTTTCTATAATTTGTTGTTTGATTCACTCATTCTTTAAAATGAGGTTATTCATTTTCCAATTAAGTTCTGGGCCTATATCTCCCTGGCCCAATATTGCATCTGATTATTATTGGATTATGATCTGAGAGAGATATATTCACTACTTCTTCCTTTGTTCAATTGATTATTAGCTTTTTTTGACCTAGTGCATATTCAATTTTTGTGTAAGTGCCATGTACTACAGAAAAAAAAGGAATATTCCTTTCTATCCCCATTCAATTTCCTCCATAACTCTATCATATCTAGGTTTTCTGACAATCTGTTTACCTCCTTACTTCTTTCTTCTTTATTTTATGTTTCAATTTATATAAATTGGAAAGTGGGAGATTGAAGTCTCCCACTAGTAGAGTTTTGCTGTCTATGTATTCCTTTAGTTCTTTCAGCTTCTCTAAGAATATGGATGCTATCCCACTGGGTGCATACATATTCAGTATTGAAATTGCTTTATTGTCTATGGTATCTCTTTTAACAACAACTATTTTTGTAGCTGCTTTGTCTGAGAGAAAGTTTGCTACCCCTGATTTTTTCACTTCTGCTAAAGAAAAATATATTTTGCTCCTACCTTTTACCTTTACTCTTTATGTATCTCTCTACTTCAAAAGAGTTTCTTGTAAGCAGCATACTGTAGGATTCTGGTTTGTAATCCAGTATGCTATTTGCTTATGTTTTAAGGGAGAGTTCATCCCATTCACAGTCAGAGTTATAATTACTAATTCTTTATTGCCCTCCATGCTATCTTCCCTCTGTTTGTATTTTTCCCCTTTTCCCCCTTTATCCATATTTCCTAGTATTTTCTTTCTAAATACCACCTTCCTATGTCCAAACCCCCTCCCCTTTCTTTCCCCTTTCCCTTTTCCCTTCCCTTCCTTCTGTTGGTTCCCTTTCTTTCTAGCCCTCCCTGTCTCCATCGCCTCCTCCACTTTTCCCCTTGTAATACTTAGAAGGTAAAATGTTTTTTAAGTTAACTGAGTGTGTGTGTGTGTGTGTGTGTGTGTGTGTGTAAGATAACTTTAAGCCAAATCTGATGAGAGGAAGATTCAGGTGTTTCTCATCTCCTCCCTTCTTCCCCTCTATTACCATAGGTCTTTTTTACCTATTAATGTAATGATATTTACCCCATTCAATCCCTTCCCTCCTCCCCTCCCCTTTCTGTCCCCCTTTTATAGGAGAAAGTGTTTTTAAATCATTCTATATAAGTCACAGAAAAACCTGAGTATCCATCCCTTCTGGCTAAGTATTTTCTCTTAAATAGAGTTACAGTTCTTGAGAGTTATTAGAGTCTTTTTTTCCCAAGTAGGGATATTACCAGTTTCATCCCATTGGGTAGCAGTCTCATGGCTAAGCCATGAGTGTCTGTCACTTCTGACTAAGTATATTCTCTTTCATTGAGTTACAATTCTCAAGAGTTATGAGAATCTTTTTTCCATGCTAGTATATAGGCAGTTTCATCTTATTGCATAGCAGTTTAATTTTCTTTACCCCTCCCCTTTTTTTACTGTTTCTTCACTTGAACCTCCTGTTTGATGTCCAAATTTTCTTTTTAGCTCTGTTTTTTTTCATCAGGAATTGTTGGAAGCCTTCCATTGCATTAAATGTCCATCTATTCCCCTGAAAGAGAAGGCTCAGGTGTACCAGATAGTGCATTCTTGGCTTCATGCCAAGCTCACTTGATCTTTGGAATATCTCATTCCAGGACCTTCAATCCCTTAATATTGATGCAGTCAGATCTTGTGTAATCCTTACTGTAGCTCCTTGGTATTTACAAATTTTTCTTTCTGGCTGCTTGTAGGATTTTCTCCTTTATCTCAGAGTTTTGGAATTTGGCCACAATATTCCTTGGTGTTTTCATTTTAGGATTTCTTTCCAGAGGGGATCGATGTATTCTTTCAATAAGTATTTTGCCCTCTGGTTTCATGATATCAGTGCAATTTTATATCACTAAATCCTGTAATATTAAGTCTAGGCTTTTTTTTTCCTCTTCAA